>NC_133142.1:16362269-16670144 GCF_048418815.1 Hemitrygon akajei | reverse complement strand
TCTAGTGCAGATAATGGACTGCCTTCATACAATCATTTCGATTATTGCATCCTCCAACTTTTCATTTTCATTGTAACATTCAAAATAATTGTTGATACCTTCAAATTCTTTGTAGTTCCTAACTTGTTGAAGTACTGAAATCTAGATCAAGAGCAAATCTACAGATGTTGGAAATCAAAGCAACACACACAAAATACTGGAAGAACTCAGTAGATCAGGCAGTGTCTATGGAAAAGAATAAACATTCGATGTTTCGGGCTGAGACCCTTCATGAGCGCTGTTTCTGGCATCTCCAAGACTGAATGCTTGAAACTATAGTGAGGAAACAGTTTAGAATTGTTTTGCTGCTTATTTCTTGCAAACTATCAGTGATAAAAATCGCTGATTTTTGAACACAAACAGATGCTATTTAAAACCTGTTCACTAAGCACAGTGCAATGTCTAGTGGCGACTCAAGTGCACGTGACTGACTCTAATTAGAAACTATTTGACTTCAGTCTCCTGTCTCAATTAAGTGGCATAGTGCCCTAAATAAACAAAGGGAATCCCAGCTATTTTAATAATAATAATAATAATAAATGCTTTATTGATCCCGAGTGGGAAATTCTTTTTTTGATAAGCTTTAGTTCTTTTAAGAGTTCTCCCAAATAAATGCTATCCCAATTAACCAGAATTCACTGTATATATGGTAGAACTTACTTAATATTATGTGTGTAACTAAATAATACATTGGGATTCATTTCACAACAACAAAAGAATTTAGTTTCAGACCCTTACCTGGTTTAACATCAGTTGTACAGGATGTGCCACTTAAAAAAAATGTTTTTCAAAGTCATTGCAGAACTGCGTAGCTCTGCATCATATACTTTGATGTCCAAATCAGCTGTCATACATATACAGTGCCTATAAAAAGTATTTATCCCCCCATGGGAAGTTTTGATGTTTTGTTGTTTTACATTGAATCACAGTGGATTTAATTTGGCTCTTTTGACACTGATCAACAGAAAAAGAGTCTTTCATGTCAAAGTGAAAACAGATCTCTACAAAATGATCTAAATTAATTACATATATAAAACACAAAATAATTGATTGCATAAGTATTGACCCCTTCAAGTCAGTATTTAGGAGATGCATCTTTAGCTGCAATTACAACCTTGAGCCTGTGTGGATAGGTATCTATCAGCTTTGCACATCTGGACACTGCAATTTTTCCCCATTCTTCTTTACAAAACTGTTCAAGCTCTGTCAAATTGCATGGGGATCGTGAGTGAACAGCACTTTTCAAGTCCAGCCACAAACTCTCAATTGGATTGAGGTCTGGACTCTGACTTGGCTGCTCTAGGACATTAACTTTATTTTTAAGCCATTCCTGTGTAGCTTTGGCTTTATGCTTGGGGTCATTGTCTTGCTGGAATACGAACCTTCTCCCAAGTCGCAGTTCTCTTGCAGATTGCATCATGATTTCCTCCAGGATTTCCCTGTATTTTACTGCATTCATTTTAACTTCTACCTTCACAAGCCTTCCAGGGCCTGCTGCAGTGAAGTATCCTCACAGAATGATGGAGACACCACCATGTTTCACAGTAAGGATGGTGTGTTTTTGGTGATACATTGATGTGTGCTGTTTGGCTTATGCCAAACATGGCGTTGAGTCTGATGGCCAAAAAGCTCAATTTTGGTTTCATTAGACCATAGAACCTTCCTCCAGCTGTCTTCAGAGTCTCCCACTTGGCTTCTGGCAAACTCTAGCCAAGATTTCATGTGAGTTTTTTTTCCAACAGTGGCTTTCTCTTTGCCATTTTCCCATAAAGCTGTGACTGGCGAAGCACCCCGGAAACAGTTGTTGTATGCACAGTCTTTCCCATCTCAACTACTGAAACTTGTAACTCCTTCAGAGTTGTCATAGGTACCTTTGTAGCCTCCTTCACTAGTCTCCTTCTTACACATTCACTCAGTTTTTGAGGATGGTCTGCTCTAGGCAGATTTACAGCTGTGCCATATTCTTTCCATTTCTTAATGATTGACTTAACTGTACTCCAAGGGATATTCAGTGACTTGGAAATTTTCTTGTAGCCATCTCCTGACGTGTTTTTCAATAACTTTTTTACAGAGTTGCTCGAAGTGTTCTTTTGTCTTTATGGTGTCGTTTTTGCCGTATACTGACTCATCAGCTGTGGGACCTTTCAGATACAGGTGTATTTTTATGAAAATCATTTGAAACACCTTGACTGCACATAGGTCTCCAAAAACAGATCTCCATGTAACCAATTATGTGATCTCTAAAACCTATTGGATGCACCAGTGATGATTTGTTGTGTCATATTAAAGGGTTAAATACTTATGCAACCAATTATTTTGTGTTTTATATTTGTAATTAATTTAGATATCTTTGTAGAGATCTGTTTTCACTTTGACATGAAAGAGTCTTTTTCTGTTGATCAGTGTCAAAAAGCCAAATTAAATCCACTGTAATTCAATGTTGTAAAAAAAAACATGAAAACTTCCAAGGGTAGTGAATTTGTTTTGTAGGCACTGTAGTATATATTTCTTGCATAAGCTTATGTAAAAATAAGAATCTGGTCTTTTGCACAGAGGAGTAATAAAATGGATCACTAGATTTTGCTAGATACATCATAAAAGCAATGCAAATGATCGTGGATATTCTCATTGAGCAATATTTGAGATAAGATCTTTGTAAATTATTTGCATTTATTTTTCTTCAAATAAATCAGGCTTCACTGCTCTTGCATTATATTCTTGACCATCTGTTTAATTTTTAGAATAGGTCAAGAGATGTATTGTGAATGAAAAGGCACAGAAACTGCAGGTGCTAGAAATCTGAAATAAAAACAAAATGCTGGAGACTTTCAGAATGTCAAGTAGTATTTCTAGAAAGAGAATTAGACCTTGTATTTAAGGATGAAAACATGAAACAACATTGGGTAAAAAGATCGTCTTTTTCTAGTTGTGATAAATAACTTGTTGCAAAATTGCAGATCAATCAGCTATGAATTCAGGAAGGAGAGCCGAAATTTAATCAAATTTGCAATTTGTTAATTGCTATAGTGAACAGCAGAAATGCAGGAAATGAAAATGCATTCTATACAGCTGCATGTTCAGTAATGAATTACTGTGATTAAAAGTAATAGACTAGGCTTGATTGTCCAAGACTTAGCATGCTGCCCACCCACCCTTTTTTCCCAAGATGCAAAGGGCTGAATGAGCTGATCCTGTAGGTCTGGCATGTGTCTTGCAAGGAACAGTGGGCTGCTGGCTCTCAAGCAGTGTAACTGAGTACAGTACCTGCCTCCAGAATGCCTCAGGCAACCTTTTGAGAGCTTATGAGTTGACAAGGGCATTTTAGCTCTTTTTAAGTTCTCTGATAATTGGAGACATTTATAAAATACAAAACATATTTAAATAATTTTATCAATTGAAAATAATAATAGTTAAAAGTAATTGCATTAAATTCTATAATAGATGAAATTGTTAAGGTAAAATAAGTCAACACCTTACCCATATCTCATTCCCTCAGCATTAAGATGAGGACACTATGCAAAGTGCAATCACTCACTCTCTTCACATCTGATTACTTAAAATGCCTAACAGTCCAGCAGTGGAAGCAAAATATATGAAATGGGTAAAATAAAAACTTTGCAATCAGATTGAGAAAAAATCCACTCTATCAGGAATATGTAGTTATTTATAATGCTTCAAAATGTATGTTAAATGTAATATGCTGAAAATTATTTGAATGATGGAGAAGATCTGTGAATGTCAAATATAAAGTTTGTATTCCAGATATACACTTGTTTTATCATTTTTCTTTTCAAGCAGATTTTTAAAAAATGGGCTTGAGGAGTTTTGGGAAAAAATTTACGAGTGCCATCTGCTACATACAGCTAGAGGGAGCTATAGTGTAAAATATGTGATTATTTTGTTTAGTTTTCATGTTTTATTTGATAATGTCAATTGTCATTTACTTAATACACTATGTAGAATCATTAAAAATTCTTAACGCGGGAGACTGTTTGTCTGCTTTTCAAAACAATATTCAGCCTTCAGCACATGATAGAGACATAGAGTCATAGAATACTACAGCACAAAACAGGCCCTTCAGCCTATCTAGTCTCTACTGATAATTCATCAGCCTAATCCCATTGACCTGCACCAAGACGATAGCCCTCCATACCCCTCCCATCCATGTACCTATCCAAATTTCTCTTCACTGTTGAAATTGAACCCAAATTCACCACTTCCATTGGCAGCTCATTGCACACTCTCACCACTGTCTGAGTGAAGCAGTTCCTCCCCATGTTTTCCTGAACATTTCACCTTTACCCTTAATGCGTGACCTTTAGTTCTAGTATCACCCAACCTCTGTGGAAAAAGCCTGCTTGCAATTACCCTATTTATACTCCTCATAATTTTGTATACCTGTATCAAATTTCCACTCAAACTTCTACATTCAGGGAATTAAATCCTAACCTTTTCAACCTTTCTCTGCAACTCAGGTCCTCAAGTCTCAGCTACATCCTTGTAAATTTTCTCTGCACTGTTTCAATCTTACTGATATCTTTCCTGTGGTAGGTGACCAGAACTGTACGCAATACTCCAAATTAGGCCTCACCAACATCTTAGAAAATCAGTACTTTGATTTATGAAGCCGAATGTGCCATAAGCGCTCTTTACAACCATATCTAACTGAGATGCTACCTTCCAGGATTTATGAATCTGTATTCACAGATCCCTCTGTTCTGCTGTACCCTTCAGTGCTTTATTGCTCACTGCGTAAGTCCTACCCTGGTTTGTCCTCCTAAAGTGCAACACCTCATATTTGCCTGCATTAAGTTCCATCTGCCATTTTTCAGCTCATTTTTCCAGGTGATCCAGACCCTGTTGCAATCTTTGATAGCCTTCCTTGTGGTTCACTGTGCCCTCAATCTTGGTGTCATCTGCAAATTTTCCGGTTTACAGCATTATCATCCAGGTCGTTGATATAGATGAGAAACAACGATAGAGCACTGTTCCCTGCGGCACACCACTAGTTACAGGCCTCCTCTCAGAGGGCAACTATCTACTACTACTACTCTCTGTAGCTTCACCCGCAAAACCAAGGTCTAATCCAATTTCTTACATCATCCTGAATGCCAAGTGACTAAATCTTCTTGACCACCCCACCATGTAGACAACATTCACTGCCTTGCTTTCATTAACTTTCCCGGTAACTTCCTCAAAGAACTTTGTAACATTGGCTAGACATGACCTACCGTACACAAGGCCATGTTGACTATAATCAGTCCCTGTCTATTCAAATACTTATATATCTGGTTCCTTAGAATACCTTCCAATAACTTACCCTCTACTGGTGTTAGGCTTACTAGCCTATAATTTAAACAACAGTACAACATCAGCTATTCTCCAATCCTTTTACACTTCTCTGTTGCTAAGGACATTTTTTATACCTCTGCTAGGGCCCCTGCAAGCTCTGTACAACCTTCCCCCTAGATCCAAGAACACTGCCAGACACTGGGAATCTTGCTACCCTAATTTGCTTCTAGACAGAAAATACACCCTCCTCTGTAATCTGTATATGGTCCATGAACTTGCTGCTGTTTTGCCTCACTTTATGGACTGTGTCCATCTACTGAGTAAATTCAGTTGAAAATATCCATTTAACAACTTCCCCTCTCTTTCAGCTCTATGCATGGATGACAATTCTGATCTTCAAGAGGACTAATTTTGTCCCTTGCTATCCTTTTGCTCTTAATATATCTGTAGAAGCCCTTGTCTGCAAGAGTAACCTCACTCCTTCTTTTGGCCTTCCTGATATCCTTCTTAAGTTTTCTCTTGCATGTCTCATACTGCTCGAGTACCTAATTTGTTCCTTCCTGCCGATACCTAATAGGCAATTCTTCCTTCTTCTTAACCAGGGCCTCATATCTCTTGAAAACCAATGTTCCTTAAACAAATATCTTTGCCTTTTACTCTGACAGGAACATACAAACCCTGTACTCTGAAAATTTCACCTTTGATGACCTTCTACTTACGGAGGACATCTTTGTCATAAATCAACCTGTCCTAATCCACACTTTCCAGATCCTTTCCTGAACCATCAAAATTGGCCTTTCTCTAGTTTAGAGTCTCAGTCTAAAGACCAGTCCTATCCTTCTCCATAATTTTTTAAAAACTAATAGCATTATGATTACTAGATGTGAAGCGTTCCCCTACACAAACTTCACCTGCCCTGTCTCATTCCCTATTAGGAGATCTAGTATCACATTCACTCTAGTTGGGACCTCTATGTATTGATTTAGGAAACTTTCCTGAATTCTGTTCCATCCAGCCCTGTTGAAAATATAGGTATGCACCAGATGGCAGTGGTGGGATTTGAATTCAACTACCTTGGAGATTTGAGTCTTAATCCAGATTTGCCTGTAAACAGACAAATCTCAAGGTTGTATAATTTATACATACTTTGTACTTTGAACCTTTGAATCTTTTAGAGCACTTGACCACACTACTACACCATATGGTCTCTAGCCTTAGGGTCAACACTTTTGAAGGGCATGTCCAGGAATATTTCGAATGTGTTGAAGATTTTTTTCTTTAACATTTTTCAGTGAGTTCCAGACCACCACTAATGTTTTCTGGGTGAAAACATTGTTCTGATCTCTCTCCTTGTCCTCGTTCTTTATATCAATGCTCTCTTGCTTTTAGTACTTCTGCTATCAGAAATAGATTCTTTCTATTTAGTCCACCTTACTGCGTTATAACATACCATTGTTAAGTCTTTCTTAGCTTTCACTATCTAAAGAAGATATCTTATTTTAACAACATTTTCTTGACAGATTCAGTCCTTTATAAATCTTCTTTGTACTTTCTCCAATGTAGTCATATTTTAGTTTTATTTTGGTGTTTGGTGACCATAACTGTATGCAGTTTTAAAATAATGGCCTAGTTAACATTACATATACAATTTTAGTATAACATGTCCTTCTTGGCTAGTAAATAAAAAGATCCCACCTGCCTATTTAACTATATTATTAATCTGTCCTGTTATCTTTTAATGATCTGTTTGTGTGTCTGAAACAAAACAAAATTCTTTTAAAAGCAAAACAAAGATCTTTTAATCAAAACAATAATTTGGTATTTGCAAGCTCCAGAAGTCATGATTTATTAGAATGAAAGACATTTCTATTTTGTAAAGGCGAACACTTTTCTGCTGTGATTTATATTGTGTGAATACTTAAGATGGGTTCTGTGCTTATTTACGAATTACTTATTGTTTAAATGTTTTACTTGAATTTGAGTTAAACTTTCAAAATGCTAAAATAAGTTGCGCACCTGAATTGCAACTCGTGTATAAGCCTTACACAGAAATATCGGGAATGTGCAAGACAAAAATGCTCTATTTCATATGGGGAATTATGAAGCTAAAAATCTTCATGCAGTTTCAAATATGACTTTAATTCTCTTCATGTATCAGTCTTTTACTTAAATACACAAGTAAAAGTTATCTCAGTTCTGTATGCATTTTTGTAGATGAAGTATAAATATTTTATAGATATTCTGAATTCACAATTTAATGAGTTCTTGATGACTGTCTTATGCTTATAATCTCTAGGAATTTGTTGATAGGAAGATTCTAGCTGGTTCCTGTAATAGCTGCTATAATATTATAGATATTTTTAGTTCACCACCTCTATTTGTTTTCATGAAAGAAGAGGTCTACCTTATTCTTCCTTTTATGACATGGGTAAACTTTCATGTCTGCTACCATCCTCAGAAAGACTAGTTTGAAACTTACTAAATGCTATTTTATTATGTACATAAATTGCTGGTCTTAATTGTACATAGTTCTCTAAATGTAGCTTAATTAAGATTGGTACAAGTTTAGCATACTTACTTTATCATCCTGTTCTTCCTTTGGTGCTTGCTTGTTTTCATTATGGCCTTGTTATCTGCATTTGCTATTTTGTGATTTCTGTATTTGTATTTCAAATCTTTCATTCCGTATTCTATTTACATTATTCTTCCATGCCAGTGGATACGGTGTACATGAAGGTTTATAAAGTTTTTGACAAAGTTGCTCATGATAAGCTGATCCAGAAGATTAAGCCATATGAGATCCAGCGACGACTTGGTAGATTGGATTCAAAACTGGCTTGGCCATAGAGGACAGAGAAAAGTGGTGAAGGTGTGTTAGTCTAACTGGAGATCTGTGCCTTGTTTTCCACATGAGTCAATGCTGTGACTATGTTGTTTGTGATTATATATAAATGATTTGGATGAAAATATAGTTGGGCTGATTAGTAAGTTTGCAGGTGGCATGAAAATTGGCAGGGATGTGAAATATGAGGAAAGATGTCGAAGGATACAGTAGAATATAGAGCACATGGACATATGAGTCAAGAAGTGACAGGTGGAGTTTAAGCTGGACAAGTCTGAGACAAATAGAAAATGGCAGGACCCTTAGGAGCAGCTTGAAAGTGCCAACACAAATGGACGAGATGGTAAAGGCAGCATATAGCAGGTCTGCATTAATTGGTTGGGCCTTTTAAGATAAACGTTAGAAAGCCATATTGCAGCTGCATTCAGCTTTCTTCAGGCTATATTTGGAGTATTGGGTGCAATTCTGATTGTTGTGTTACAGGAAGGATGGGGAGACTCTGAAGGGGGTGCAGAAGAACCTCACCATGATGTTACCTGATATAGAGAACGTTAGCTATAAGGTCAAACATGGATTGTTTTCTCTGAAGCATCAGAGCTTCAAATGAGGTAGATTGTGAGTCAAGAGGCCATTTTATTGTACCAGGGGACTGTTTAACACTCTTACAACAGCAGGATAGAAGCTGGTGGAATGTGATTTAAGGCTTGTGTATCATTCATTTAACTGATGAGATTGGGAATGTCTGGGGTAGTCAGTCAGGATCTAATTCCGTGTCAAATATCAGAGGACATAGCTTTAAGGTGAATGAGGGAACATTTAGAGGAGATTGACAAGATTTTATTTTTGCACAACCCGAATGATATCTGGAATGTGATGCCAGGAGAGGTATTGGAAGAACATGTGAAGGCAACATTTAAGAAGTATTTAGTCATACATATGAGCAGGCAATGATTAGATGGATATAGACCATGTGCAGTCAGATGAAATTAGTTTAATTCTACACAGACATTATGGACTGAAGGGTCTGTCCCTGTGCTGTACAATAGACCACAGACTGCAGAACACAATTCAAAATAGTTTGTAGTTGATTTCAAAATTTATTTGTCAATTACACATGCATTCTGCAAATATTTCAAGCCATCTTGTAATTTGTTGTCATTTGCTAGTAATGACCACACTACTACCCTAATTTGTTGTTATTTCCAAATTTTGGAATTATCTCTTTGATGCTGATGTCTAAATAAATTGTTACTCTAAATAATAATCTTGTAATGATCCTACCCTTGGATTCCACTTTCCATCTTTTACCATTATATTATACAAATACCTTTCTAGATCCTACTTGGATTACAGTGAGCGGTTTCAGACATTCCTTTTAGGGATGACATGTTGCTCTCGGAGGGAATGTAGCAAATATTAGGGTTCCACTTCAAATACAGTTGTATTATCTGAAATTTTGAAAATTCAGTCCATTTGGAAAGTGCCGAAGTACTTGGGGGAGGGGAACTGATAGGAGAAATTTTGTGTTGGTTAGTGAGTCTACAGCTCACGAGCACAGCCTTAAAAATTAAGACCAGAACTATCACACGGCAGGACATCTTGCAAGTGACCATTGATGTTAGATCAGTTGTTCATTTTAATTCCGAGTGGTAATTTTTTAACTAAACTAAAATATGAAAGCATATAGGGAAAAGGAGGTTATGTGGTGTTAGATCAAAGATTGTCTATGATCTAATTAAAATCTGGAACAAGAACAAGGGCCTAAATGGTCTCAATATTATTCCTGTAACAGTACAATTTACCTTTGTCCAAAATTACAAGGAAAATATTCCCATCAGTTTTATGTTCCAGTATATTTTGGCCCTCTTTACATCATGCTTTAATTTCTCCACTTGAATATGTTTGCACAATGTATCAGATTGAACTGCCTCCAAATTGTCTGCAGATGGTTTCTAAAGTGCAGACAAGTAAATAAAGATGATGACATTCTCGCCAAGAAAGATGAACAATAGACCACAAAGCTCTTTGGAGACTACTTATGCTTTAGTTCACCACAGTCTCCAAACTCCATTAATTCTCTTAGTGCAAGGGCTACTCCTGTGCTGCTGTTGGGATGTTTTGTGTTACTTGAAGAAATATGGGACAACGGTTTAACATTTCTTCTACAAAAGTCAATTTAGAAATGGTATTCCGCTTCTGAAATGTTACAGAATGGTATTTGAAAGTGGGTAATTTCAGTGTTTTAACTGAAAACCACCATCCAGGTTGCCATAATTTCCAAAAAGCTTTTGTATGTTGTCCTCTTGTTATCAGTGGAAGCAAAGCCTGAGGAAATTAGGAGCTCTGCTGCTGGAACAAAAGCAGTAAAATAACACCAATTACCTAGCTACTTAAAACACTGTTGGTAAAATACTGCTAAGCAAAGTTTACATTTTGTGTGAGGGTAATAGCCTGGTTTCAATAAATTCTTTTCAGAGTTTGAAGATCGGGGAATAATTATTGGAATAATGAGGATGCCATCTAAACTGAGAGTACATATTAAAACATTTAACTCTGTTTAAACATTGGTAAATAAAGCAGCAGATACTCTCCATAAAGAAGTGAAAGCAAGCCACTTGTTAAGCTTGTATATCATATATTTCTCATTTCTTAATCCCTTGATTAATAGCAGTTTCAACAGGTGGTGAAAATGTGTATGAGTGCCATTTTATTCCAGAGGGCAGTGTAAATCAAACGAAAACAATTTTATTAGCTAGTAATGAAATAATAATAAAATAATAATTTATTATTTGCTATATTCCTAGGTCAGTTTGATTTCACTTTGGGTTCGTGGAGAATTTCTTTTGCCAGTTCTAATTGCGTACCTGATTGAACGGAGATACTGGGTCAATTACATTGTAATTATTCATATTAGACAATAAAAAAATTATATCTATAAAACCAGTGCAACTGGGCTCAACAAAAAAAAATGTTAAACCAAATACCAATATGGATTGGCATGGATTGGTCACATCCCTAAATGTAATGGAATTTTCTGAGGGGAGACCAAAACTGATGTCCACAATGTAGGTTTAGTTTATGCAGGTTTCTGGACACCATTTGTTAAGGCTCCACATAATGCAACTGCTAGCTAAACTGAAAATTGTAAATTAAAAAGCAAGTTATTGATCTGTATCGCAAGTTAATTAGGAATTAAAAGTCAGAATAATGGTTATATATTGGAAGAATTAACTTGAGATTTATTTATTTATTATTGAGATACAGTACAGAATAGGCCCTTCCAGCCCTTAGATTAGCGCTGCTCAGCATTCTTCCGAATTAACCCTAGCCTAATCACAGGACAATTTATAATGTAAAATTAACTTAACAACTGGAAAGTTTTTGGACTGTGGGAGAAAACCGGAGCACCTGGAGGAAACCCATACAGTCAAGTGGAGAACATACAAATTTATTACTCCTTGCAGGCAGCAGCGGGAGTTGAACCCAAGTTGCCTGTACTGTAAAACGTTGTGCTAACCACCACACTACCATGCCACCTTTGTTTAACTAGAAAGTATGCTGAGATGTAATCTATGCATATTTATTAATGTCATTTTTTTACATTAATGTTTTGGAAAACTCAGTAGCCATATATCATTGGAAATATCCATTCAAGAGGCCTCAAATCTCTGTTACTAAGTACATTTAAGACTGAGATTGATAGATTTTTGTATATTTAGAATACAGAAGGACAAGGGAAATACAATACAGGAAAATGGCGCTGAGATAAAAGGCCAAACATAATGTATTGAATAGCAAAAGTGCAGGTGAGAGGAGCCAAATGGCCAACTACTTCTATTTTTATTCTTGAGTAAATATTTCAAAATATAATGGAATAAATATTTTTTGAACTATTCTGTTAGTTCATCTTCTTTTATTTGTGTATTGCAGTTTTTAGTTCACTTGCTGCAAAAATTTTTAAGAAGTCAGTTCTTTATACTTTGACCAGCTGTATGTGTGAATTGTCAATGTGGTCAGCTACTAAGTAGCTTGTGACACCATAATTACTGGATGCCAGAGATCCTGTTGAACTGGCAGCCACACAGATGTTGAACAAGGGGAAGTCTGTGCCATCGAGTTAGCTAAACATTTGTGTTAGCTTATGAATCAGTGGTGTGTGCTGTTACTTTTTTTGCTGACTCTCAAATCCCAACCATTGTAAAAAGCCTTGAATACATAATATTTATTGAATTGTGTTGAAATTACATTTTATCACATTATTGAAAAATCTTGTGTTTCCCAGGCAGGATAGGTTTTTTTGAATGCTGATCTATAACACCCCTCCCCAATCCCCATCTTTGTTTTAGCACTGTTTCATCCTCTTAATTTCAGTCTACTTTTTATTTTATCATGTTTTCTTTCCTCTTCAACTCCATTAATTGCCGCCTTTGTACTAGCTCCACAAATTATATTTTGTGCCTTTTCTCTTGCTTTTACTGTCATGTGATCTTAATACTGCTGTTGTTTCATTTACAAGGCCAATGTATCACTATCCACCAAATCCCTCTAATGTCCTGTACAGAGCTGGATATAAAACTGCCAATTTATTTCTCCGTTTATAAAAACTCTTAACAATTTAATCTTTGACTGTCCAATAAGTAAAACATTTCTGCTTCTACTACCTGCCCAGCAATGTCTTTACTTGACCTTTGATGTCTGTGTGCCCATTAAATGATTGCTCTTTCTCACCTTTGCTGCTTCTTAGTATGAGCCTGATTGCTGCATATTCTAGTGCCAAGTGATGCAGAATATGAATAGATGTGACAGATGACTCGTTTAACCATTGACCACAAAATCAACGAGACCACACAAAGCATGAAAGGACCCAGACCCTTATTAGCTAGAACTATTCATTCTCTCATGATCCTACTGGTTAACCTGCAGTTGTTCTAATTATGATATACTTTGATGTTTGCCACCTATTCTGAAGTGTCTCTTTATTTCAGTTTATTTTTCCAAAAAAAAATCAGAACAACTATAACTATGAATTTGGTTTTATTGACCATCCGAAAAATGCTTAATAGTAGCAAATAGTGAGATTATTTTTAAAATGCTCATCTTTTGGATGATATTTCAGTCACTTATTTCTGTAAATACATTTAATTTATTTTTCTTAATTACAGTATAGTAATCTACAAAACACTTTCAAAGCAAAGTTGATGAGTGATATCAAGAGATTATTAAGCTTTTAAATGTTATTTTAGAATTAGTAAGAGGGCTGTCACACATTTGTCACTGCAGATTTTATCAATGTGATTCAGTTGCTACAGCAACCATCATCAGCCTATCTATACTACTCAAGCGTGCAACCTCCACGGTCAGGAGGGTGCCCATTGAGCACCATGTGGTACAGATGATTAGCTTCTATGTTCACAGAGCTGATTGGCAAAGGGTGACGGGAATTAGATAAAGCATAATTAGCACCCTGATTGAGTAAGGTATTGTCTTCGTTGTTACTCCGGGTTACTGGGAAAGGCGCATTTCTCACACTGAATAGAAGACAATGGAGCAGCTGTAGTTCAGAAATTGTGTCCAGTGAAGACAGTTTTGTTCGTACTGTACTTGCTATAGTTGAACCTCTTGTTTCTTGTTAGAAAAAGAAGTCTGAATTTGAGATGATCTTTTTGAACAACTATCATGCATTTTTTCCATATCTCAGTATTTTTTGATGCATCTTTGGGAATCCAGGAAACAATGAACACTTAAGGTTCTTCACGACGGGATTAAAATTACATAGTAAAAAACTGGTTTCGAATGACAAAGAAGTACCGATTATCATGCTTCGTATGTTGAATAGGCTTTGTAAACTCGAGACGCTGTTAAAAAGTATGTTGACTAAAATTGAAATTTGCTGAATTTCTTGTCATAAGTTTTTGACCTCAAGAAGCTTAATGAAAATACAAGCTTACAGATCTGTCTTCTGTAAATATTGGTGGTGTGAAGAATGAAACTCCCAAGATCTGTGGAAGAATATTGAATTACTTTGTGAATATGAATGCTTCTGAGATCCTAATACTGAATCCTAAGCAGTGATTTTATTGTGAGTTATTTAAAGGCAGTTTTGTGAAATTAGAAACAAATCAACAGGCAACTTGTAAAATGTTAAAATTGAAAGCCTTCTGCTTGGATTACTGGCAGTTCCTGTGTCTACAACCAATCCATGGATTTTATAAAAGGTAGGACATAGATAATATTGTAGCATCATTATTGTTCTGTATAACAAAGTAAATGCTGGATGTTTTGGTGCTATTCTATTCTTGTTTTTTAAGCTTGATGGAATTAATTTACTGAGTTTCCACATCTAGAAAAAATTGTTATTTTAGAGCAAAAGTAGCTAGTGCCACGTTAGGTAGAAAGAACTTTATACATTTTAAAGTTGGAATTAATTTAGTTTGATTTTCTAGTAAGCTTTTTGCACATAAGCATTTTGCTTTGAGTTGCAGTTCAACAGAAGGTGTATAAATTATATTAGTATATTGAGATACAGACATGTGTAACAAAATTTGCTAAGTAATAATAAAAACTTAATTGAATGGATCACCAACAAGGGAGCCTTACTATTCATCTAGCAAGCAAATCTCTTAAAGAACGACTTCAGTGTTTGTGAATTTCCAATGAGGTTCATTGTTGCCAGCTGCTGTTGTAGTCATTTGCATTGTAGTTACTTGGGGGGGGGGGTGAGAAAGCACTGGATAATTTCAGTTCATACTGCTTTCTTAAAGAACTGCCTTTTGTGATTAAGATTCGGGGGAGAACGAGAGAGTATTAATAGTTTCTAAGATGGCAAGTATACACAAGTAAGAAAGAGAGAAGATTAAGCTTAATTTTTTAAAACCATTTTGTGGGTTCCAAGCTGAAAATCACAGTTTAATTATTTCCCTTAAATATTTTGAAAGTTGCAACATCCAGGAGGAAAGAATTGTTCCAAATTTCTTTTGCTACTCCCAATTAATTGCTATCAGAATACTTCTCATTCTTCACCATCAGCTTAACTTCGCCCAGCAAACTAACATGATGAGTGACCATCACAATTCAGTGGAATTCTATATGTTGTTATGATCAGTACCTAGAGAATACAATGTTACACGTCTAAGGTGCTCCCTGAAATTGGAAGTTTTGGAACATAGTAATCATTTGTTCATGGTGAGATCAAGCCATTACCACTCTGAATATGGCATATTTTCTGTTGTGTACTTAATATTTCTGATATATATGTAAAATGTTATAAATAAGTTGTCTGATTAAGCATTCTTATTCACCTAAATAATTCATTACAGGTTATATGTAAAAGTACAAGAAAGGCATGTGTCATCATGCCACCACCTCAAACTTGGTGGGACCACATACAAAGAGCATATGGGGTAGATAAAAAATCAATAGCTCGCGCAGGAAAGAGAAATAGCTTGGCTGTTTCAGTCATTCCACAAAATGAGTCTGTTTGAAAGGCATTTCAAAGTTACTGAACTGAAGCCTGTCAATACAGTACTGTGGAAAAATCATAGGTACATATATACAGCTAGTCATAAACATGAGAAATTCTGGAGATACTGGAAATCTGAAGCAACACACACAAGATGCTGGAGGAGCTCAGTGGGTTAGGGAGCATTTATGGAAATAAATAAGCAGTCAATGTTTCAGGCAGAGACCTTTCTTCAGGACTGGAAAGGAAGGGGGAAGATGAAAAAATAAAAAGGTGGGGGCGAGAGGAAGAAGGATAGCTAGAAGGTGATAGGCAAAGTTAATTGACTAGGGAAGTTAATGAAATGGAGGGGAAGGAATCTGATAGGAGTGGAGAGTAGACCATAGGAAAAAGGAAAGGAGGAGGGGACCCGGGGGAGGTGAGAGTTACAAGTTACAAGCTACAGCTGGAAATAGAAAAAGCGTGTCAGAAGGAAAATGTCAAGATAATTATGGGGGATTTTAATATGAAAATGGATCGGGAAAGTCAGGAAGATACTGGATCTCAGGAGAGGGAGTTTGTAGAATGCCTACGGGATGGCTTTTTGGAGCAGCTTGTCCATAAGCCCACCAGGGGATTGGCTGTTTTGGATTGGGTGCTGTGTAATGAACCTGAGGAGATTAGGGAGCTAGAGGTAATGGAACCCCTTGGAAGTGGTGATCAGACTATGATTGAGTTCAGTTTCAAATTTGAAAAGGAGAATCTGGTATCAGGTGTATCGATATTTCAGTGGAACAAAGGAAATTACAGTTGTATGAAAGAGGAACTGGCCCAAGATGATTGGAAAAGTAAGCTAGATGGAGGGACAGTAAAGCAGAGTTGGATGAAATTCCTACAAGAAATAAGGAAAGTGCAGGATAAATATATTCCAAGGAAAAAGAAAATCATGAATGGAAAAAATGGCACGTATGTGGCTAATGAGAAAAGTTAAGGCTAAAATAAAAGCAAAAGAGACGGTGTACAAGGAAGCAAAAATTAGTGGGAAAACTGAGGACTGGATGACTTTTTAAAAACTTACAGAAGGAAACTAAGAAAGTCATTAGGAAAGAAAAGATGAATTATGAAAGGAAGTTGGCAATTAACATTAAAATAAAGGATACTAAGTTTTTTAAATATACGAAGAGTAAAAGAGTATACGGGTAGATATAGGACCGATTGAAAATGATGCTGGAGAAATTATAATGGGTAACAAAGAGATAGCAGAGGAACTAAATGAGTATTTTGCATTAGTCTTCACAGTGGAAGACATTAGCAACATACCTGATAGCCAGAGGTCTCAGGGAATAGAATTAGGTACAGTCAAGATTACTAGAGGGAAAGTGCTTGGGAAGCTAAATGGACTAAGGATAGATAAGTCTCCTGGACTGGATGAGCTGCACCCATGGGTTCTGAAGGAGGTGGCTTTGGAGATTGTGGAGGCATTGGAAATGATCTTCCAGGAATCAATAGACTCTGGCATGGTTCCAGAGGACTGGAAGGTCGCAAATGTAGTTCCGCTGTTTAAGAAAGGAGGGAGGCAGCAAAAAGAAACTTATAGACCTATTAGGCTGACATCGGTAGTTGGAAAGTTATTGGAGTCAATCCTCAAGGACAAGGTTATGAAATACCTCGAGGTGCATGACAAGATAGCCCCAAGCCAGCTGGCATGGTTTCATGAAGGGAAGATCCTGCCTCACCAACCTATTGGAATTTTTTGAGGTAATCTCAAATAAAATTGACAAGGGAGAAGCTGTGGATGTTGTGTATTTGAATTTTCAAAAGGCCTTCGATAAGGTGCCACATAAGAGGCTGCTTAATAAGATGAGAGCCCAGGGAATTAGATATTGGAATGGGTGGAGCACTGGATGATAGGCAAGAAAGCAAAGGGTGGGAATAAAGGGATCCTATTCTGGTTGGTTGCCGGTTACTAGTGGTGTTCCGCAGGGGTCAGTGTTGGGGCTGCTTCTTTTTACACTGTATATCGATGATTTAGATTATAGATTAAATGGTTTTGTGGCTAAGTTTGTGGATGACACCAAGATAGGTGGAGGAGTAGGAAGTGTTGAAGAAACGGAAAGGTTGCAGAGAGACTTGGTCAATTTAGGAGAGTGGGCAAAGAAATGGCAGATGAGATACAATGTTGAGAAATGTACAGTAGTACATTTTGGAAGAAGAAATAATCAGGCATATTATTTAGATGGGGAGAAAATTCAAAAATCGGAAGTGCAAAGGGTCTTGGGGGTCCTCATGCAGGATACCCTAAAGGTTAACCACCAGGTTGGATTGGCAGTAAGGAAAGCGAATGCTATGTTGGCATTCATTTCAAGAGGAATAGTGTATAAGAGTAAGGAGGTGTTGATAAGGCTCTATGGGGCACTGGTGAGACCTCATTTGGAATACTGTGTGCAGTTTTGGGCCCCCTATCTTAGAAGGGATGTACTGATGTTGGAGAGAGTTAAGAGATTTACGAGGATGATTTCCGGAATGCAGGGCCTAACATATGAGGAGCGTTTGTCGGCTCTTGGGCTGTATTCATTAGAGCATAGAAGAGTGAGAGGGGATCTCATAGAAAGATTTCGAATGTTGAAAGGGTTGGGCAGAGTAGATGTGGAAAGGTTGTTTCCCTTGGTGGGTGAGTCCAGGTCAAGAGGCCATAGTCTTAGAATTATAGGATACCCACTTAAAACAGAGATGAGGAGAAATTTTTTTAGCCAGAGGGTTGTGGATTTATGGAATTCGTTGCCACATACAGCCATGGAGGCCTGATCATTGAGGGTGTTTAAGGAGGAGATTGATAGGTATCTAATTAGTCAGGGTATCAAGGGATATGGGGAAAAAGCCGGAAATTGGAACTAGATGGAAGAATAGTTTAGCTCATGGTGGAGTGGCGGAGCAGACTCAATGGGCCGAATGGCCTACTTCTGCTCCTTTGTCTTGTGATCTTGTGAAAGGCAGGTGAGAAGAGGTAAGGGGCCAGAGTGGGAATAAGAAAAAGAGGAGAGGAGGGGGGGAAGGGGGAAAAATTTACCAGAAGGAGAAATCAATATTCACGACATCAGGTTGGAAGCATCCCAGACAGAATATAAGCTGTTGCTCCTCCATCCTGAGGGTGGCCTCATCGTGGCACAAGAGGAGGCCACAGACTGACATGTCAAAATGGGAATGAATTAAAATATTCGGTCACTGGGAAGTTTCACTTTTGGCGGATTGAGCAGAGGTCCTCTTTGAAGCAGTACTCAGATTTATGATGGGTCTCATTGGGAGCACCGGACTCGGTAGATGACCCCAGTGGATTCACAGGTAAAGTGCTGCCTCACCTGGAAGATCTGTTTAGGGCCACGAATAGAGGTGAAGGAGGAGGTGAATGGGCAGGTGTAGCACTTTGGCTGCTTCCAGGGATAAGTACCAGGAGGGAGATCAGTGAGGAGGGCCAAATAGACGGGAATCACAGAGGGAACGATCCCTGCAGAAAGTGGAGGGGAAGGGAGAGGTAACAAAATGATTGGTGGTGGGATTCCTTTGGAGATGGCAGAGGAATATAATATGTTGGATGTGGAGCTTATGGGGTGGTAGTTCCTCTCATCCTTAACTATTTTACTGTTAAAGTGGCAGGAAGATGGGGTGAGCGTATATGTTTGGGAAATGGAGGAGATGCAGGTGGTGAGGACACCATCAATGGAGGAGGAAGGGGGCCTAAGACTTTTGCACAGTACTGTAGTAAATTTTTTTGTATTGCACTGTACTGCTGCAAAAAAGTCATGATATCTGAGTAATTCTGGTATGGGTCTTTATTGTGGACTGAGAGTGGGAAGGGGAGGAAGAGGGAATCATGGTCAGGAAGAGGGCAGGGAATGGGAAGCATTAGAGAGACGTTCTTTAATGATTAGTAAACCAATTGTTTGGAATCAAATGGCCTTGCCTGGTGCCTCAGGGCCACCCCTCACCCTGGCACTCCTTCTCTGCCACCTGCCCCACACCCCTCCCGCGGTGCTCCAGCCTCCCCATTCCCAAATTCCTTGTTCCCGTCAGATTTACAAACTCGCTCACCGCTCCATGTTGACAAATATGGTACTGTGCAAAAGTATTTGACACCATAGCTATATATATGTGCCTAAGACTTTTGCACAGTACTATATCCAACTAAGGACTCGTACTGGAGAAAAGATAACTCCTGTGAGACTGACATTTGTACAGTGAAATAAAACAAGCCATATGTGGTAAAACAAAAGGTCAGCTTTGTGTGGTCGTGATTGGCTGAGATGAATACAACTTGATTCAGTCATTATTTGCAATCTACATCACCTGCAATAGAGTCAATGGAAAGCAAATTAAGAAAGGTACTGTACTGGATGATATCACAGCAATGTTGAAGGATGGCATTAGAAAACTCAAACATATCAAGGGTAAAATAGTGTTAAATGACAAAGCCCATCTAGTTCCTAATACCATCCATAATAAAGTAGCCAATGAGCTAAATCACATGGAGGGTGAAGGTTGAGGGAAGCCCATGGACAACACCAGTGGTCCCAGTAGCCAAGAAGGCCAAGTAGCCTTGTATATCACAATACAGAACACTCCACAATCAACAACTCACCAGCCATGCTGTGCCTGGATTGGTCCTTGTACCCACGCTTGGATCTCCTCAAACCAAATCAAAGAATGAGTATGCAGTACAAGTAGCTAAGACAAATTGAAGGCTCTTCATATAAAAATGTTCGATGTTTCACTCCTGGACAAGTAGTCCTGGCGAGGGACTACAGATGTGATCAAAAGTGGGTACTTGGCAAAATTAAGGACAGAAATGGACCACCCTCCTATAGAGTGGAAATTGTCACTGATGTCATCTGGAGAAGACACATTTCTCAGTTGAGTACACCAATTTGAATCTATTGAATTCTAATAATTGCTTTGATAATTAGCATGAAATCTGTGACATCCCTGGATTAGAGCTCTATTGCACATATAAATGTACCATTTAGAAGGAAATATTATTGCCACCAGCTGCCTTCAGGGCTTTTGTCCTTAGTTTGCAAGATTGCATGCTGTGTAGCCCAAGATATAGACATTTTCCAGCAAAGAAAGAAAATCACTTTGAGGTGCCTAATCACATTTTTGGCTATTACTCTGGGATATGCATGGCTGCCACCGGACTCATGCTCAGCTGCTGCGATTGAAGAGAGCATTGGTATGAGCAGCCGTGAGGTAGAGGGTAATACTTATTCCCAAGAATTCTGTGATGAAACTTCCATGACGGGAGTCTTTCAAGTTTCTAAGTTATTGGAGCAACCTGTATTGAGATCTAAAGCTACTCATTTTGCTATTTCAATGGCAGTAGTTTATAGATTTAGCAGCAAACTAATTCAGTATGTTCCTAGTGCTGTGTAGACTATACCATGACTTCCATAGATTTGAGGTCAAAATTATTGTCAAATGGACAGAAAAAGATGCAATGCAAATATAGTGCCTACAAAAATATTCACCCCCTTCGAAGTTTTCATGTTTGATTGTTTTACAAAATTGAACCACAGTGGATATAATTTGACTTTTTTGACATTGGTTGACAGAAAATAGTCTTTCATGTCAAAGTGAAAACAAAGTTCTACAAATTGGTCTAAATTATTTACATTTATTAAATACAAAATAATTGATCGCATAATTACTCAGCCTGTTCAAGTCAGTATTTAATAAGTGCACCTTTGGCAGCAATTGCAGCCTTGAGCCTGTGTGGATAGGTCTCTATCAGCTTTGCACATCTGGACACTGCAATTTTTCCCCATTCTTCTTTACAAAACTGCTCAAACTCTGTCAGATTGCTTGGTGATCGTGAGTTAACAGCCCTTTTCAAGTCCGGTAACAAATTCTCAATTGGATTGAGGTCTGGACTCTGACTTGAGCATTCCAGGGCATTAACTTTGTTGTTTTTTAGCCATTCCTGTATAGCTTTGGCTTTATGCTTGGGCTCATTGCCCTGCTGGAAAACAAACCTTCTCCCAAGTCGTAGTTCCCTTGCAGACTGCATCAGGTATTCTTCCAGGGTTTCCCTGTATTTTGCTGCATTAATTTTACCCTCTACCTTCACAAGCCTTCCAGGACCTGCTGCAGTGAACCATCCCCACAGCATGATGCAGCCACCACCATGTTTCATGGTAGAGATGTTGTGTTTTTGATTATGTGCGGTGTTTGGCTTACGCCAAACATAGCATTTAGTCTGATGGCCAAAAACTCAATTTTGGTTTCATCAGACCATAGAACCTCCTTCCAGCTGACTTCAGAATTTCCCACATGCCTTCTGGCAAACTCTAGCCAAGATTTCATGTGAGTTTTTTTTCAACAGTGGCTTTCTCTTTGCCACTTTCCTGTAAAGCTGTGACTGGTGATGCATCAGGGCAATATTTGTATGCACAGTCTCTCCCATTTCACCACTGAATCTTATAACTCCTTCAGAGTTGTCATAGGACTCTTGGTTGCCTCCCTCACTAATCCTCTTCTTGCACAGTCACTCAGTTTTTGAGGAAGGTTGGCTCTAGGCAGATTCACAGCTGTACCATATTCTTTCTATTTCTTGCTGATTGACTTAACTGTACTCCAAGGGATATTCAGTGACTTGGAAATTTTCTTGTATCCATCTGCTGACTTGTGCTTTTCAATAACCTTTTTGCAGAGTTGCTTGGAGTGTTCTTTTGTCTTTATGGTATAGTTTTTGCCAGGATACTGACTCACCAGCTGTTGGGCCTTCCAGATACAGGTGTATTTTTACGACAGTCAGTTGAAATACCTTGACTGTACACAGGTTTCCAAAACCAGATCTCCATTTAATCAATTATGTAACTTCTAAAAGCAATTGGCTGCACCAGTGATGATTTGGTATGTCTATTAAAGGGGTGAGTACTTAGGCCATCAATTATTTTGTGTTTTATGTCTGTAATTAATTTAGATCACTTTTTAGAGATCTGTTTTCACTTTGACGTGGAAGAGTCTTTTATTGTTGATCAATGTCAAAAGAGCCAAATTAAATCCATTCTGATTCCAAGGGTAGTGAATACTTTTTATAGGCACTGTAACTGAGGGTAAGAAAGATCAGCTGCCCTAATGTGTACACTGTACAGAAGTTTAACTGTTCCAATTTTGCAATTGTCATGACTTAATCTGCAAAATTTCTGATGCAGTTTATTCTGGATAAAAATGGAATTTTGTGTGATTGACTTGTAAAAATCAGACGCCGTGTGTGGGTTAAAAGTCTAGTCAACATCTTTTTGAAAATAACTTAGTTTCCAAGCTTAGTGTTTACATTAGTTTTCCCATAACCAAACTTGAGGGTAGTTTTCTCAAACAACTGAAATAATTTTTGTTTTGTGTGTTCTCATTCCTGTTGAGTATTGTGGCAGCAGTAGAGTTGAAAGACATAAAATTACTGTAAATTACAAAAATAAATAGTTCAAAAATGGAATAACAAAAATGACCCTATCTTCAATTCTGTTTGTATTTGATTATTGTGTTTATAAATATTGTCAAATCTGTTATACTGTGGGTGCACTGCAGCTCCAATTTATTTCAAGTGTTTTTTTTGCTGAATTTCTAATGGCAGCTAATTGAAAGATAATAAATATTGCATGTAATATTTAATGTTTTACTAGTTTATGATTTTAACAGATAAATCCCTCCCTATCTTTTGTTTTAGATGTTCATTAAAGAACTTACAAGTGTATTCATGTTGTTTCTTACACAGCAGTTGTTCCTTTTGATAGATTGTGACTGTTGTGAACAATAGCGGCACACATTTTACTTGTGTCCTGACACGAGAATAAAAGATCCTTGTACAAGAGGAATATGAGACAAGTTTTAATCACAAAGGATTTGTGTTTGACAACGCTGCATTTGAAGGATTGTTTCTGTATTCATTGTATTCAACAACTTTACTTGGATATAAAATCTAATGTCATAACTAGAAATGAAGCAAGAAATTAGTTTCTAATTTCATATTGTAAGGTACAAATTTCCTATTAAGAGTATGCTTTCAAAAGTAGTGACTTGTTGTGGAATGAAATAGCTAGCAGCAAATTGTCAACTTGCTGATGATATAGGTAAATTAAACCAATGGTGTATATAGAATTGAAATACCCCAAGAAGTGTATTCTTTACAAAATTTAGTGTGCTAACTCAATCTTTGGGCTGTACTTAGGTTTATTCTTGGGTTTACACCACACATGTCAACCAGAAATGTTGATAAGTGCTAGAACATCCCAAGAATGGGAGATCAAAAACATTTGATGATTTAAAAAAATTGTTTATGTGGGCATTGTAATTTTTGTTGTCTTCAACTTAATTGGAAAAAGAAATGATGGAAGTGTGCAGGGAAACTTCAAATATCCAAGGCATATTCTTGGAAAATGTTGAAATTTTGCTATGAAAATAATATATGCAGGTCAATTTTATATAGTTTTTATATTTTTGCAGTTTTTAAAATGCTTAACTGTAAGGAAACATGAAATTATATTTAGAATTTAATCATTTCCCAAAATTTAACCTCTGTGATATTTGCATCTAAATGCAGTGCATCAGTTGAGCATAATGCTTTTCAGCAAGTATCAGATCACAATCAGGGATCTTTTACAGAAGATAGATGCTGCAGTTTTCTCTCACATTTCAAGGATGTATGAGTTAGGGTTAGTAAATTTTTGGCATGCTATATTGGCAGCAGAAGCATGGCAATGCTTGCAGGCTGCTCCCAGAACAATCCTTGGATTGTGTTGGTCATTAACATAAACGATGCATTTCACTGTATATTTTGATGTACATGTAACAAATAAAGTTAGAGCTAATCTTTATAAGTTTCATTAAAGGCCACACTATCTTTTTCATAGTTTATACACTGTGGCCGCAGGTTCACATACATTAATGAGTAGACGATTGGACTCCAACCTTTCATGATATTAACAGGATTGCTATTGAAGTTGCTGATCGCACCAATTCTGTCTATGACATACTACATGCAATAGCTGGTTAAATCTGCCCAATATTAAAGGCAGAATACAGTATTTGGGCTTTATTTCTGGATACTTGTCCGGACCAAAACTTCATATCTGAACTCATATAGAAACACATAGAAAATACTTACTTATATTATCAAACATGACATTGAGGGAACCCAAGTGAATAATGAAGAATTAGGCAGCTTGTGGTAGACACTGCCCCTTGCTAATTGAGACTGAGAGAACCTTGAAGGCTAGTCTACATTGCATATTTTAAAAATTCTTTTGAGCTTAGAATCAGTACTAAAATGTATTGCAAAAGTTTTTGGCAGTATCTGACATGGCCTCGCCTTTGACAAATGACATAGCTGTGAGAAGAAAGACATGGTTTCACTAGATGGTAATTACAGAAGACAGAGTAGAGTTAGTTGCCAGAGCTGTCGGGAGTGGGGGGGTGGGGGGGGGCTAGGAGTCGGAGAACAAGAAAAATATTTTGTTTTAATGTGGACATTTATAAGAACTGTAAAGACAAGGGTATGAAAATAAACTATTTTACTTGATCCTTTTGTTGGCTAGAAGAAGGAAAATCAAGAACAAGGAAAAATGGCATTTTGGTCACAAAAGTTGCATTGTTTGGTGACTGACTTGTGTACTTAAGTAGCCAAAACATAATGTGAATGGAAAAATCATGAAGTGGTCAGCTGACAGTAACAGTATAGGAAGAAATGAAATGCTGTAAGCCAAATGTAGTATTTAAAGATGCTACATGACCTCTTGGGTATTTCCAATATTTTCTGATTTTATGCATTTTTCTGCACTGCTCACTTTCTCTAATCTATGCCCTCTGAACTTGTGGCACTATGATGGCTAAGATCTAACCACTTTCACATCAACTTTCACGTTCAATTGATCATTTTCCAACATTCCCAGGAGTATCAAATTGATGCCATTTGCAAGTGCATCTTGCTTCTCTGTTCAGCATTCCTTGGAAACCATTAACTTGCTGACATTTTTGCTGTAAGTATCCACTATTGTTCCCATTGGATTTTCATGTGTAAGCACGTGTATCTAACTTCCCTGTGTCTTTTGGTCCTAAGCATTTTTTACAGTTGTAATAGTAATACACATGTATTTCTTCCACATTGATGTACAGTTGTCCCTTGGTATCCGCGGGGGATTGGTTCCAGGAGCCCTTGTGGATACCAAAATCCACGGATGCTCAAGTCCCTTATATAAAATGATGTAGTATTTGCATATAACCTATGCACTTCCTCCCGTATACTTTAAATCATCTCTAGGTTACTTATAATATCTAATACAATGTAAATGCTATGTAAATAGTTGTTATACTGTATTGTTTAGGGAATAATGACAAGAGAAAAAGTCTGTACGTGTTCAGTACAGACGCAAGCATAGTTGCTCTTCTGGGAGCGCTGATGCTGCCTCGGCATGAGCTGATGCCGATTCTCCCATGATCCTTAAGTTCCTGAGGCTGTAGCACTTTACATAGCTAGCCAGCCATCCCTCACTAGCCTTAAACTCCTTCCTCTCGCTCACAACACAAGTAGCAAATGAACGAGATGCGAAGCGAACAGTGTTCAAACAATGAGTATTGGTGAGAGACTGAGGATCTGTGAAATTGCGGGAAGCTACAGCAGGGTATACCTACGCATCTCTTCATTTGCGTGGATTCAGCGTAGTGCTCGGTGCGCGGCAAATTCAAGTTTTGCTTGTTGGAGCTTCCTGGAATTTTTTTCGAATATTTTCAATCCGCGGTTGGCCATATAGAATGTTGCCATTTAGAAGGTTGTCTTTCAGACCTCAGTATGAATCTGAGATTGTGGTTAATTCTTTTTACCACTCCCACTCTATTTAATTGTCTTTAGTTTTCCATGCACTCTATGCAAAGAATAATAACTGATTTTTCAATGAGACTCTTTACAGCTTTTCAGCAACTTTGGGTAAAATCTCTGCAATTTACGGCATTAACGGAAGTTAGAGAAATCAGACTGGGAGACTGCTTCACTGAACATCTATAGAGAAAGCAAGATCTCCCAGTGGCCACAAATTTTAATTCCATGTCCAATTCCCATTCTGATATGTCTATTCTTCACCTCTATTGTCAAGGTGAAGCCACACTCAGGTTGGAGGAACAACACCTATCTCCAACCTGATGGCATGAACATTGATTTGTCTAACTTTTGTTAATGCCCCTCCTCCCCTTCTTACCCCATCCCTTATTTATTTATCTATTTCCCCCCCCTTTTTCTCTCTCTGTCCCTCTCACAATCACTTCTTGCCTGTTCTCCATCTTCCTCTGGTGTTCCCTTCCCCCTTTCTTTCTCCCTAGGCCTCCTGTCCCATGATCCTCCTCCTCCAGCTCTTTGTCCCTTTTGCCAATCAACTTTCGAGCTCTTAGCTTCATCCCCCCCCTTCCTGTCTTCTCCTATCATTTCAGATCTCTTCCTCCCCCTCCCACTTTCAAATCTCTCGTTATCTCTTCTTTCAGTTAGTCCTGATGAAGGGTCTCGGCCTGAAACGTCGACTACTTCTTCCTATAGATGCTGCCTGGCCTGCTGCATTCCACCAGCATTTTGTGTGTGTTGCTTGAATTTCCAGCATCTGCAGATTTTCTTGTGTTTGTGAATTTGCCAAGCTATCTGCTTCTTTAAGTGTCACATTACCAAACTCTTTTGAAATGTGTTCTCATCTTTTTTTGTCATTTAACCTCCTGAGTTCTCCACCTTGTCACATTCCTTACCAGTTTTGTTCTTTCGTCTTCTTCACTTTCCACTGAATCTCAAAGCATATTTTTGATGGAAGTCATCAAAGTTAAATGTTCCAAAAGCTCAGTACAGTAAATCTATATAAAGATAACGGGGTAGGCAGAAAGGTAACATTAAGCTTTTTAAGTAGTTCCTGTATAAAGAGGAGTAGTTAATATATTATCTAGACTACACTTTGGACGAACTTTTGTGAGCATGGTTGTTGAGGTTGCAACAATGTGTTTGAAGTGTCGTGCTGAGGTTTTGTTTCGAGAGACTTTGACAAGAAGGCTGAGAAGATTGTTATTGTGTCTGTGCATAACTACATATAAAATGAAAGCACACACGTGGGAGATGGCTTTAGTTGGTGTTTTTACATTGCAGTGAGAGAGAGAGAGAGAACAATCTACATGTATAGACAACAGTGCATGCCCAGACAACAGATCGATATGTAGTGTGGGGTGGGGGTGGGGGGGGGGCTCATTGCTCTAAAAGAAATAGATCTGTATAAGTAGATTTATATATTACACTTCCTCCCCCTTTAGATTAATGCAACATAAAGCTGTAAATATACAAAACATTCAATTTTCTTTCCATAAACCCATATTCCAAATAAACAATAGCAGTCTATAACTAACTTCACAGTTCTAAAGGTTTAGTATTTTGGGTGGCGCTCTCTTTCTTTCAGGATAGCGCCTCTGGACTTGTGGAGTGGCATCAGGTTTAGCAGGTGTGTTGTCAATGATAACATTTTTGTCACATCTCTTGTTGAGTGGCAATGGGTTTGGTATGTGTCTTGTCTAAGACAACGTTTTTGGTTTCTTGTGTCACGTTGCTGTCAGTGACATGATCATCACTTGGAGGTAAGTCCGGTGACTCTAATGTGTCCGTGTTGTTGGGGCAATCGACTCAGGTGTGTTCTTCGGTTGAGCATCCAGTATCAGGTCCACATGATGTCTCCATGTCTGATCTCCAATATCCACTGGTGTATGTTAGTGGTCCAGTTCTTGTAGCTCTCCTATTGGATGTCCACTTGTCTTTTTGGTAATCACGTGCAATGACTTCCTGTCCAATCTTGGAGCTCCTTGCTGCTTCACATGGCTGTACTGTTTATGAACTGCTTATTCTGTACTTTTCTCCAGAGGCCTGGTTTCAGGAGGTTTATGTGAGATCTCAGATTCCTGCTCATAATTTTCAATACAGGTGGCCCCCGCTTTTCGAAAGTTCGATTTACAACAACTTGCTGTTACGAAAGGCTTACATTAGTACCTGCTTTCGCTAACCAAAGAGGATTTTCGCTTTTATGAGAAAAAGATGCCCGTTTTATATGTGTGTTTACCCCAAGAAAGACTACAATGACCGTGAAACCTTGTGCAGGCAGTTGTTTGCATGTGCGTACGTATACGTGCATGTGCCGATTTTTTTTTTCTCTAAATCGATTTTAGTTTACTGCCTTCCCGAGTTTGATAAGAAAAACTACAATATGTGTACCTGCAATATTTCTACTTTATATAGGGTGTAAATTTATTATATCATTCCTGCTTTTACTATATGTTAGTGTTATTTTAGGTTTTATGTGTTATTTGCTTTGATTTGGTAGGTTATTTTTTTGGGTCTGGGAATGCTCAAAAAATTTTCCCATATAAATTAATGGTAATTGCTTCCTCGCTTTACGACATTTCAGATTACAAACAGTTTCATAGGAACGCTCTACCTTCGGATTGCGGGGGAAACCTGTACACAAAAAGGAAGTTAGCCACTTTGTGCTGTGGAGAAATGTCCTCTTTGCCTGTTGCTTTAATGGGCTTCCTGAAGGTTGGGATAAACCTCTCAGCTAACCCATTCGTTGCTGGGTGGTGAGGAGCTGACTTGAAATGTCTGATGCCCTTTTTCTTCATGGACATTTGAAATTCTTCTGACGTGTATTATGGTCCATTGTCATTCTGGTAAGCCATTCCTGGCAAAGATGGTCCTCAGGGCAGAGACAGCCTTTGCTGAGGTGGTTGTCATCATTGGTATAGCCTCTGGCCACTTCGAATGAGCATCCACAGCAATCAGGACATGGAGTTCATGAATGGGCCAGCAAAGTCAATATATACTCTTTCTCATGGTGACGACGGCTACTTCCACGAGTGTAACGCTGCCTGTGGAGGTGCATTTAGAACTTTTTGGCATCCCAAACAGCTTTTGGCCAAGTCTTCGATCTGTTTATCTATTTCCTTCTCAGACACTTTCTTATTAGTATTAAGCAGCTGTGCTAGTGCCTGTTTAGTACTACCGTTTGGACTGCCATTGCCTGTGGATCTCACACTGTGAGCTTTGATTGAATGCCAGTCTAGTTGGATTTTTCTCAACCATTCACGTCTGAAAAATGCTGGACCTCCACTTTTCAATACATAAAGCTCTAGCTGTTGTGTTTGGCCTCCATTTGTCACCTTCACTTTCAATTTGCCTTTGGGGGACACTTTTTCGCCTGTGTTGGTCTTTAGCATCACTGAGTTGTTTCTAATGGTATCTTAGAAAACTGTCTGTTGTAGTCGGTGTCTGGAATCATGGACAAAGCTGACCCTGTATCCAACTCCATTTTTAGTTTTACAGCAGACACGTCTATTGTGATCCATATTATATTGTGATCTGCTTCCGTAATACTGTGCAATTCTAGGCATGACAGTTCATCTTTGTCAGACTCTATGTTGTCTGATTCTGTTTTACATTTAGTAGCTTTATGCACTTGCTTAGTTTTTTGCTTAATATTTGAGATTTTTCACTCAATTGTGCTTTTTGTCTGCCTTGCACACTCTCTCTATGTGACCTTGTCTGTGATACTTTCTGCAGACTTTTTCTTTGAACCAACAGTCATTTGCATCATGGGAGGATTTGCCACATCGATAATTTTTTTGCTTTTTGCACCATTCAGGGACATTTTGTGCATTTCGTATTCTAACCTTTTCCATAGTTCTGCTGTGTCCTTTGCCATAGTCTCTAATGGTACTGCAGTGGTCAATACCTGTTCTAAGGTTAGCTCTCTTTTTGATAATAGTCTCTTTTGATTGTTTTAGCTATGCTTGCACATACAAGCCTGTCCCTTAATGCATCAGAAAGTCCATCTCTGAAGTCGCAGTACCAGGAAAGTTTGCACAGTTCTGCAATGTATTCAGAAAGTCTTTCATCTTTTGACTGGTTCCTTTTGTAAAACCTAGATCTCTCAGCTATTATCAGCTCAAGTGATTTTGTAAAATTGTAACAATTTTGTCAAATGTCTTGCTTGCTGGCTTTTCAGGAGTTACTAGGTTGCTTAAGAAACTGCACTTTCTTGGGCCCATTAAGCTAAGAAATGTAGGGGCTTTCTTTTGCTTCTCCACGTTGTTTGTGTTATAATACAGTTAACCCTCTTGATATACGACTTCCAGCCTTCATTAACACTATCAAATTCATCAACTTTCCTGACTGAAGCCATTGCGACATTATTTTCACTTTAAATTCATTGAGTCTTTCACTGCTACTCTGCACTGTACTTGTGTTTATTATCATCTATGACGGCCACCTTGTGCTGTTTCATCCCGTAACTGTCAGTGCAATTGGTTCTGACATTCAGGTTTGTACTCGTCGCCAATTTGTTGTGTCTGTGCACAACTGTATTTATATTAAATGAAAGCATGTTGGTGAGAGATAGCTTTAACTGGTGTATTCACATTGCAGCGAGAGAGAGAGAGCACAATGTGCATACGTAGACAACAGCCATTGTGCAGACAACAGATCAATGTGTAGTGCTAAGTGGAGGATCATTGCTCTAAAAGAAATAACTCCATAATTACAGTTGTATTTTACTATTCTTTGTAGTCTTGGTAGCTTAAAGACGTAGAGCATTTGTATGCTTCTCCTGCAGGATGTGGGAGAACTAGGAAACTTCCAATGTACCTAAGTACTACCTATGGAAAATGTATCTAGCTGCAATTCCTGATTAATTGTAGTGAGTGGATGGAGTTGCAGTCTGATGCGTACATGGTTCTGAAAGCATCACAGACAGAAGCTTTTTGAGATGGTTACACCTCATGTACAGGTATTTGGTTGACTACCAGGAAAGATAGAAGGGGTAGGCAGAAAGTGCAGGATTCCACTCTGCTCATTCCCCTCAGTAACAAGTTTCTTATTTTCGTAAGTGTTGTGGGTAGGTGCTGGAGGATTGGGGAGGGATGATCTCTCAGAGGAAAGCAGTTTAGTTTTCTGTTCCGAGCAACACACACAAAATACTGGAGGAACACAGCAGGCCAGGCAGCATCTAGAGAAAGAGTACAGTCGAAGTTTCAGGCTGAAACCCTTCAGTAGAACCTGCATTGTACTCTCCTAGTAAGTCCTTCCACAATCCTCACTGAACCAAAGCTGATACCCTGGCTTGATTATAGTGAGTGAAGGATTTTGTGGAAACATGAGGTCACAGAGCTGGCTCCTGTCAGAAATTCCAGCTGTGAGCTGTCAAAGCTTTTCTGAATTTACCCTACTGGGCCCCATGGTAGTGCAGAGGGTGTTTTTTGTGTCAAGACAGGACTTTATCTCCATTTTGGTTAGACTGCACTTATAGAATATTGTGCACATTTCTGGTCATCACTTTATAGGAATGATGTGTAAGGACAAAAAGAGAGAGCGAGAGAGAGACTTGATTTTACCAATAACGGAAGACTTCTTGTAAAAAGAAGATTGGATGGGCTGAATTTAATCTCACTGGAATGTAGGAGGCTGAGAGTTGGCTTTATCAAGGTTTGTAAAATAGATGGTCAATTTATCCTAGATCAGTAGAGTGTAAAACTAGAAGGCACAGATTTAAAATGAGAAGGGAGATCCAAGCGTTAGGTTTTCAAACCAGGCATGATGAGTATCTGGAAACTGTTGCCAGAGGAGGTGGTGGAGGCAGATACAATTCTTGTTGAATGTTATAAAGGCATTTAGAGTGATACTTGGATCAGAAAAGCATATAAGGTTAAAGGCTTAATGCAGGCAAATAAGATAAGCATAGCCAGTATCAGGGTTGATATGGATGAAAAGAGCTGAAAGGGCTTGGTTCTATGAAACACTTATGTGCAGATTCAATGAGGACAACTATATAAAGTTGAACCGAGATGAGAGCAATTTACTATGTCTGAATCCATTTCCAAGATCAATGGTAGGTAGCTTATGTTTTTAATGATACTGTTTTTACGTTGGGGTGTCCATCAAGTGGTAATCAGCAGTATCTTTTCCTATGCTTCATTGGGTGTTATTGGACTTCATGGATGAGAGTTCCTTTGGCCACTCTTCCTCAAAGTAAAACTGTGCCTCTATTTCTAGGTCATGATGCAAGAGACCTGGATGCTGCTTGAAATCAATGATTCTACGAGTATGGTCTTCATCAGGCAGCTGTTTGATGGATTAATTTTTGGTACCAATCCCTAGATATTTCTGAGGAATTTGTAAGGTGATCCAGGTTGAATGAGACTTCATCACATCCTAATCTACTCCTTTGATTAATACTAGGTGCCCTACCTAGTTTTATTATTATTGTTATTGTATTTTCTATCAACTGTTTTGAAGCAGTGAGGCTAATTCAGAAATTGTTCTCAAAATTTCATGTAATGAATTGTAAATGCCACTCATGGCTCAACACATTCTAAAGTGCATTTTATTATTTATCTCAGATTATCTCAAATAACTACTTTTAAAAAGTATTTTTCCATTTATTATGACAGATTTGCTACAGTCTAAATGGCAAGTGAATGTTTCCCAAAATTTTGAGTGCCATTTATTCTGACTCATTTTGAATTCTGCATGAAAAGGCAAAACCATTCGAGAAAACAGTGGGCAGTGACAGGTGCACAAACTGACAATCAAAGAAGTATTGCATTATGTCTGCTGAAAATAATAGCATTTTCTCTTAAAATCATTTTAAAAGGGGAAATATAGTTTATGATGAAGGGTCTTGGCCCGAAACATCGACTGTACTCTTTTCCATAAATACTGCCTGACCTGCTAGGTTCTTCCAGCATTTTGTGTGTGTTGCTTGGATTTCCAGCATCTGCAAATTTTCTCTTGTTTGTTATTTTAATTTTAATAATTTTGAGTTGCATGTTGTACTTGAAATTCAGTCATTGTATTTGTGACATTCGGTGTCATTTATTTACAAGGTGAAAGAAATGTTATTTTAATTTGCACTTCTCTCCTGAACCGAGATGACCAAGTAAAATTTACTTTTAACAATAAGGTGTCATAATTTCATTTAACTTAATGCATTTAAAACTGTATAAAGTGGATTCCAGATAATTGGGACACATCAGAACCAGTACATCTGATTAGCTAACATCAGAAACAGTCGGGAAATTTATTAACTTAGCAGCAATTCAATGCAATTACAGTTAGCTGAAGTTTCGTGGAAATAGTTTAAAAAAAGACGAGCTACTGTTGAACTGAGTAAAAAATTACATATTTAAATGAAGTGCAGAACAAATTAGAGCACTACCAATATTACTACAGTAGACTGTGAAATTAAGAGTCTATCTTATACAAGGGTCCATTTAAGAATCTGATAACAGTGGGATAGAAGCTATCATTGAGCCTGATTGTACGTGCTTTCAGGCTTTTGTATCTTCTGCCCAATCGGAGAGAGAATGTCTGAGGTAGATATGCTCGTTGATTATGCTGGCTGCTTTATTCAGGCAGTGAGAAGTATAGACAGAGCCCGTAGAGGGGCAGCTGGTTCCTGTGAAATGCTGAGCTATGTCCACAGCTCACTGCAATTTCTTGTGGTCATGTGCATACAGTTGCTATACCAAATTGTTATGCATCTAGACAGAATGCTTACTATGGTGCATTGATAAAGATTGGTAAGGGTCAACAGGGACATGTCAAATTTCTTTAGCTTCCTGAGAAGGTAGAGGCATTGGTGAGCTTTGTTGGCTATGGCATCAATGTGGTTAGACCAGGATAGCTATCAATAATGTCCATGACTAGGAGCTTTGAAGCTCTCAAACTCAACACCATTGATGTAGATAGGAGCATTTGCACCACCCCAACCCTCCCTCTCCCCGCCCTTTCTGAAATAAATGACCATCTCTTTTTGATGTTGAAGGGAAAAATAATAAATTAATATATTTCTTTCAGATTTGTTTTAATGTGTCTAAATAATTATTTAGTTTATCATAGTTTATTTATTTTAAATTGGACATTAGACTTTAGAAAAATGTAAACAGAGATTCATGGCTTTGACAGGAGTACAGCTGGCTGCAGAACTTTACCCTCTTTTAAAGGCTTAGTCAGAACCTCAGCAGTGTATCTGCTCTGAGCTTTCTAGATATCTTCCAATTGTGCATTGGAACACCTCCAAGGAGAAGAGCTTTACTTTTGTTTTCAGTTACAGGAAGTGAATAATTGTTGAACTCTGGTTTTATGTAATGAATCTGTCTGCACTTTCTAAAATCTCTTGAAATCATAAATTATGCTCAAAAGTTGGTACATCACACGACTCATCGGTGTAGCTAGTATTTTGTAAAAGTGAGTTTGCCTTGCTTATTTGATGAATTTGTTTGAATTCTTTAAGGCCTTAAGGGTTCACAAGAGTAATGTAAATAATGTTTGGTGCATGGACTTCAGAAAGGTATTTAATGAAGTACTACATATTAATCTTGGGAATAATCACATAATGTTAAAAAGGCAATGGCTCAGTGGTTATGAAATTGCCTGAGGATCAGAGACCAGAAGGTGTTTTTGAAAAGATGTTCTTGTTTTCCCCAGACTGAATCCTTGGGCAGCTGGAAAGAGTAATTTTATGGTATTGATAAAGCTGATCACACCTTTATCTTTCCTCCTCAGCTTTTATCATAAAATAACTTTTCTACTATCACTTTCTTTGGTGAAAAATTGGTATATTTAGTGAGGATAGTTAATAAATATTCAATACGCTGACATGCTCTCAGTCTCCATAGAAGATTGAGTTTTTGATTCCTAAAGTTAAAATGCAATATAATTTCCTGGAAATTGTAGGCCGGTGAGCCTTGCATCACTGGGGAAAGTGGTAGATAGCTATGAGGAGCAACATTTAAAAGACCTAAAGGCAGACACATGAACAGGTAGGGTATGGTAGGATATAGGCATATGGGGTTAGGGAAATTACTCAACAAAATTCTGAGGGATAGGATGTATTTGCATATAGGCTTGTTCAGGACAGTCAATGGGTGTTTTCCAGTAGAGGCCACGTCAAAATCTGATTGAGATTTTTGAGGAGGTGACAAAGATAATAGATGACGGAAAGGCAGTGGATGTTGTACACATAAAGTTTAATCAAGTATTTGACAAGGTCCCACATGCTAGGCTGATCCTGAACATTATGGGACATAAGATACATGGAAACTTGGTAGATTGGATTCAAAATTGGATGGGACATGGAAGACAGAAAAATGTTGTGGAGCTGTGTAATTCTAACTGGAGGACCGTGACCTGTGGTGTTCAATAAGGATAAATTCTGCAACCTTCCTTTATGATGTATATAAATATAAGAACATAAGAAATAGGAGCCATCTGGCCTGTCCAGCCTGCTCTGCTATTCAATAAGATTATGGCTAATCTGGCCACTGTGCCATCTCCACCTACCTCCCTTTTCCCCATAACCCTTAATTCCCCTACTTTGCAAAAATCTATCCAATCTTGTTTTAAATGTATTTACTGAGGTAGCCTCCACTGCTTCATTGGGCAGAGAATTCCACAGATTCACCACTCTCAGAAAGAAGCAGTTTTTCCTCATCTACTCCCCTGAATCTTGGGGCTATGTCCCCTAGTTCTAGTCTCACCCACCAGTGGAAACAACTTTCCCACCTCTATCTTATCTATCCCTCTCATAATTTTATATGTTTCTATAAAATCTCCTCTCAGTTTTCTGAATTCTAGCAAGTACAGTCCCAGGTGACTCAATTGTTGCTCATAACTTAACCCTCTCATCTCTGGAATTAACCTGCTGAACCTCCTCTGCTCTGCCTCCAAAGCCAGAATGTCCTTCCTCAAGTTGGGAGACCAGAACTGCACACAGTACTCCAGGTGCAGCCTCACCAGTACCCTGTACAGTTGCAGCAAAACCTCCCTGCTCTTAAATTCAATCCCTCTAGCAATGAAAGCCAACGTTCTTGATAGCCTGCTGCATCTGCAAACCAACCTTTTGTGATTCATGCACAAAATTCCCTCTGCACAGCAGCATGCTGCAACATTTTACCATTTGAATAATAATCTGCTCTTCCATTTTTCCTTCCAAAGTGGATGACCTCACATTTACCAACATTGTACTCCATCTGCCAGACCCTTGCCCACTCAATTAACCTATCTATATCTCTCTGCAGACTCTGTATCTTCTGTACAATTTGCTTTTCCACTCAATTTAGTATCATCAGCAAACTTAGATACAGTGCATTCGGTCCCCTCTTCCAGATTATTAATGTATATTGTGAACAGATGCGGGCCCAGCACCAACCCTCAGGCACACCGCTCACCACTGATTGCCAAGCACAGTTATACCCATGTATCCAACTCTCTGCTTTCTATTAGTTAACCATGCTAATACATCACCCCCAACTCTATGCATCCTTAGCTTAAGGATGATGGATAAGATAAGGATGCATAGAGATTTTATGAAGCACCTTATTGAATGCCTTCTGAAATCCAAGTAAATAATGTCAATCTGTTCCCCTCTATCCACTGCGCTCATTATATCCTCAAAGAGGATTATTTGAGGATATAACAAAAATATTGGTGGAGTTATTGGGAACTTTTCAGACAATACAAACTTTGATGGAATTGTGGTTAGTGACAGAGGTTGCCAGGGGCTTGAGTGGGACATAGGCCAGTTGGGCATCATGGTGGCATAGTGGTTAGCTTGATGCTATTACAGCACAGGGTGTTAGAGTTTGGAGTTCAATTCCCGTGCTGTCTGTAAGATATTTGTACGTCCTTCCCACAAGCGTAGTGGTTTCCTGTGGATGCTCTGGTTTTCTCCACTTTCCAAAGATGTACTAGTTACTTGGTTATTGTAAATTGTCTGTGGGCTGTTCTGTGCTGTACCTAAATAAAATAAATAAATATGGACAGAGAAAGTTTAATTTTGGTAAGTTTGAGATGTTACAGTTTGGGAAGCTAAAAGCAAGAAGAAAACATACAGTAAATGGCAGGATCTTTATGAGCACTGGTGTATGGGGCAGCCAATAAGTAGCAACACAAGTACGTAGGGTGGCACAGAAGGTGCATGGCATACTTGCCTTCATTGGTCAAGATATTCAGCATAATTGTCAGAAAGTCATTCTGCAGCTATATACAACTGGTTAAGACATATTTGGCATTTTGGGTACAGCTCTGGACTCCACTTTACAAGAGAGGTGAAGAGGTTCTTGAGTGAGTATAGATTACTCTGTAATCCAAGAAATTAGATGGATTATTGAGTATTAGATATAAGGAGAGGTTGGACAAATTTGCATAATTTTCTCCAGTGTCGTAAGCTAAAGGTGAACCTGATAGAAGAGTGATAAAAATTATAAGGACCTTAGATGGGGTAGATGTTATCTTTTTCCCAGGATGGAAAAGTGAAATACTAGAACACATAGCTTTAAAGTGTGAGGTGGAAAGTTTAAAGGAGATTTATCAGCTGAGTTTTTTTTTACACAGAATGGTGTGTGTTTGGAATGCACTGTTAGGAAAATTGGTAGAAGCAGATACAATAGCAACATTTAGGAAGCATTTAGACAGGCACGTAAGAAGGTGGAGAATGGTTGGATATGGGCAGGAGGGATTAGTTTGAATTGGTGTTTTAGTGGGCACAGGCATAGTGGGCCAAATGGCCTATTCATGTGCTGTACTGTTCTATGTTCCAACCTTAATAAGCTCTAAGTAGCTTTAGAAGTACCAGGAATTCAAAACCATTTTAAATAGAAAGAATTTCAACTCCTCTAGGCCTTCTGAAGAATGTGCTTTGAAAATTCATACTCTAGAATTTTGCCTAATCCAGTCCTTGTTTTAAGTATTATTGGCTGAGTTTTCCTCAAAGAATAGCCGAACAAAATGCTTCCCGATTTAGATATTTAATTCGATGTAAAATTTGCAGAACAGAAGTTTTCATTTCTGGAGTTCTGAATTTTATAATTTTCAAGTGGTGACTTCACTGAAATAAACCATTTTAAAAACCACACTTTATAGTTTCTTGCCAAATGTTTTACAGGAAAGATACACAGATCTATTCATCACTAATTCCATATGAAATGTTTTATTATACTAGACAAGTTTAAAAAAAATCTTAGCAGACAGCTGAGAGCTTAAACAGCCCCTAACAGATGATTTGGGGTGTGTTGTTGATTACTTGCTGTCTTCTGGTAAGTAATATTCAGGGGCCCAACCAATCTTATCCAGTGCCGAACTCGGCTGTCAAATCACATAGGGTTGTTTAGACTTTTACCTTACTTGGTAATTGTGAGCATCATACGTCTTAGTTATTCTTTTTCTTTCAACAATCAACAAAGTATTTATCAGGCAAACACAGCAATGTTGCAAAGTACAGTGGCAAACAAAATCTTGGAAAAATATTAACAACGTTCTCTTGAGGCTTCAGATCATGCACATTTTCCTTAAATAAGTTGAGATGGAAATTGTTAAATGCCTGTGAGTCATTTACTGCCTGCTGGCAGCACCAGGAAATAATTTTCTTGCTTTTGAAAGCTGCCTTTTACTCTGCTGCAACTGTAAAACTCCATGATCTGAAGAAATAAAATGACCAAATTGGCAATTCCAAAAACATGTGGAATCTAATGTGGAAATACTGTATCTCTGTGCGGACGATCAGGTATGACATGCTTTAAGTTTATTTATTTATTGGGGCAGAATTGTATGTATATTATATTAAATAATTTGAAGACTTTCAGAAGTTTTTTTTCTCTCAAAATAAGTTGGTAGTCTAAAACATCAGATGGAAATCTAAAATGTAAGGCATTATACATAGTGTAAGCAGTGATATTTGAAGATTAATTATTTCAGTTTTGACTGAAAAGTTTTTAAGAGGATGCAGATACACTGTTGGTACCAGATTTTACTAGTAAATGATAGTGGCTCCAAGTAGGACAGTAGATATTTTTAAGTTTAAATGCCAAAGAATTCAAAACTTTTATAGTCAAAGACAGAAGTTCTGAACTTCTTAAGATTGCCCAGCATTTACACAACTGAGTCAATTCTTGAATCCTCCAAAACCCAGTGCAAAATCAACAGCTCCATTGATTTCAATAGGGATTGAAGGATATCGAGGTTAAAAACATCTAGTTTTACTCTTTTGATTTTGTTAAACACTTTTAATTACCTGTGTTTTAATTGTTACCCAGTTTTATTTTAACTTTAAAGAATGATTGAGACTATAAACAATGGAATAAATCTTATTGAATTCTATAGAGATTTATGTATTTTAAAACCTCAGAGCTTAAAAACTCGCATAGGCGAGGACATACTTCATGCTGTGTAAACTTTCAAGGCTACAAAAAAAGAGTACGTTCAGAGTGCTCAACATTTTAATTTTTTTTCCATTTCCCAGTGTCTGTATAGTTAGTTGATTTTCACAAACTTAAAATCCAAAATCTTCATCCAAGTCAGGCAATTTTAACATCAAAACAGTCTTGTGCATACAGATTAGATAAGGCTTTGCATGGGTGGAGTTGCTGCTCAATTTGCAAATTGTGGGCCCATTTTAGGAGGATCTATTCCGGTTGTTAAAAACTTCTGGCTTGCTATTTGCTGATTTCTAGTTTGAACTAAATTCGCTAATCTCAATTTAAGCATCCCTCGGCCCAATATTATTCTCTTCTGTCAGCTGGTCAGATCAGAATAAAAATCTGCAAAATAAAGATCCTGTAATCCAGGGATAGGTTCTGCTTTGATGCTCTTGACAATTTAATAAAATTGTTCTAAGATCTTTTCTCAAATCTGAAGCATGAAAAATGATGTTGCCCTCAACTGTGGGCAACATCGTTGTTCATGTTTCACATTTGACAAAACATGGCACCTGGTGTCTAAAAAGCTACACTCGTTCATATTCAAACAACTCCTAGAAAAAAAAGGGATTTAACAAATGCTGTGGTGAAGTTCAGATTTTTTTATGTCTTGTCACTCTTGCTAAAATAATAGCAGTTGTAATGTCAGAATGGTCCTTTGTCATTGGGGTAGCATTTGATCTCCTTAGTTATTCAAAAGGCATGACACAAATTTTGTTCAGGGTATGTGATATGAAAAATATATATCCATTTGGAATACGGGCATCTGATTCGAATTTTTTAACATAATTTATATGAAAGTATAGATTAATCTGAATTTGTCACCAGGAGGATTTTATTAAGGGTAGAAACTGCATTGTCATATTACTCCTTGATCCTTGATAGTTGTTTTATGCAAGTATCAGTTTTGAATGCAATTTACGGTTAAAAAATGTGCAGGGTATATTTATATGAGTAATGGCGAAATCCAGTTCAGGACTGGAATCTGGGAGGAATCACAGTAAATCCCTCTTGGTTAAATGTTTAATCTTGAGTATTTTGATGAAAACTTAGTCAAATCATTTTACTTAGCATTTCTAGTGGACGCAAACCTCTGCTATTTTTCTTCATTTTCTTGATTTAATCATTAATTTTCAATGATGAAACCTGCTGCATTTTAATATTGGTGAAGGCATCTGGGCCAGTTATACTCTTTTGAAGCTAAAGTTGTTAATTAATATCAATTTGCCTATCAGAATATATTTATGTTGATAGTAGTGTGTCCTGCTTTTCAATTTGCATTACATGCTACCCTACTGCTTTTAATAGAGTCAATTCATATTGAAAAGAATGCAATGATCTCAGCAACCTTTTGTTACTGCACTGCAATTTTTGCTCTGTTTTGTGATGATCAATGGATCTACTAAACTTTGTTTGTTGAAAGTTGATGTGATTCCAACATTAATCCAGATTTTGTTGGTGGCAGAATAATAGCAACTGGCTGCATTAAGAAACTGTAAACAGAGTGGTTCATGTAGTTTGTATTTATATTCTCCTGAGACTGGTTACTGTCTGGTATTGTAACCAACCTCCTGGGTCTGGAAATAATGAGGCGATTAAGCAAGCTGAACATTGAAGAATTCACACTGGCAGCAAACCAGGAACTGACATGACTTTTAACCAATATTTTAATCATTTTCTAAGAGGCAAAATAATGACTAGACATGCACTGTAAGTTTTTCTTATTACTTCAATTGAGGAAATAGCCTACCTTGTGCTCTAAATATGTTTCTTTGGGCCAGAGAGATTGTGGAACAGTCATCAAGGTTTAGGACTCTGTACAATTAAAACATGGCCTAACAACATTGTATTTGCTTACTGGCAAGGTTTGCATTTATCATTTATCCCTGCAGGTCATTTTAGTGTTAATTCAAAAGCTGATAGGCCTAGAATCTCAAAAGCAACGTAGCTGTACGTCTACACCACGAAGGAGGGAGGACAGTTATGAAAGATAGCAAAATATATCTTTTTAGGTAAGGGTTTAGTTCCTGTAATTTTGCGGGAGCAGTAACGTAAGTTCAGATCAGGGCTGAAATGGCTAACACGAGAGGGCATAGTTTTAAGGTGCTTGGAAGCAGGTATAGAGGAGATGTTAGGGGTAAGTTTTTTACGCAGAGAGTGGTGAGTGCGTGGAACGGGCTGCCGGCAACAGTGGTGGAGGCAGATATGATAGGGTCTTTTAAGAGACTCCTGGATAGGTACATGGAGCTTAGAAAAGCAGAGGGCTATGGGTAACCCGAGGTAATTTCTAAAGTAAGTACATGTTTGACACAACATTGTGGGCTGAAGGGCCTGTATTGCACTGTAGGATTTCTACGTTTCTAAATCAGGATGGTGTACTATTCCCACATGTCCGCTGCTCCTTACTTCTTCATGGCTGGGGTTTTGATTTGGGTACGTGCTAAATAGGCGAAAATCTACAGTGTGTTTTGAAAATGACACACACCACAGCTGTTCTACAGTGGTGACAGAAGAAATAGATGTAGAGACTTACGGATGGTGCCTGTCAAGTCCATTGCTTTGTCCTGGATTCTAAAGAGCTCCTTGAATGTTGTTTGTAAGCAGACAAAGCTGCTATTGCCAGAAGTGTTAACGTATTGTTAATTATTTGTAATTAAGAAAATGAACATGTACCTCAATTTGCTGTTGTTTCATGGCCTAATGATATCCAATGTGGACACTTCTGCCCTAATCGCATTTGGAAATATGGTTAATTTACTACAATTACTGAAAAAATTTGTGTTTGAATTCATGAACAGTCATAGGACATATTCTGTTCATGAATTAGCCGATATACCATGCTGTGGTGTAAGTAGCTGACAGTCAACTTTTATTCAGCAGTTGTGTACAACTGAGTGAGAAGTAGACTGGTCACAAGGAGGCATTGCTGCTGTTATGTTTGTCAAAATTTATGAAGTTTGAGGTGATGAGTCATGGTACTCTGCCTAAAAGAAAAGATGGGATGTCATTGGTTCCAGCTTTGAAATTTCAACATTTCACATATTTCTAATGATTGGAATTAAAAAATGCTTTTTTTTTTGGATGGAAGAAGTGCCTGTATGAAGTGCAGCTTGCAGTTGAATGGACTTAAATTTGAAACAAATGTGATGATGTCTTCCTGAAAGAATGTCTCAAATGTGCAAAATATATACTCCTAGCAGCAGAGCTGCTCATTTTATTTGTGTGTGTAGTATTAATTTGGGGCCAGCAAATTGAACGCAGTTTGGAATGAGTCCATCACTTTGACTTTTAGTTGGCTGAATTATACATATGAAGTATGTATAATTGATTATACATATGAAGTAATGATGAAACGGGCCTTCTGGCTCTGCTATTGTGTTCTTGTCTTTTTCATTTGATTGCATTGTTTTGTTATTCTGCTTTATAGTACACTTCCAGTTTGTCATTTATTATATATCTTCAAAGAATACCTGTGTATTTTGGTGCTCAAAGATTGTAGAAAATAACAAAGTTGACAAATTCCATTTACTATGTTGCTGCACATCTGATACTTAGAATATATAATCCAAAACTTGGAGTCTGGCTAAACTGTAGGAGACGTTATTAGCTCATAATTGTGGATGTGGCCAAATGATAATGCGTGTAAAGGCAGAAAACTTAAACTGGGCAGGTTTGTAGAACATATTTTACACATAATCTGATCATATCTGGCTCTTGAATCAATGGGGATAACTTTAGTCAACTTCACTTGCCCATCACTAAAATGTCCCACAACCAATGGACTCACTTTCAACGTCTCTTCATCTCATGTTCTTGATACTTATTGTTTATTTATTTATTATTATGTTTTTACTTTTTATACGTGCAGTTTGTTGTCTTTTGCATACTGGTTGAAAGCTCAGTTGGTGTAATCTTTCATTGATTCTATTATTATTCTATTATCAATTTATTGAGTATGCCTACAAGAAAATATATCTCAGGGTTGTATATGTTGACATATATGTACTTTGATAATAAATTTACTTTGAACTTTATATTGAGACTCAGTTTCATGTATTTCTTCTTAAAAACTGCTTCAAAAATATTAAAATGTATATTTTTCTCTGTACTTTCTATTTTGATTATAAATTCTGGATCTTCAAGTTTTTAATCTTTTTGAACTTATCTGTGTTTGCACCCTACTTCTCCTGAAATGGGGAAATTTCCTGTAAATTATTATGATTTGATAACTTATCTGTAGATGATTGGCATAAATCACGCATTCAATGCTATTCTCTCTGGACTGGTTTTTGAGCTGATCTTTTCTTTGAATTTAGTTTAATCAGTCCAGTATCTGATATTTCTGGCACTGTACTACTTTAAATTATTGACACGGTATAGCCCTAATTCCAAATGCAGATTTTCAATAGGATTCTAAATAAAAAAGATAGTCGTAGAGTCATAGAACACTACAATACAGGAATAGGTCCTTTGGCCCATCTAATCCATGCTGAAATATCAATCTGCCTAGCCTCATTGACCTGCACCCGGACCATAGCCTCCATACCACTTCCATTCATCTACCTATCCACATTACTTTTGAATGTTGTAAAAGAGCTGCTGGCAGCTCTTTCTATACTTTCATCACCCTTTGAGTGAAGGTGTTCCCCCTCATGTTACCCTTAAACATTTTACCTTTCACCTTTAACCTATGACTCTAGTTTTACCCAACTTCTGTGGAAAAAGCCTGCTTACATTTACCCTATCTTTACCCCTCATAATTTACCCCACTATCAAATCTCCCCTCATTCTCCCATGCTCCAGGGAATAAATTCCTAACTTATTCAACCTTTCCTTATAACTCAGGTCCTCAAGTGCTGGCAACATACAGTACTTATAAACTTTATCTGCACACTTTCAATCTGATTCATTTCTTTCCTGTAGGTAGGTGACCTGAACTGCACACAATACTCCAAATTAGTTTTTACTAATTCCATTTTCCATTTGATCCAGATCCTGCTGCAAGCTTTGATAACCTTCCTCGCTGTCCACCACACCTCCAATCTTGGTGTCATCCACATATTTGCTCATCCAGTTTACTACATTATTATCCGTTTAACAACAGATCTAGCACCATCTCTGTGACATACTGCTAGTTACAGGCTTCCAGTCAGAGAGGCAACCATTGCTACCACTCTACTCCCATGAAGCTAATGTCTAATCCAATTTATGACCTTATCCTGAATGCTAAGCGACTAAATCCTCTTGACCAACCTCCTAAATAGGACCATCACTGCCTTGCCGCCTTCAACTTTCCTGGTAACTTCCTCAAACAACTCTATGAGATTGGTTAGACATGACCTAACACACACAAAGCCATGTACACTATCCCTAAACAGTCTCTGTCTTATAATACTTACATATTTGTTCCCTTAGAAACTTTCTCACTACTGATTTCAGCCTCGCTGGCCTATGATTTCCCAGTTTATCCTTTGAGTCTTTCTTAAACAACGGAATAACATTAGTTATCCTTCAATCCTCTGGCACCTCACCTGTGCCTAAGGATGATAAAGATATCTTTGCTAGGACACTTGCATTTTTCGCACTTGCCTTCCACAAAGTCTGAGGGAACACATTGTCAGACCTTGAAGATTTATCCATGCTAATTTACCTCAAGATAGCAAACACCTCCTCGTCTATAATTTGTATACTGTCTATGACCTCCCTTCTGTTTTGCCTCACTTCGGTAGACTCTGAGTACATCTCCTGAGTACATACAGATGCAAAATATCCATTTAAGATCTCAGCCAACTCTTTCAGCTCAATGCATAGATGACCTCTCTGATCTTCAAGACAACCAGTTCTGATCCTTTTGGTCTTAATTTATCTGTGGAAGCCCTTGGGATACTCCATAACCTTGCCTGCTAGAGGAAACTCGTGTCTTCTTTTAGCCCTCCTGATTCCCTTCTTAAGTGTTCTCTTGCATTTCTTATACCCCTCAAGTACATCATTTGTTCTTCCTGTTGTGCACCTCCTTCTTAACCAGGGCCTCAATATCTCTTGAAAACCAAGTGTCTTTAAACCTGTTATCCTTTTATTATATAGGAACATGCATACTCTGTACTCTCAAAATTTCACCTTTGAAGGCCTCCTAATTACCAAGTGCCACCTTTGCTAGAATATATGTTCCAGATCGTTTCTGATGCCATCAAAATTGGCCTGTCTCCAATTAGGATCTCAACCTGAGGACCTGACGCATCCTTGTCGATAATTATCTTGAAAGTAATGGCATTATGATCACTAGATGCATAGTGTTCCGCCACACAAGCTGTCACCTGCCCTGTGTCATTCTCTAATAGGAGATCCAGTATATCTCCCTCTCTAGTTGGGATCTTGATGTACTGGTTAAAGAAACTTTCTTGAACACATTTGACAAGCTCTATCCCATCTAATCCTTCAGTAATGCAGGAATCCCAGTCAATATGGGGAAAGTTAAAATCACCTGTTATCACAAGCTTATATTTCTTGTAACAGTCTACCATCTCTCTACAAATTTGCTCCTCTAAATCCTGCAGATTATAATATTATAATGATTATAATAGTCCATAATATAATCCCAATAATGTAGTCATCCCTTTCTTATTCATTAGTTCAACCTTTATAGCCTCAGAATACGAGCTCTGCAGCTTGTCCTGTCTGAGCAATGCCATGACATTTTACCTGGTTGGTAATGCTACCCCTCCCCCTTTAATCCCTCCTGTTCTATCAGGTCTAAAACAATGGAACCCCAAAACATTGAGCAGCCAGTCCCATTGCAGGTTGCAATGCGAATAAATCCTAGACAGCTCATATTAAATAATGCAGAGCATTCATCAGCAAAGTTTGTTGGCCCCAAACATACCCAAATATCTGTCGCAGCCAAAATGCTTCAAACTATTCATTAGCTGTATTCATTTCTGTTTATAAAACACTGCTGCATTTGCTAGGAAAATGGTCGTTACCACTTAAATCATTCAGCTGAAACAGTGTAGGGCCAAAGTGCAAGGCTCCATGTAATTGCAAGCACTTTTTCTATGGATTCTTAAACAAAGTTTGCCAAATCCAGCTGTTTCCTGAAGACTAGTGTTAAGCTGACATCATTTCTACAAATGTGATTGTCATAGAAATGAAAAACAGAGAGTCATAGTCATATGGCACAGAAACAAGCACTTTGGCTCACCACACCCATGTTGAGATTTTGACCATCTACATTAATCCCGTATGATTCCATTAGGAATTTTTTTTTCAAAATAGCTCTTGAGTGTAACATCTAGTCTGGCAATGCATTCTAGATATCAGCCTCTTCTACTATGAAAAACATGCCCCTCAAATCCCCATTATAACACCCTCTCTTTCACCTTAGATTTATGCCTTATTGATTTTGATACCATACACTAACATGGGAAAAAGATTTTGACCACCTCCCTTATCTATGCATCAAAATTTTATATGCTTCTTTCAGGCCACTCCACAGCCTCCTTTATTACTGGGAATAAAACCTGAGTCTATCCAATCTCTCCCCATAACTGAGGTTTTTCAATCCAGCTAACATCCTGGTGAATCTCCTCTGTTCTCTTTTCAGCGTATCCTTACTATTGTGCTGCAACCAGAATCACACACAATTGCACACAGAGTTTGGTTTTGCTAGTGTTTTGTAAAACTACAACATAATATCCAATTCTTTTATTCCATGCCCTGACACATGAAGGCAAGAATGCCATATGCTGTGTTCACCACCCTGTTCATCTGTAACCATTTTCAGGAATAATGAACTTGAACCCCAAGCTTCTTCTGTTTATCAACCTTTCTTTACACCCTACCATTTACATGTAGACATCCTACCCTATTTGAATTCTCGAACTGTACCACATTGCACTTGTTGGAATTCCATTTGCTAATGTTCTACCAAATCTTCCACCTGCTGTAACCTTAGACAACCTTCCTTGTTACCCACGTCACAACCAACTTTCCTGTCATCCACAAAGTCAATCATAACCATACATCCTACATTCACAACCAAGTTCAAAGTAATTTTTATTATCAAAGTACATAAATGTAACCATATACGACCCTGAGATTCATTTTCCTATGGACATACTCAGCAAATATACAGAATACTAACTGTAAAAGGATCAATGAAAGATCAACCAGAGTGCAGAAGACAACAAAGTGCAAATGCAAATATAAATAAACAGCAATAAATAATGAGAACATTAGATAATGAGATAAAGAGTCTTTAAAGTGGGATAATTAGTTGTGGAAACATCTCAATGGATGGGCAAGAGAGTGCTGTTATCCCCTTTTGTTCAAGAGCCTCATGGTTGTGGGGTAGTAACTGTTCTTGAACCTGGTTGTACCTTCTACCTGATGGCAGCAGTGAGAAAAGAACATGGCCTGGGTGGTGAGGATCTTTGATGATGGATTCCTCTTTTCTATGACTGTATTTCGTGTAGATGTACCAAATGATTGGGAGGGCTTTACCGGTGATGTACTGGGCTGAATCCTATATACTGATTCATCACCAACTTTAATTTGGCTTATGACAGTGATGTATCAATGATCTGATAAGGATTAAGATGTAGCTTTCATCTGGATGTGAAATTAATCTGGACAGTGTTTATAGATAATGGATTTGTAATAGAGCTGGAAGAGAAAAACATTATGAAACCTGTAAGGTTTTCTTTGTTGTACTGTATTTCATTATACCCTTCAATGAATTAATAAATACAATCAAAAGTATGTGTTTTCTTAAATTTTCATTCTTAATATTTATAATATGCATATTACTAAAAATATTTAAAGTGCCATGCACTTTTCAGGCAGTGTTCCTGCTCAGAGGAATGGTTGGTCTGCGCAACTAGAAAAAAATTAGAAGGAACATTGTAAGTAGCAGTTCCGTGGGTAAAAATGCCTTGTTAATGATGTGGTTAGAGGAGAATGGTCAGACTGTAACATGACTTGTATAGCCACACGTAACAACAGTGGTGTGCAGAAGAGCATCACTGAACACACATTGTGAACCTTGAAGTGGGCGGGTTACAGCAGCAGAAGACCACGAGCTCAATGACCACTTTATCAGGTACAGGAAACACCTAATTTACAATATTGTAAAAGTATGGCTACCTTTCTGAGTGATTTTGTGTATTTTTGAAACTGCACAAACTAGACTAATGGATGGATGTCTGTAAACAATAAGGAGCCTGTTCATGCAACACACACAAAATGCTGGAGGAACTCAGCAGGCCAGGCAGCATCTATGGAAAAAAGTATTGTCAAGTTTCAGGCCAAAACCCTTCTGCAGGTCTTGGATTTCCAGCATCTGCAGATTTTCTCTTGTTTGTGATAGGAACCTGTTGATAATCAGGGGGCAGTTTTGCAATAAAAATTGCATATTGCACTATTTCAACAGGAAATTAGTGCCCATTTTGTTTTTCAATCAACTGGCTCCAATATGGATTCAAATGCTCACACTTTTTTTGAGGTTTTAAATTATCCATAAACCCATTTCATATCTTTGGAGCATTTTTAGACAAATAAAACTCAGTTTTTTTTACAGCTTTTAGTTAATATGAGTTTGTCCTTATGATTTACATACATATCCCACCAAAACGCACAGATTCCAATGTTCCAATGTTCTGACTCAAGAAAAGCATTTATGCCAGGAATGTGTAGCTTTTCTTGTTAGGCTCAGACAAAATTCCTACTGTCATTCTGCATGTCCAACATGATTCTTCCACGCACAAATCCATATTGACTGTTCCTAATCAGACCATGTCTATCCAGATAATTATACATACCATCTCTAAGAATACTTTCCATTAATTTACCCACCACTGATGTCAAACTGACAGGCCTATGATTGCTAGGTTTACTCTTAGAACCCTTTTTAAACAATGGAACAACATGAGCAATATGCCAATCCTCCAGCACCATCCCTGTTTCTAATGACATTTGAAATATTTCTGTCAGAGCCCCTGCTATTTCTACACCAACTCCCCTCAAGGTCCGAGGTATATCCTGTCAGGACCCGGAGATTTATCCACTTTCATATTCCTTAAAAGCACTAGTACTTCCTCCTCTTTAATTGTCATAGTTTCCATAACTTCCCTACTTGCTTCCCTTACCTTACATAATTCAATATCCTTCTCCTTAGTTAATACCGAAGAAAAGAAATTGTTCAAAATCTCCCCCATCACTTTCGGCTCCACACATAGCTGTCCACTCTGATTCTCTAAGGGACCAATTTTATCCCCCACTATCCTTTTGCTATTAATATAACTGTAGAAACTGTATGTCAGCAAAGATTCCAGCAATTTTTTACAAGTACACCATAGAGAGCATTCTGATTGATTGCAACACCACCTGGTATTGAGGTGCCAATACACAGGATCGTAAGAGGCTTCAGAGGGTTGTAGACTCAACTAGCTCCATCGCAGGCACATACCTTCGCACCACAGAGGGCAAATTCAAAAGGTGGTGTCTCAAGAAGGGCCCTCACTATCTGGGACATGCCCTCTTTTCAATCTGACCATCAGTGAGGAGGTACAGGAGACTGAAGACACACACTCAATGTGTCTTCCCCTCCCTTCCCCTTCTTCCCCTCCCTCTGTCATCAGTTTTACGAATGGTCCATGAACCCTTGATCACTACCTCACTATTCCTCTATTTATATTGTAATCTGGTATGCTTGCACTGTCCTGCTGCCACAAAACAAATTTCACAACTCATGTCTGTGAGAATCAACCTGATTCTGAATTAACCCTTTGCAATATAATATGGGCTGATTTGTAAAAGGGCCTCTTCTGTCACATGGACAGCAAAGCCATCAGGTAAGTGGTACATCGTACAGGATTTAAGAGGACTGAGATTTAACATTTTCAGTCTTAAAATTAAAAAAAAACATTTATTTCATTATAAGGATGACCAGTCCACATTTTAATTTTTCTTTACCTGTATCAACCTTTCCTTCGCTTGTGTTGCAGCTCTGGTCCCATTTTTATGGCCTCATTCCTTACTCTGTTATTCTGGCCTTGATTTTTCACAATCCCGGCAGGTACTGTTGTAAGGAAACCATAATGCTTATTGCTTTTCGACCACCCCATATTTCCATCCAATTGCATAATTAATATTGCTGTTCAAATTCATGTCATGATGACCCTATCATTTCCAAGTTTATTGTGTGTCAGTACAATAATTATGACTTTACTATGATAAATGTGTTTGAAACTGATCCAATTAGTTGTAGTAAAATGTTCAGGCATCAAAAACAAAGCTCTAGATATGTCAAACAGATAATTTTGTGGTATGAATTTGTCAATTAAAATGGATTTAGATTTTATACAGTGGAATCCATCCTGTGCTCTGCTTGAATAAACAGTAAAACAAATACAAGTTTAAACCAATTATGGTGGTTTTCAGCTAACTGAATTGCTTGATTTTATAAAAACCTTATGAGGTAGAGGTCAGGAAGAGTTTTGCATAATACCATCTTGAAGATAATTTCAGTAGAAAAAGCCACGGAACTAAAGAACACAGACATGCAGAACACTGTGTTTTGCCAGTGAAGGCTAAAGAAGGGTTAAACTGAGCCCAGGAAAAGGGAGGAAAAGAAAAGCACTTGGAGAAATGGTATACTTGGAAAAATAACCATGAAGGAGAGTGACTTAGCTCTCAGTATTCCTCCCTGTTCTGGCGTAAAGCCAGCATTGAAATTCAATATATTTGAAATACAATGTGTCAGCATTTTTGGAGAAAGAAAAGATATTGTGATATTTCAGTAGTTTCTTTCTAATGTATGCTGAAATGCATACAGCACAGTTATATCCCTAACCAGCATGCTTTTATCACAATCTGCTTTTAATTTTATGAAATGTGCATTGACTTGGTCATGTATTAATCCTGACCTTGAAGCATATATCATTCAAATTGAAGAAATGTTCTTTTGTTCTGCAAAGAAATGTCCTTTATACTGTAAAGTAATATGATCTTTAAGAGGTAATATTTTAAAAACAAAATTGGATTTCAATATTCAATTTCACATTACCATCCAATCTCTGTATGAAATTCTTATAAAGAGCTGACCAATAATAACTATTGTAAGAGTCGTACTTAGCATATGATAGAAAAACTTATTTACCCAATTTATTACTGTATCTCCTAATTATCATCAATCAACATGCACTGGGCATGGACCTGCAGATGGCACATCCATTCTATTGCCTCAGTATAATGAGCAGATTCACAAATGCACTTAACATTCACAATGTTGATGGCTATTCCAGAGAGGCTGTTTGGGGCAGCTGGTGGATTTCCCTTTTGTTATACCTTTCTACAAGACCATCAGTTTAAATGGAAGTCTCCATATTGCAATCTGTTCTTTTAGGACTGAAATAGAAGTAATTTTACTTTGATAAGATGTCAATGATTATGTTAAGTAACATATACACTGAGACACTGACAGTAGGGCAATAGATTCCATAATAAAAGTACTTTTTTATACTACTTCCATTTAGCAGTCAATTTCTTTATGAATCAGGATGCTCTAAGAATATTTGTTCCACATTTTTAAATATATTTATAATATGACCAATATTCACATACCTTCTGTTGGGTACTTGAGGATGCATTAAAGGCTTAAGTAACTTATGTGGCTAAGATACAGAAGTATTTATTGGAGAGTATTTTTCAGCAAATAAACAAATTGAAGTTTAGGTAAACCTTGATTGCAGATTGAGTTTAAATAATTTCTTCCTATGGCATTTAATGAGAATTGAATATTTTGCTGTAATATTTTGTAGAAAGCGTTTTCACATTTGAAATACTATTTTTACAAGTACCTTATGAATAGTAAAATTTGCATTGATAAACATGGATGTTATTATTCTAACTTTTATTTATTTGTGATAGTTTTCTCATTTAACATGCAAGAAACCTAATACATAATGCATTATACAGGATAATAAATAGTGTTAATGTTTAGCTAGTTTATCATCTACGAACAGAAGGGGCCTTACAGAGTAAAATTAAAGCATGTGAAAAATATCTGAAGATAATGACAGCATGTTTAATGAAGCAGATTGCCCACCAGCCTAAAAATATGCCAAGTTTGATTGTAGCAACTATTCCAGTAGATGCAAGAGCTCTCCGGTCTGGTACAAGCTCTAAAGAGCAGATAAAAATAATATTAATTGGATGAAAGGTGTAACTGTTCATAATTCAGTTCACTAAGAATAGAACACAAGCACAATTGCTTTCATAAGTTCATTGATTCTGAAGCTAGTATCTCATAATGGATATCATTTTTTCAAAATAATTTTTCGATAGTAAAGTCCCAATCCCCACCTTGTGTTTCAATGCAGTTTCTTAACAATCCTAATCAATATGCTGTAATTAAGATTTAAATTTCTTTTTCAATATAAAACAAAATATATATGCTGTGAGTTGTTAAAAATAATTGCAGTGGAAGTCCCTAGGTATTGGTGCCTAGTGTAAAGTCAAGTCAAGTCACTTTTATTGTCATTTCGACCATAACTGCTGGTACAGTACATAGTAAAAATGAGACAACGTTTTTCAGGACCATGGTATTATATGACACAGTACAAAAACTAGACTGAACTACGTTAAAAAAAACAACACAGAGAAAGCTACACTAGACTACAGACCTACACAGGACTACATAAAGTGCACAAAAACAGTGCAGGCATTACAATAAATAATAAACAAGACAATAGGGCAAGGTGTCAGTCCAGGCTTCGGATATTGAGGAGTCTGATAGCTTGGCAGAAGAAACTGTTACATAGTCTGGCAGTGAGAGCCCAAATGCTTTGGAGTCTTTTCCCAGATGGCAGGAGGGAGAAGAGATTGTATGAGGGGTGCATGGCGTCCTTCATAATGCTGTTTCCTTTGCAGATGCAGCGTGTAGTGTAAACAGCCGTGATGGCGGGAAGAGAGAGCCCGATGATCTTCTCAGCTGACCTCACTATCCGCTGCAGGGTCTTGCGATCCGAAATGGTGCAATTTCCGAACCAGGCAGTGATGCAGCTGCTCAGGATGCTCTCAATACAACCCCTGTAGAATGTGATGAGGATGGGGGGTGGGAGATGGACTTTCCTCAGCCTTCACAGAAAAGGGACCATTTTCCACACTTCACTGAATTGATTTCATTGAGTTCTCTGGTTCAGGGCACAGTAGTTGAAGATGAAGATCAGCATCAGTGGAGTGTCTTCCAATATATGTGATGTAAAATACTAGGCATTCATTTTCTATTATTATTTTGAACAGCTTTCCAAAGAAATTAGACAAGATAATAGCAATATAAATTATTGTTAGTTGGGGTGGAAGACATCATACTATTCCTTAATTGCTTAACTTCTGTCCTCATGTTGCACTCTTCTTCGATTTTGATTATTTACTCTATTTTTGCTCCCATTTACAGTATCTTTCTACTCTTCCTGCCTCTTCTTCAATCGTTAATTCCATCTTTCCAGAAGAATAGCCTTCAAGTCATTTATTTTCCTTCTGGAACAATAGAAATACTATATCCATTCAGAAATGAATGTAGTTTTCTTCAGATCAGCTGTGGAATAAAGGTAAAAGAAGAGAGTGATTGAAACCAGCAACTGGTTTTGAGATCAGTGATGAATAGCATTATCAGTAGTTGGCAAGAGAATGAAACCCCACCAGTCAAGAGGAGGTTGGATAACGTAACAAGCAAGTATTACAGCAAGTATAGCCTGAACTGTAATTCCAGTTAAATATAAGTCCACAAATAGGAAATTCTACTCAAATTAAAGGAAGTGTCAAAAGAGCATTTAAATTTAATTGTAAATAGAACAGCCTCATTTATCTGAAATCATTCTTGGAGAAGGATCTTTGCAAAATAGCAATGATTGAGAGAACTGAAAGTAATAACATGGTAAATTTTCCACATGGCACGGAAAAACTAACAAGTCACAAAGATAACAAATATAAAATGTACTACAGAACAACTTATATGCCAACTTAATACTCTACAATGCATTTGTTGTGTGGATTTTGCAAATAAACTGCATCAGCTGTTACTTGCAATTTTATTTGCACTGGATTTTGCTGTGCAACAGCAATTCATCAACTGTAGCGAAAGAAAGAAAAAAAAATCTTTTTATCCTGAGCATCTAAAATTACGGATATGATCTGGAGGGAATTGGTGTTTTAAAATCTCTCTGAACAAAATTTGAAGGCATCATTAGAATTTGTACAATGTGTAAATGAGGACCTGCAAATATTTGGCACAGAGTTATTTTGTGTGAGACATGAATCATAGACCATAACATCTACTTTTTTTTTTCAGTCTTATAGTTTTTTTATATTCTGTATTTTTTTGCCCAACCTTTCTCGTTCCTTTGTCCGGGAGGAGGGATGAGCCAGTTTCGTTTTTGTTTGTTTTTTTGGTGTGGGGAGGTGGGATTTAGGGGTTGATGATCGTGCGGCCTTTCTTTCTTGGTTTCATGGCTACCTGGAGAAGAAGAATTTCAGGGTTGTATACTTTGATAATAACCTTCATATATAAACTTTATAAAATTCATATAAAGTGCACGGGAATGATTGATATTAAAGCAAATTCTGTTTGGAGAATTTGTCAGCTTTGGTACATAGGTTTGGTATTGCTACATGTACTGAGGTACATTGATTTTTTTGCATGCCACCCTTACAGATCATTTTATCACTTCCATCTGGTTTATGCACACCGTCCCCAAATTCCCTTTGTGTTGCAGTTTTCTGCAACTTCTCTCCATTTCAGTAAAAGTATGTACTTTCAAATAAATAATTTCACATTTTCTCATATTAAATTCCATTTTCCAATGTTTTGCACACTCGCTTAAATATTCAACATCAAGTTCACCGATCAGTACTAAATGTACATAGATGAGTTGGAGTCTGTGTATTTTGCCAAGAGATCACAATACGGTATAGTTTACTCTGTTCCCAGTTTTTAGTCTGCTCTGGAAAAGTGAAATGGTATCAAACATACTCACTTCCTATCATGCCGCTTCAGATGTGGTAGCTTGGAGGTCAGCCAGAATAGTTAAGGAAGCATTCAAAGCAAACATTACAAGGAAATTCAAAGCTCAGCATGATTCCTTGCATGGCCAGTCTCTTGCTGAAGTACTGAATTATTCCACATGCTACCAAGGGGAATACAGAACTCTTGACAAAGAGATTAATAACATATTTGAACTTTATTCAACTACATTTGACTGCCAGATTTAAAATGTAACAATTGAGTCAAAAGTGTCATTATGATGCTAAACATAAAGAAAATTATTTTGAGGAATGCTAGCAAATTTATATCCTGGTGGTTGTTGTTATTATTATTATCCTGATAAATCTCCTCTGCATCTCTCTAAAGCTTCCACAATCCTTCTATAATGAGTTACTTTAAACTGAAGTCTACTAACTACATCAGGGCCTTATTTTACTTTTAACAGTGCCACACACAATCAAAGGATTTTGTCTTTTTCTGAACTCATGACCTGTATAAGTAGAAATACAGTATTTTCTTTTATTTGCCAATCAATTGCTTCCTTCTCACAGTTTAACTAACTTGCAAGTTTTTCATCTGCAAATTTTGAAGTTTCTCTGCTGCACCCATATCCAATTCATTTATAAAACAAAACATTGTGCTTTAGGTTTTCTATATTTCTTTATGACACTTATCAATGAGCTCTGAGGAGTGTACTAGCTATTGTCCCCAGTTCTGAAAAACAGTAATTTACCATTCTTATAATTTCCTTCCATCAGCCATTTTCTTTTTCAAATCCATTGATTTCACAGACTATTTTGTTCTATGAATAGATCATGTTTGACAATATTTTTTGGAAGAGATGCAAAGAACAGAAAAAAATAAAGGATTTAAATAATGTTAAAATAATATGGATCCTAGACTAATAAGTAGAAATATAAATCAATTAGATTTGACTAATTGGTAGAGACTGATTGCTCTGTTGTTATGGTGCTAAGTTATTGCATCAGATTTAAAGTGTATATTTAAGCTGAAAGAATTTTCCCCATCCATATGCATGTTCATATAGTGTTTGTATTAGAGGGTTCGGAATGTGATGTGCCTAGTTCTGAATGGTATAGCATTATCAAAGTGACTCCAGCCAACTGTTAGACAATTGAATGGATGTCTTGGATATGAAATGACAAACTGTTGATCTCCTAATCTGCTTTGTTGTGGCCCTTGTTGCAGGTCTGCGTTGAACTCAATGTAGCACTGTCTAAGAGACTCCAATTCCAAGTTTTTCCCTCTGCGTTTACTCCTGAAGCCTTCCCCATGAGTGGGTATAGCCACAAGGCAGTAGAGGTTTGAGATTAGAATTTTCCTTTTCCTGGATGTCCTGCCAGCCACTGCTGATGAGCCCCATTTTCCCAAAGCGACTGGTTTTAAGGCATCATAACTTGCCTTTGACTCTTCTCCTGACAGTAGAAATGGTTCCACCAAGCTTAGTAACTAAGCCACACGTGAAAGCTAGAGCTGGTTTTGGTTGTCAAAGGCTATTTGAGACACACATCCATTGAAATCATTTAATAGTAGTGGGAGTTTTTCCCTACTACCAACATAGGATATAACAATCTTAAGGAACGGCATAAAGGTACTGCCTTGCAAGTAAACTATCGCTTCTTTGGAGATGTTTTTGTAAATATCTACACATTTGGAGCCCATGTTTCTATTGTTGAAAGATGCAGGATCTCAATCAAATAGTGTATAATTATTCTAGTTTCATTAAAGTGGAATTAATTAGTGCCATTCTATTAATCAAAGAGTAATATTTCTTATTAAACTCTGCCAACCATTTTAATGGCATATATATTCTGTATTTCATATTTAATCATTATCAGATAATTTTTGAGAAGCAGCAAGAATTTGGTTATTGATATCTGTATCAGATGACATCAGATGAGCAATGAAATGTTGAAATTTATGGTGAAGCTATTTGATTTTGATACTGACTAGAAACACCAATTCAATAATGTTGATCGCAACAGTTAACCAAATTGATTCCAAGACATGAATAATGGGCAACATTCATTTTAAATCTGCCATAGGTTGGCTCATTCTATATCAGTAATTGACCATTAATAATGTAAATACAATATAGTTTTAAATATTTCATTGTAATTAAACTTAGCTATCAGACTTATAAAGAATAACTGCTTCATCATTCATAAATGTTGTAGTTCATTGATTATGCTGTGAAGGAAATTGATATGATAAAATTCTTTGTTGCCTTTTGTTAGCATGTTCTTAGCACAAAACATGCTAACCAAAATTGGGCCATTGAAGACAGAAACGGGTGAATTTATTATGGGGAACAAGGAAATGGCAGATGAGTTGAACAGGTACTTTGGATCTGTCTTCACTAGGGAAGACACAAACAAACTCCCAGATGTAATAGTGGCCAAAAGAACTAGGGTAAAGGATGAACTGAAGGAAATTTATATTAGGCAAGAAACGGTGTTGGATAGACTGTTGAGTCTGAAGGCTGATAAGTCCCCGGGACCTGATGGTCTGCATCCCAGGGTACTTAAAGAGGTGGCTCTAGAAATCGTGGACACATTGGTAATCATTTTCTAATGTTCTATAGATTCAGGAACAGTTCCTGCTGATTGGAGGGTGGCTAATGTTGTCCCACTTTTCAAGAAAGCAGGGAGAGAGAAAACAGGGAATTATAGACCGGTTAGCCTGACGTCAGTTGTGGGAAAGATGCTGGAGTCAATTATAAAAGAGGAAATTACGACACATTTGGATAGCAGTAGAAGGATCAGTTTGAGTCAGCATGGATTTATGAAGGGAAAATCATGCTTGACTAATCTTCTGGAGTTTTTTGAAGATGTAACTATGAAAATGGACAAGGGAGAGCCAGTGGATGTAGTGTACCTGGACTTCCAGAAAGCTTTTGATAAAGTCCCACATAGGAGATTAGTGGGCAAAATTAGGGCACATGGTATTGGGGGCAGAGTATTGACATGGATTGAAAATTGGCTGGCTGACAGGAAACAAAGAGTAGTGATTAACGGGTCCCTTTCAGAATGGCAGGCTGTGACCAGTGGGGTACCGCAAGGTTCGGTGCTGGGACCGCAGCTGTTTACAATATACATTAATGATTTAGATGAAGGGATTAAAAGTAACATTAGCAAATTTGCTGATGACACAAAGCTGGGTGGCAGTGTGAAATGTCAGGAGGATGTTATGAGAATGCAGGGTGACTTGGACAGGTTGGGTGAGTGGACAAATGTATGGCAGATGCAGTTTAATGTGGATAAATGTGAGGTTATCCACTTTGGTGGCAAGAACAGGAAGGCAGATTACTATCTAAATGGAGTCAAGTTAGGAAAAGGGGAAGTACAACGAGATCTAGGTGTTCTTGTACATCAGTCAATGAAAGCAAGCATGCAGGTACAGCAGGCAGTGAAGAAAGCTAATGGCATGCTGGCTTTTATAACAAGAGGAATTGAGTATAGGAGTAAAGAGCTCCTTCTGCAGCTGTACAGGGCCCTGGTGAGACCCCACCTGGAGTATTGTGTGCAGTTTTGGTCTCCAAATTTGAGGAAGGACATTCTTGGTATTGAGGAAGTGCAGCGTAGGTTCACAAGGTTAATTCCTGGAATGGCGGGACTGTCATATGTTGAAAGATTGGAGCGACTGGGCTTGTATACACTGGAATTTAGAAGGATAAGAGGGGATCTGATTGAAACATATAAGATTATTCAGGGATTAGACACACTGGAGGAAGGAAGCATGTTCCCGCTGATAGGTGAGTCCAGAACTAGAGGCCACAGTTTAAGAATAAGGGGTAGGCCATTTAGAACAGAGATGTGGAAAAACATTTTCACCCAGAGAGTGGTGGATATGTGGAATGCTCTGCCCCAGAAAGCAGTGGAGGCCAAGTCTCTGGATGCATTCAAAAGAGAGTTAGATAGAGCTCTTATAGATAGTGGGGTCAAGGGATATGGGGAGAGGGCAGGAATGGGGTACTGATTGTGTATGATCAGCCATGATCACAGTGAATGGCAGTGCTGGCTAGAAGGGCCGAATGGCCTACTCCTGCACCTACTGTCTATTGTCTATAAAATGTATTCACAGGAAGCATAATAATGCTGAACAGAATCCTATAATGAAGAGCACATCTTAAACTAATTACTGTATTTGTTTTTGCACAATTTAACTTATTTTTCATTATCTTAGGGTCACAGAATCCTACAGCATGGAAACAGGCCTTTCAGCCCTATTGGTCCATGCAGCCCAACCAAGATACCCAGCTAAATTAGTCTTGTATGGCCCATATCCCTCTAAGCCTTTCCTATCTATTTTCTTGATTAAGTGTCTTTTAAATGTTGTTAATATATGTTAACCCTAATGCAGCACACTCCAGGTGAAAAGATTGCTCCTGTGTTTCCTATTAAATCTCTCTACATTACCTACCAATGTCCACTTATTCTTGACTCCCCAATATTGAGAAAAAGACTGTGTGCGTTCATCCCCTTTTTATGCCCTTCTTGATTTTATGCTCTATAAGATCACCCCTGATTCTCTTAGACACCAGTAAACAAGTCCTGGCCTGTTTAACCTCTCTCTATAACTCAGTCCCTCAAGTCCTGGCAACATCTTTGTAAATCTTTTCTGTGCTGTTTCCAGTTCAATGGCATTTTCCCTATAATAGGAATACCTAAACTGAACACACTATCCCAAATGTAGCCACACCAACACATCTTGCACTTGATGGTCCTGTTTGTATCAAAAGCAGCCCTCACCACTCTGTGATGCCACTCTTAAGGAATTATATTCTTGTACCTCCAGGCCCTTTCAAGGTGCTCTTTTAAAGAATCTACAGCAAAAAATATTACTTCCTCCTACTGGTTTATGTTTCCTCATTTTCTTTTTTTCTTTAAGGAAGATGCTTGACTGATAGTACAAATCATACTAATTCAATCTTTTAAGATTTTAACCATTATATGGCAATCATTTGGCACCTGTAGTGACAATCTCTGGCTGTTTACTGATGTTCTTTTTGAAATAACTTTTCCAAACATAGAATTAATATGGTGAGAGTAGATCATAAACACTGGCATAGACTTGTTGAGCTTAGTTGAGCCAAGTTGGCCATTTCTGTGCTGTTAAATTCTATGTAATGTAACTTCATAGCAAAAATCCTGTTGCTGGTAATATTTATCACCAAAAATTGTTGGTTCCTACTCTACTGAGCTCTTTAAAAAGCTACAGTATATTAAATATTATCACTTTGATAATTCTCCTAAAACAATGAGCAATTTGAAGCATTTTTTGGTTAATTGATAAACATTATATCTTTAAAGTGTTTCAAACCTTGCATTCCAACATCACTGGGAGAGGATAAGAAATAAGGAATAGAAACCAATAGATATTTTAGTGTACTTGATTTTTAAGGTTTTTAAAATTTTTTATTTAGATTAACCTTACCTAAAACAATTTTGTCTTCCTTGAAAACTAAATGCTAGCTAACATAAGTAATTACATTTTTTCAGGGAAATGATTGATTACAGAATAATACAGATCTAATGTTATACAAACTATTTACCGTACTTCCAAATTGCTTAGCAATACCATGATATATTTATTTATTACATGGAGGCCATTTGTACTATTTAGTCTATGTCAGCTCACAAAACAATGCTGTCTCCTCGCATAATCTGCCTTTCCTCAAGTACCCATTAACTCTCCCTTGATCCTCCTACCATTGATCTACACTAGAGAAAATTCAGTAACCAATTTACCTACTTAAGCATCACATTCCTGGAATGTACGTAGGAAGGAACTGATGCTATCGCTGGGAGAACTGCAAGCTCCATACATATAGCACTGGAGATCAGTATCAACTTGGACTAGACTTGAGGCAACAGCATTACCTGCTGCATCAGTAATGCCTGGTGTATGTTGCACTTTTGTATTAAAATATATATTTCAGAAATTACTGTGTATATAACTGAGAGCTGCCTGCTTTGTAGTGTGGGGAACACCTGCTTTCCAAATGGCAAGGTTTAAAAGGTTTGCACCCATACCTGCAGTACTTGATCTGCTGAAAGTGAATGATTACAGGACTTAACTGTTCTATCAATGTGGTGGATATTACTACACTCTTGGGGAGGAATTTGCAAGTAGAGAATGATGAGAGGTGAGATACGCAGGGTTATTATCACCAACATCTATCATGAAATTTGTTGTTTTGTGGCAGCAGAATAAAAAAATTAAGTCACAATAATAAATAAATAGTATGAAAGAGGAGTAAAGAGACTGTGTCTTTGGGTTCATGGAGAATTGTGAATTCCTATGGCGGAGGGGGAAAGCTGTTCCTAAATATCTGAGTGTATGTCTTTCGATTCCTGTACCTCCTCCCTGATGGTGATAATGAGTGAACGGCACAATCTGGATGGTGAGGGTCCGTAATGATGAATGCCACCTTCCTGAGGCTCCCCCTTTTGCAGATGTCCTCGATCGTGGGGAGGATTGTGACCATGATGAGGCTGAGTGTACAACCCTTTGCAGCCTCTTAGAAACATGAGCATTGGAGCCTCCATCCCATGGAGCCAGTTAGAATGCTCTCGGCATGACATCTGCTGAAATTTGCTATAGCCTTTGGTGACAAAGTCCTAATGAAGCATAGCTGTTGGCATGATTGCATCAATATGCCAGGATAAATCCTTGTAAGATGTTGACAGCCAGGAACCCTTTCCACTGCTGATCCCTTAATGAGGACTGGTGTGTATTCTCCTGACTTCCCCTTTCTGAAATCCACAATAAGTTCCTTGGTTTTACTGATATTGAGTGTAAGGCTGTTGTTATGACACCACTCATAACAATGAGTTGGTCTGTCTTACTCCTGTATATTTCCTCATCACCATCTGAGTTTCTATCAACAAACATTGGTGAATTTATAGGTGCTGTTTGAGCTATGCCTAGACACACAATCATGAGGAGAGAAAGTTAAATAGTCAGCTAAGCACACATACCGGTACTTGAAATGCGGTTGTGTTGACTGTCAGCAAGGAAGTCTAGTTTGGATTTGAAAAGCCAAGGGGTATTGGAGGATTGAAGGGGAAAGAGAAGGAGCTCACAAATGCTCACACCTCTATACATCTTCTTCATTCTCCGATCCTTCTGCCTACCCCATCTCACATCCTCCTCAAACTGCACCCGCTCTCTCCCCTGAACTCCCAGTCTTCCTATTTTCCCCCCTCTCCCAATCCTTACTCTCCTACCTTCCTCCTTCACCCTCACTAACTCTCACTCTACCCCTGCACAGCACCAGTTTCCTTATTCTTTCCTCCCACCTTTATTGACCCTCTTTGTCCCACCAGCTGCCTCACTACCTCTTCTTCTGTTACATATCCTCCTAAATGGGAAGTAACCCACACATACATGGGGGGGAGGGAGTACAGCATAAAGATAGCACTAAAGATCAAACCTGCATTGCCAGACCGAAGACAAAAGCATTACAGGGACACGAGAGAGAGAATAGCATTGGCAGGGTCCGAACCCATACCAATGGTGGAATGCAGCAAGGCATATCGACTGAATATAAACTGCATTTCATCTGCCTTTCAAAGTATAGCCTGGCTTCCATTGCCCAATATCATATTGCATGGCATTATAACATCCCAGGTTGCTATATTCAATGGAAAACTTAGAAGCTGGGCATCTATGAGGTGCTGTGGAATATCAAAAGCAGTAGAAATGTACACAATCTGTAATCTCAAGGACAAAGTACTGTAGAGAGGTAAGGAATTCCACAACTAATAGATCAGATCAAATCTGATATGGCAGTCCTGCCGTATCTACTTTTGAATAGTGGTAACCAAAGAAATAACTAATGGGAAAATGGTTTTAATATCCCCCATTACAATGGCATGTCTTTAACCAGTTTATTTTACTGTCCCTGAAATCTCCCAAGTTTATCATATTCTCTAATTGTTCTTATACTGTAGATTAGAAAATTGTGCTTTTCCTGTTAGGAGGAAGAGAGAAAACAGTGAACTGCTGATTAGCCTAACCTCAGTGGTAATGAAATGCCCATATCTATAATGGAGGATATAATGACAGGACATTATGAATATAATAATAGAAATGAGCAGAAACAATCTGGATATATGACAAAAATATTATATGTGACTAATCTGTCGAGATGCTCTCAGTGTTGATTGGAGAGGGTTGTGGTAATTTTAGGGAAGTCGATTAACATCATTGGAGTACATGGCATTAGGGGTAGTATACTGGCAAAGATTGAGAGGTGAGAAGAGTCAGCATTATTTCACTCATAAGGCAGTGAATGTTTTGGAATTCTCTGCCTTGGAGGACTGTTGAGATTCAGTTAATGTGCAGTTTTGAAAACATCGATTAGTAGATTTCTGGACATTAATGGAATCAAAGACAATGGGATAGTGCTGGAAAATGGCATTGGAGTCTGATTACTTATGTTCTGAAGCTGCTAAGATCACTGAATACATCAAAATCAAAGGGACTAGACTGCATCCACTACATTGTTCTGACGATATAAGATACGTGCTGCAGACTGAGACTATATAAGCGTTTCTAGTACATTTACAATACTTCCTGACTCTGGAGTCTTAAAATTTTACAAAAAGCAGGATTAATCATGTCTCATTTGACCAGAAACTAAAGAACAGGTTAAAATCTGGGTATCTTGAACCAGTGACTAGACTTCTGACACAGGAAAGCATTATGACCTCTGCTACTGTGAAGGTTAAGGACAGCACACGTGTGAGTACCATCACTTTCAGGCTCCCTTTCAAGTTCCTTGGTGTTCTGACTTGAAAATAGATTGATGTTCCTTCGGCATCATTAGATCCTTTCACCAGGACTGAAGTAATTCAGAAAGACAGACGACCACCATTAAACGTATAAAATTCTAAAGGGATTGGACAGGCTAGATGCAGGAAGATTGTTTCCGATGTTAGGGAAGTCCAGAACGAGGGGTCACAGTTTAAAGATAATGGAGAAGCCTTTTAGGACCGAGATGAGGAAAAACGTCTTCACACAGAGAGTGGTGAATCTGTAGAATTCTCTGCCACAGGAAACAGTTGAGGCCGGTTCATTGGCTATATTTAAGAGGAAGTTAGATATGGCCCTTGTGGCTAAAGGGATCAGGGGGTATGGAGAGAAAGCAGGTACAGGGTTCTGAGTTGGATGATCAGCCGTGATCATACTGAATGGCGGTGCAGACTCGAAGGGCCGAATGGCCTACTCCTGCACCTATTTTCTATGTTTCTATGTTTCTTATTTTGATGGTACTCAGGGGTTAGTAATAATATTCACCCTACAAATAGTGATGAAATCTCCCAGATGAATAAAAAAAAATTAAATGAATTTGTATTATTTCTAGAGTTGGGGTGAATCATAGAAATTTACAGCACAAGAGAGAGGTAGGGATCCCACAACTAATAGATCAGATCAAGTCTCTGCAGTTCTGCCATATCTATTTATGAATGGTGGTAACCAAAGAAACATCCAATGGGAAAATGGTTTTGATATCCCCCATTACAATGGCATGTCTTTAACCAGTTTATTTTACTGTCCATGATATCTCCCAAGCTTCTCATATTCTGGAATTGTTCTTATACTGTAGATTAGAGAATTGTGCCTTTTCCATGGCCATTCTAAAGATAAGCAGTATGACAAAATCTTGTGAAATGGCCATTTACTCATGTGAAAGCATTGTATTTATTTATGTATAGTGCAATACTTGTCAAATTCATGTCCTTTCATGAATTTTACTTGTGTATGCTATAGACAATTAATTTCCTGACATGTGCTGGTGATATTAAACCCGAATCTGATTCTGAATGAGAGAGTAGTTTTTTGGGTTTCCTAAAGACTTCCATTAAAAAATTCTCCCATGCTAGGAAAGATATTGCATTTGTAAAATGGTCATGTGTCACTTTATTTGCATTTTCTAACTTTCATATTTTTTATTTACCCCTGGATAAATTCACAATGCTGAATATTAAATATTTTATTATGTAATTCAATGTTAAGCAAGGCAGCCAGTGAAAATGAACAAATTAGTATTCATGGCATCTCATAAATTCAATTGCAGGTTAGTTGAATACAGAAATGCCCCTTAAAATGCAATTATATGATACATTTTAAATTGTAGATGTGTAAATATGATGTTTTGTGTAGTATGCTGGTTAGAAGACCCATTTGATGACTTTATTGTCAAACATCTTTAATACAGTAATTATGAACTAATTAAATTCTCATCTCAGTTAATTTTTTCCTCATTGTTATTTTGTTGGGTAAAAAAGATTTATTCTTTGATTCTTCTTAACTTGTTGCTTTGAGAGAGGAGAAAAAGAGCAACAGGGAAGGTAATGGATTCTTGTGAGCGAATTTTAAAGATTCAGATGACCTAAAACCAGAGAAGTGGTTTTCAAGTGCTGTTAACCAAGAATGGATTTGCCTCCCCACTTGAGATCCATTTGATCTGCCACAATCTTGACTGTTTAACAAAGCATTTCTGTATCAACCAGCTGAAAATTATTGATTTACTGGAGCCGTTTCCTCTTACAGATATGAATTCTGGTTGGGTCAGGATTTATAAACAAACATAAACATTTATTAAACTCTGCTCAACAAAAGTGAAACGTAAACAAATGACTAACTTAACTGGAAGTTAACTGCTATATGGCAATTTAACAAACAACCAAACTCTGGAATAGTTCTTAAAGTGGTAAATTCAAAAGTCCAAATAATTTATACAGTCAGTAAGGAGAGACTTCCCTGAAAAATGATTTCTTTGAAGTATCGATGTGACATTACTGCTGATCCCAGCTGAGAGATGCCTTGTCCGAAGGATTCACGACAAAGGAAATAAAACGGCTTAAAAGAACTGACTTTTTTTCTGCTGGAGGGTGAACACTGCACAAACCTTCCTGATCTTGCAGAGGTTATCTCAGATGCAGGTCACTATTCCTGAACAAAGATTCAATAAGGTCGATCCTTTACAAATCCGCCGAACAACATCAACTTAACTCAATCCTTCGGGTTCCCATACCTTGGTAAAGTCTTCACTCTCCAATACTAGACTGTGGAGGTAAAACCAAGGTGTACCAAACAAGAACTGGCAGCGATTGGCGAAACTGTCGACACAACTGTTTTGTACCTTAAAAACTCCACTTTAAAATGAAACTGCATCATGAGACGAATACGCAGCAAAACTAGCTAACGAACTAACCGCGTGACAACAGGGGTTCCCCTTATATACCTGTTGGAACATGCCTTCATGGGACCTCACACCATTGGGAAAATTACATCACCCCACCATCACAAGACGATTACATTATGGTCATAAGATACCCACGGGGTATGTAACAACCTGCAAATGTTTTCGTCCCCATACGATGAGACATTGTCAGTGCGCTATTGATTGTGTGTGCCCCCAGAATGGTTGTGTTTATATACTTTTCAATCAGCTGATTGGATGTCATTTCTGAAACTCACTTGTGATGTGATGAGGAAATCTTGTCGCTGATTGGCCTTGTGGCAAACTTCGTGTGTTGTGGTCTGGAATTTTGCCCCTATCGACTCATAAATAAGATCTAGTTTTATGTGTTTGTTTATGGAATTGTTCATGGAAAATTTCACTTCTAGGAATTCTCTTGCATGTCACGTGTTTCTTGCACCATGGCTTTCACTGCTGCCCGGTCAAATTTGTGTTCCCCTTGATCTTCATAGATAGAGTTGGCCGTGCTGCTTTACAGTCAGTTGATGTTCATGTATCCTTGTGGATAGTTTTTTCCAGTTTGGCTGATTTAATATTTGTTGCTGTCCCCACATTGGATTTTGTAGACTACATTGGCCTTGTCCAAAAGCTTGTTTCTTTTGGTCTGCAAAGTACTCCGTTCAACATTGCTGTAGGCTTGTGGGATCCCAAAATTCTATGCTCTTGGAGCAGTTACTGAGATATTTCGGATGTATGGAGGGACAAACTGTTTGGTTGCTCCTTGTTTGGTGCGTTGTCAAACTTGAGCACATTTTCATATGAAGTTCCGTGTGTATCTGTTTCGTGCGAATACCTTAAGAGATGTTTCTCCTTTTTATCCTTTAGTTTCACCGTGCTGCAGTGTGTCTCTGCTCTTCGGAACAAAGTTTTGATACACCTCTTCTCGTGTGCATTTGGGTGGTTGTTATGTTAATTTCGGATCTGCTATGTACGTGTTCCCTTATGATAAATGGAAGTTTCCCAAGTGCCGTATGTGTTTCAACTGACAAGCACATCCAAGAATGCTAGATCCCCTCAGAAAGTTGCATCTATGGAACCCTGGGTTCAAGGTTGTTCAAACTATAATATTTCTGGTATATGTAATTAAACTGATGCTAATTTCTCGCTTCAGATAATTCTTCGCTAACACTGTTCAATAGTTTTGATGCCTCAATTCTCCAATTCTGTTTGCCAAAAGGTTATTATGACTACATATTATATACCTGATGAAGGGTCTTGGCCCAAAATGTCAACTCTTTTCCATAGGTGCTGCCTTGCCTGTTGAGTTCCTCCAGCATTTTGTGTGTGTAATTCTATGGCATGTACAACCTTGTGATGCATGTGGATAACCTGAGGACAAAAGTTATAAATAAAAAATCTTCAATAAAAATCTTAAACTTTGTAGCCCAGCCTTTACAGGAGTAACTTAATCTCAGATATTGTGGTAATAGGAAAATGAAATGAAATCTTTCTTAATTTGTCAGTGCAAGCTGTGTGGGTTTGCTGTTCAGAATGTCATTGCATTGTCCTTACAGATGCCTATTGCACAAATTGATACTACAGACCAGCTGATTTCTTTCACCTGCAACGTAAAGACTCGAGCATTTATTTGCATAATGCTTAGAACTAAAATAGCCTTGGCTATTTGTATGTAGTGTTGTTGCATGTGTGATATTCAAATTCAATATTTGCCAGTGCCTGATTCCCATTCCCATTCCTGATTTATACTGACGTTTTAACAAATGATGACCTTGAAGCACGATTGTTTAACAGAAGCAATTATCAGGGGAGTGTGCATTAGGTTACACTAGATCATGAAAGCTGCTGAATAGAGGAAGCCACAAAGTACAGCCCATCACATCAACGTTATATGATTTTGCTGATCAGTAAATCCATCAACTTAGGCCTGCCCTGAGCTCCACAACGAGGCACTATAACATCTTCCTTCAGGCCACGCAGTCACTGCAATTCCACTGCATCCGGAACCTTGACAGCTTCAGCTGAATTTTTTTTATTTATTCATGGTCTGCAAAAGCATGAAGTCAGAGGTAGGTAAATTATGCAGTGCAGCAAGTGACTGCAGTAACATGTGTAATCTGATGAATATGCAGTCTGTTGAATCTTCTACTTTATCGGTGTCGGTATAGTATTGATGCTATGAGAAGATTTCCATGCAATAGATTACAATTTGTGGTGTGATATAATGAAGAAGAGAAATTGAAGGTATAGGTAGAAGACAGATTTAATGGTGTAAGTTGAAACTCTGTTTTAGCGGAAGTGAAGCCTTGCAGTAATATGATGACCCTTCTTTCATTGCTCTTTCAATTTAATGCCTTGATATACACTGTTTTAATTTTATTTGAAGAAGCACGACAATAAAGCTCAATAAAAGGAGCAGCAAATACAGCTTTTGGGTAGAGGTCATTTACTTGTGATTGTCAATAAAGTGTGTAGTCAAACTGATGGAATCCTGTTTTATACTGATATGTTTCTAAATGATCCTGAGGTTTTTCATTGTTCGATTGTTTGAAGTTGATAATCCGATGCAGGGAAATAGACAGGGTGACCAAGGGTAAAAAAATGATGAATCGAAGGGTACAAGTCACTGCAGTTCTCAGTATTTTAATAGGGAAGGGAAGAAAATCCAAGTTGTAACTGAAGTTTGATCTGATATCATTAGTAATTGATTGGCAGAGCAATAACAATGATTAATATAATAATTAATAATTGCACAACAGAGCAATTGGGATGACTTCAGTCTGTTAATACTGAGAAACAGATTATCTTCAAGGATACATAAGTACTTGAAATTATAAAGCTATATTCGTGTTAGTAGCAAGTTTTCCTTGAAAATGAAAGTATTCTGTAGGATAATATTTTCTATTCTCAAACATCCTTTGGAATTAAATTTCTTTTGATACATCAATGAATACTTCAGATGTTAAGTTAATATATAAAAAGCTTTGGAGTTTATCTGGATATATTCTTAGGTTTTCTCTGTGATAAAATTTAAAATTATATGTCATTCTTCATTAAATAGTATGCATTTTCGAATTGTTTATTGCATTAAGGCTCTGGGATGATGACACAAGGCAGATTTGTTTTAAGTGTTTACTGTAGGTTTCTTATAATAGTGAATGGAGGACATTCTTGCTAATATATGGGTGGAAGATGTTAATGCTTTCATTAAATACTACATATCTAGCTTGTAGATTTAACAAAATATCAATTGAAGTTGGTCTGCGCTGATTATTTTAAAAAATGATGTGAACATATTTTATGAATTTTAAGTTGCACATTTTCAAGTCACTTTGCGAATGTCTACATCACACTTTCCAAATTCTGTTTAAAATATGTAGGTAGATTTGGAGGGAAAAGTACCTTCCAAAAATCAGATATTTATTATGTAAGATTTTTATAATTAGAACAAAATTATATAGTAGATTTTGAAGACTTTTCAAACTTCAAGTTTATTTTCATGAAAGATGGCTGGGAGATTTGTAATTCCAGAAAATGAGGAAAAAGTGGAAGTACAAAAGCTGATAGTTCCATTGAGAGAGTTGATTTTCAAATTTTAGATTGCTCTGTTTCCTAAGACCTTACTTGAGTTATTTCTGATCTTTTAAACTGAGTAATAATATGTTATCAGGGCAGTAGTTATAAAGTTATAGATTTCTACCTTATCTCAGAAAATTTTATTTGTTTAAAAAAAAACCCCACTGATTTGCCTTGGTTCATTTATCCGGCTTTCTTACACCATGTTATATTTTCTGCTTCCATAATCTAGTCTAGCATTTCTTATCACATGTTACAAGTTTAAGATTAAAAAAAGATCTGCTATCATTTCTAAGTTTCATTCTGTTTAGTGCTGAATTCAGTTTTTGATCTTGTATTCATACTGCACATCCCCGAGGGCATTCATTTCAACGTCAACTGCATCCAAAAAGACGGACACATTACAGCTGTCAGACTAACCTCTCAGTCACCATCCTGCAACAGAAAAAGTTGTCTTTGACAAGACACCTGTCAAAGCTGATGCCACTCTACGGGTCCAAAGACACTATCCTGAAAGCAACAGAACGCAAGCCAAAAGACTGAGTCTTCAGTATAGAAAGTTAGTTATGGATTGTTATTGTGAAAGCATATTTATTTGAATATGATCTGTTAAAGGGAAATTAAATGTTTTGTTCCATATAGAGTTTTATGTTACATTAATTTAAAGGGGGAGGAAGTGTATATAGGTCTATTTCTTTTAGCACAAATACTCCCCTTAGCACTAGTTATTGGCTGATAGCTCACCCATGCACATTGATTTGTTGCTCTCTCTGCAAAGTGAATATATTATTTGGAGTACTGTGTTCAGTTCTGGTAACCTCTCTACAGGAAGGATGTGGATACTATAGAGAGAGTGCAAAGGAGATTTACAAGGATGTTGCCTGGATTGGAGAGCATGTCTTATGAGAATAGGTTGAATGAACTTGGTCTTTTCTCCTTGGAGCGATGGAGGATGAGGGGTGACCTGATAGAGGTGTATAAGGTGATGAGAGGCATTGATTGTGTGGATAGCCAGAGGCTTTTCCCCAGGGCTGAAATGGTTAACATGAGGGGGCACAATTTTAAAGTGCTTGGAAGTAGGAACAAGGGGGATGTCAGAGTTAAGTTTTTCACACAGAGAGTGTAGGTGTGTGGAATGCACTGCCAATGATGGTGGTGGAGGCAGATTCAAAAGGGTCTTTTTAGAGACTCTTAGATAGGTACATGGAGCTTAGAAAAATAGAGGGCTATGCAGTAGAGAAATTCTAGGCAGTTTCTAGAGTAGGTTACACAGTTGGTACAACATTGTTGGCTGAAGGGCCTGTAATGTGCTGTAGATTTCTATGTTCTGTGTTGTAAGTTGCTGATGTTGCTCCTGTCTCAGTTCATCTGCTGGATAAACCCTTATTGTTCCCTTTTGATAACTCTGATTTAACTATTATAGATTTGTCTTGGATGGTCTCTCATGTTTACTCTTTGCAAACCCAATTTTAGTAAACTCTGTGGCTTGTGCCGTATCTCTTACCAAGGCCTTTCATTCACTGTCCCCACCCTTTTCCTGTATAGATCAGCAATCAACTGTTGTTTTGATAATGTGCCTGTGAAGACATTCTAACACTTATGCTACATTTTAGTCCCTGAATAAAACTGCTGCTTAGTTTACTGACTCCTTGCATGTCAGTAATTTAAAGGGGTGTACCCTCGTTGCCCATAACCATCATGTACCTCTCCCGTGGGCCCTTGCTGGTTGCCTCAATTCAAGGCAGGGAAGTTGTGCTAACTTCTACAATGTTATTGAACAATCTGGTCTTCTGTTATTACTCTGTGGGATTTTTCCATACTGATACTTTGAGGCTTAAAACGTTCTTTTTTTCCTCAACAAAAAGGGCATTGAAAGTGCTGTAGCTGTGTTGACTCATGTACTGTGCAATTGAAGTATAATTAATTTCAATTTGATACATATTTCAGGAGAGTTTCCCGATGGCTATTTTGATCTAGATGCTTGTAATATTTTTGAAATCTTTATTCTTGTTTATTTAAGCTTTATTTGTGAGGTACTTCAATACAAATAGTTCAAAGTAAATCTATTAATGAAGTGCATATATGGCACCATATAAAAACCTGAGATTCATTTTCTTGTAGGCATACTCAATAAATCCATAATAGAATAATAACCATGATAGAATCGATGAAAGACTGCACCAACTTGGGCATTCAACAAATGTGCAAAAGACAACAAACTGCAAATATAAAAATAAATAAACAATAAATAATGAGAAAATGAGATAAAAAGTCCTTGAAAGTGAGTCCATTGGTTGTGGGAACTTTTCAGTGATGGGGCTAGTGAAGTAGGGTGAAGTTATCCCCTTTGGTTCACAAGCCTGATGGTTGAGGGGTGGTAACTGTTCCTGAACCTTGAGGCTCCAGTACCACCTTCCTGATGGCAACAGTGATAAGAGAGCATCACCTAAGTGGTGGGAGTTCCTGATGATGGATGTTGGTCTCCTGCAACAGTGTTTCATGCAGATGTGCTGAATGGTGATAGACTGGGATATATCCACTACATTTTGTAGGATTTTCAAGGGTATTGGTGTTTCCATAGACTGTGATACAGTAGGTCAATATACTCTCCAGTACACATCTGTAGAAGTTTGTCAAAGTTTTAGATGTTATATCGAATCTTTGCAAACTCCTAAGTAGAGGTGCTGCCAAGCTTTCTTCATAATTGCATCTATATGCTGGGCGCAGGAGAGGTCCTCTGAAATAATAACACTGAAGAATTTGAAATTGCTGACTGTCTCTACCTGTGATCCTCCAATAAGGACTGGTTCATGGACCTCAGGATTCCTTCTCCTGAAGTCAATAAACAGTTCCTTGTTGTTGCTGACATTGAGTAAGAGGTTGTTGTCATGGCACTGCGCCACCAGATTTTCAATCTCCCTCCTTTATGCTGATGTATCACCTCCTTTGATTTGGCCTATGACAGTGGTGTCATCAGCAAAGTTGAATTTGACATTGGAGCTGTGCTTAGCCACACAGTCATAGATATAAAGTGAATAGAGCAGGGGACTAAGCACACACAGCCTTGTGGTACACTTGTGTTAATGGAGACCATCGAAGAGATGTTTCCAAGGTACATTTAATGTCAGAGAAATGTGTACAATATACACCCTGAAATACTTTTTCTTCACAATCATCTGTGAAAACAGCAGAGTGCCCAAAGAATAAACAACAGTTAAATATTAGAACCCCAAAGTCCCCCAACTCCCTTTCCATCCATGCATAAGTAACAGCAAGCCACAATTGCCCCCTCCCCCCACCAGCAAAATAAAGCATTGACACCTGCCACCGAGCATTCAAGTGTGGGCAAAGCAACAGCAAAGATACAGACTTGCAGTACTCCAAAGACTACATTGTTCACCCGGCATTCGACATACTGCAGGCTCTCTCTCTCCCTAATAAGGGAGAAAGAGGTATCTGTGTTTCACAGTGAGAGGGAAGACATAACAAACAACTTGCTGGTTTACAATGTTAAAAGTCCATTACGTCGCTTTTTTCGAGCTCTGTGCCCAAAGATCTCAGGTCTCTGGGCACACGACCGTAGATCTTCTGTCTCCTCCGACGACACACAGATCTCCTGCCTTCAATCTGCCCATCTCCAGAGCCCCGAGATCCTAGGCTTCCAAAGGCGAGCCAAACTCTTAGGCTGAGCCCTTGGCATGCTGAACAACAGCCAGTTATGAAACCCCGAGAGCGGGTCCCATTCTCAGAAAGAACCATAGTCAGTGTTTAACTCCAGGTCAGGGTCTTCAAAAGAACCCTGAAAGGGAATAATAGAGATATTAAAGGTGAAATAGAGCTGTTTCTAAAGATGCAAGCAAAAGAGTCGCTGGTTAGTGCCATCATCACTTCGCACCACCCCTCGTGGTAAAATGTTGTTGTCAATCTGAATTGACCGAGATCTGCAAGTGAGGAAATCGAGGATCCAGTTGCACAAGGCCATATTGAGGCCAAGGTTGAAGTTTATTGATTAGTTTTGAAGGGATGATGATATTGAATGCTGAGTTATAGTTGAAAAAAGAGTATCCTGATGTATGCATCTTTGCTGTCCAGACATTCCAGGGTTGAGTGAAGAAACAGTAAAATGGCATCTGCTGTGCACCTGTTGCTCCGGTAGGCAGATTGGAACAGATACAAGTCACTTCTCAGGCAGAAGTTGAAATGTTTCATCACCAACCTCTGAAAGCACTTTTATCACTGTGGGTGTAAGTGCTACTGAACGATAGTCATTGAGGCAGGTTACCATTTATTTCTTAGGCACTGGTACATGATTGAAGCATGCTTGAAGCACGTGGGTGCTTCAGATTGCCAAAGTGAGAGATTAAAGAACACATTTGCCAGTTGATCAAAACAGGTTTTTAGTACTTGGCCAGGTACCCAGTCAGTACCCAGTTCATGGGTTCTCTCTTCTGAGGTTGCTTGCTTGTTGGCCTGAAATGTAGGATAATCAGGGGCTGTTGGAGTTTGTGATGGTTCCTCCATGTTTTGATGGTCAAAGCGAACGTGGAAAGTATTGAGCTCATCAGGTGGTGAAGCCCTGTTTATCTAAGTCTGTCACTTGATTTAACTTTATAACAGGTGATAGTATTCAACCTCTGCCGCAACTGCCAAGTATCTTTTGTTGATTCAAGTTTAGTTTGGAATTGCCACTATGCCCAAGATAGCTTTCTGGTGATCGTACCTGGACCTCTTGCAACTTTCTTGGTCACCAAGCTTCAATGCCTTTGATCTGGCCCTCAGTAGATTCTGGATCTCAAGGGTCATCCAGTTATTTTGTTTGGGGGAAACCTTGAACAATTTTGTGGGGATACACTTGTCTGTAATTGTTCTAATAAGGTCTGTGGCAGCAATTCAGATTCACAGATGAGTACTTAAATACAGCCTAGTTCACTAACTTGAAGAAATCCTGTAGTTGCTGCTCTGTCTCCTGTGACCACTGCTTTATTGTCCTAATCTTTGGAGCTTTCCTCTTTAGCCTCTGCCCGTATGCAGGTAGGAGGACAGCCAAGTGATCAGATTTACAGAAATGAGATCTGGGCATGGAAAGGTAGGCATCCCTTATCTTAGTAGAGCAGTGGTCTAGTGTGTTGGGACTTCTGATGCTATGGGTTATATACTGATGGTAATCGGGCAGGGTGTTCTTCAAACAAGCCTGGTTGAAGACCCCGACTATGATATGAAGTGTGTTGGAATGAACTGTTTTTTGTTGGAGACGGCATCATGCAGTATCTGAAGCGCTTGATTATAGTCGGCCGCCAGTGGTATGTAAACTGCGGTCAGGATTTGGAAGAGGACTCGCTATTTAAATAGAACAGATGGTACTTGACTGTTAGGTGTTCAAGGTCAGGGGAACAGGAGTTTGACAAAACTGCCACATTGGAGCACCACCAAGAGTTTAACTTGAAACACACACCTCCACCTTTTGCCTTTTTTTGAATCAGCTGTTTGGTCCATATGGTAAATTGAAAAGCCTTCCGCTTTGATCACTGTACCTGCTTTGCCCCAAGAAAGCCATGTCTCACTCAGACATAGAGCTCAACAATCTGTCATTTCTCCTGATACAGCAGTCTTGTTCTCAGATCCAGAATTTTGTTCTCCAATAACTGCACATTTGTTGATAAGATGCTGGGTAGAGAGGGTCTCATCCCTCTGCATTTCAGCCTGGCTTGGAATCCCCCTGCACTCCCTCTCCCCAACCCCCCCAGCTTCACTTCCGACCATGGCAATGACCTTCCATCCCCTTAAAGCTGCCATAGTGTGGTCCACAAGTCCTTCAGACAATCATGAGGTCTGTCATTAAGTTGATTTAAAAGTACATTGCTCAGAGGTAATTACTACTGCAGATTGCAATGAGAATAGTTGTACACATTTAAAAGTATTATATGTAGCCCTCAGAATGTCACTGTTGTTCACCGGCACCATCTTCATTGCTCTGGTGAACCATGGTGACCTTCTGAGGGCTACATATAATACTTTTAAATATACAAATTAATTTTAATTCTTAGATCTTTATGCTTATCATTTTTATGCCGTGAAAGCCCTTATGCTTTCTAGCCCCTCTAGGTAATATTACCATTGCTACAAATATTTTGCCTTTTTTGAAAGTCGTGGAATCCTTTGCAGAATTCAATCAAGTTGATTATTTTTAGAGTGGAAAGACTGTTATTAATTCTGAAACTGCACTCTTAGCTGAAAGCATTGTTTTTAACTGGTGTGTCAGTTATTATAAGATTAAGTGTTCCAGCATTCAAATTAACTGCTGAATGCAGAAAACCCTTTGATTCCATAAACTGCTGGGCAAAACAGATCCATTGTAAAGGTTGTTTCAACTATCACTAGGGCAGGACCTGGATATGCTTTGATACTTGATATAATGAGATGAGAAGTTTATTAATATTTAGTACAGTGTATTTCTGTGCATCTTTAATGAGATGTTCGTCCCTAAATACATAACAGGAAGAAAAGGCAGTTTGGATAGAAGGCTTTCAATGGAACATTTTAAAGATGGTGTGCTACATTTCCTCTTTGCTAAACTGGGTATTCTGTTTTGCAAAAAGAATACCTTATGGTTTAAGAGGAAAAACAGGAAGTTTAATCGTGAGTTTAATATTTAAGGAAACATTCTAATATTTTTCTTCAAATCTTCTGTCTTAACAAAGCTGCCATTTATTAGAATAAAATAAAATTAAATACTTTACATTAATTGAGGTTAAAAACCATGAAGTGGGGAGAAAAGAACTGGAATTAAAATGGATGGCAGAGAGCTGAGGGTAAGTTTGAGATTAAAGTATGATCACCAAAGAATTAAAGATGAACGCGAGAAAATCTGCAGATGCTGGAAATTCAAGCAACACACATAAAATGCTGGTGGAACGCAGCAGGCCAGGCAGCATCTATAGGGAGAAGCACTGTCGACGTTTGGGGCCAAGACCCTTCGTCAGATGAATTAAAGATAAAATGTGTTTAACGAAACAATGCTCTCAGTCGCAGATATCTCGTCAACTGCCTTTAAAATTGATGGAATCAGCAACATATAAATGATACAAGTGGAAACTGGTCGTCATTACCCACAAGACTTGTTGGTGTCTGTTTAGTGAAAAAGAATGCAACGACTACTGCTGAGTCTTTGTAATGGGGATTACTGAATTGATATTATGGTATTGTTGGTAATAGGAGTAGAATGCAGAATAAACACAAATTGTGTGTAGCCTTTATGATAATTGAGTAGTGAGATCACTTTTGTGCTTTTTAATCTCTTGTCTAAGAGAGCAATAACATCTTTTGGACCCACGTTACAAGATGAGAGACCTTCCTTTTCAATAACCAAACTCTTTATATTTCAGCTGTTCAACAGTAAGCATGATAAAGTCGTAGACATTTGCCAACAGCAGTAGGCCATTCAGCTATGGACCTTTTCTGCTCTTCAGTTACGCTATGTGATCTGTATAGTAAGGCTTGCTTGCCATGGTCTGTTTCACTTAAAAACAAACAAAAAGTTTACCTGTCTGAATTTCAGATCTCCAAATCCATAGACTCAACAGCCTTTTCTGGGTATAGAGAGTACCAGTTTTTCACCACGTGTGAAGCAGTGATGTTATCTAGTTTGAGTTACTTTAGCGTGGTTAAATGCTTGTAATACAGTTTATTCTACACAAAGCTGCAATATGCAACATGATACAAAAATGACTGCAGCAAAACATCACATTTAAGCAGAAGCCTAACGGAAAATTCAGATTCTCATCTTGAGAAACCTTGAAATTCACTGTTGATTGAATAGTTCTGTGATATCAGATTAATAATTTCCTGTGCCCCTCCCTAATCTAAACGACCACTGCTGCAGTTTCTTGAATGCTACTTGAAAGAAACACTGAGGGAGCATTGAATGTACACTGGGTGGGAATATCATGGAAAACAACAGATTCAGTAACATTTATAGTGACGAAGCTGGCCTAGACCTAAGGTGTGTAGCTGTAATACCGAGGCTATGGCAAGTGGTAAGAAAACCAACTTGTAAGAAACCCTCTTGATCACATCCTTGAAGATCAACCCTGCATAGGTGTATTTATCCATTACAGTTCTCCATCCTTTTGTTTGCAATGCCCTTTACTGTACATGAAAAATTACTTTAGGTCAAACGTTGCCTTAATGTTAAGGCCAATGTCTCTTGTTCTGTTGCAACTAAGCTTTTACTCTTGTTTGGACCAAGGCTCTAATAATGTCTGGCACAGTGTGCCATTGTAAAATCTGAACTAATTGTAAGGGGTTTCTTCTTTATGTTACTGCGTATGTTAATCAAAATGGCTTCTTTGTTTTGTTAAAAGTAAAAATGCTTCTTTGTTATGCTAACTAGAGAGAGAGTGCTTCTTCTTGCAGAGTACTCTCGAAGCTTGTTTGGGTCATAGTTACTGATAACAGGAATTGTATGCATTTATTCACCAATTGGGATAGATGTTATTCTCTCTTCTGGGTCTGTAGCTATTGTTGGCGGGCTTTTGGGGAGTCAGCGCGAGGGGGGGAGAGAGAGAGGACACGATGCTGTCAGCTGGGCGACGGAACGGACCCCAAGCGGGGGTCCAAGGCCAGGGTTTTCGGCGAGGAGATGAGACGAAGACAGACGTGCCAGGGGTGCTTGGTTGATCACTTGGTCCTGAGCTACGAGTCGAGGAGGTCTGAGGGGATCGAATGGTGGCCAGAAGACTTCGTTAATTGAGCTCCAATGGTTGTGCACGCAGTGGTTTGGACTTTGATAAGTTTGGCGCCTTTTACTTATTGTATCTCTGTTAAGTACATAGTTCCAGTAAGATCTATAAAGTGAACTCATTTAATCGCATATGGTGTACTGTCTGTTATTTGGCATGGTGGGGACATCACACACCATCCACACAAGCTGATTACCCAGTTTGGCGGGGCCAAAGGCTGCTCCCCCTAGACGGAAGCGAGCTGAGTGAGCCTGAGGCTTACCTGAGGTTACATAATCTTTGGTGGACCAGTTATTTATAAGTACATTGTTGACATCTGTCCAGTAGACTGATGGGGCATTAATTAGTAAGGTTAAATTTGTCCTGCTTTTTAATTGGCTCATACTTATCTGTGCAGTATTTGTACTGGAGTGACATTCAGTTTTTAAGTGAAAGCCTTTAACACTATGTTGTGATACTCTTTGGTCCTACAGTTTTTGTTGTGCCCCATGATCTGTAATTTATAGACATTAGAGACTCTGTAGGTGCTGGAAATCTTGAGCAACAATCACAAATGCTGAAGAACTGAGCATATCAAACAGCAAACACGAGGAAATCTGCAGATGCTGGAAATTCAAACAACACACTCAAAATGCTGGTGGAACACAGCAGGCCAGGCAGCATCTATAAGGAGAAGCACTGTCAACATTTCGGGCCAAGACCCTTCGTCAGGACTGCCAGCTTGTATTTCTGCCCTTCCCCCTCGCCTTATTCTGGCTGCTGCCCCCTTCCTTTCCAGTCCAGATTCTCTTTGTACCTTTTCTACATTCTTCTTTATACCAGGGTTACTTGAACAGGTGTCATCCCATGCTATGTGTTTAGTTGGTCGATTCTTTAAATGCTGCTGATCTGCAGCATTATATGCGTTTCTATTTTGAAGTGCCACATTTTGTTATGAATCCATCCACTTAACATAATGTACAAAGTTGTGGTGAAAATTACCTAGCAGCAAATCAACAAATGATTAATTGTGAACTCAAACTAAAGTAAATCACAATCAGCAGAAAGCTCTCCATTGATTAGTTAAAAATCTAGGACAAAGGACTTGGTTGCAGAGTTAAAAGCCAAGCTAGTACTACTTCCTGTGCCTCCACACTCTTTGTTTCTTACCCAAGATCCATAAACCTGAGCATCCCAGTAGGCCCATTGTTTCTGTCCGTGTCTGTCTCACTGAACTTGTGTCTGCATATTTCAACGTCATGTTGTCCCCACTGTTTCAGTCCCTTCCTACCTGCATCCATGACATTTCACATACAATCACTTTACTTTAAGTTCTCTGGCTGGAATTGTATCATGTTCTCAAAGGACACCCTGTCCCTATACACTTCTATCTCCCATCAAAAAGGCTGTGAAGCTCTCTTCTTTCCAGACAGCAGTTTTCCTTCACCACTACCCTCCTCCATTTGGCAGGTTAGGTTCTCACTCCCAGCTATTTCTCTTTTGGCTTTCTTCAAGCCCAAGGTTTATCCATAGGCACCCATATAGACACCAACAATGCCAGACTTTTTATCAGCTACGTGGAAGCTGCAAGCAGAATAAGTGCTATACCTGCCCCTCCACCTCCTCCTTTACCACCATTCAGGGCCCAAAACAGCCCTCCAACTGAGATGACATTTCTCCCAAGAGCCTGTCAGGGTCATCTGTTGTATCCCATGCAGCCTTCTCTACATTGGTGAGCCCCAACATAAATTAGGGGATCACACCGTCAAGTGCCTTAACTCTGTCCGCCACCAAAAGGCAGACTTTCCCAGTGTGAATTTGACTTCTCGCTCCCATTCCAACGTCGGTCCATGGCTTCCTTTACGACAACAATGAGGCGACACTCAGGTTGGAGGAGCAACACCTTATATTCCATCTAGGTAGCCTCCAACCTGATGGCATGAAACTGATTCACTCATTTCTGACAATTTCTTCCCCTGCATTCCCCCCCCCCCCCACACACTCTCTTATTCCATTCTCCATTCTGGTTCCCCTCTCACCCCTTCTCTTCTCCTCATCTGCACCCTCTGGTGCTCTCCTCCTCTTCTTCCATGCTCCGCTGCCCACTCCTATCAGATTCCTTCCTTTTCAGCTCTTTACATCGTCTATCCCACACCTCCTTTCTTCATCCCCCTCTCGCACCTTCTCTCTCACCTGGTTTCACCTGTCACCTGCCAGTATGTACTCCTTCCCCTCCACTCACCTTATTCTATAAGACCATAAGACATATAAGCAGAATTAGGCCATTCAGCTTATTGCCACATAAATCATGGCTGATTTATTATTCCTTTTAACCCCATTCTCCTGTCTTCTCCCTGTAACTTTTGATGCCCCAACTAACCAAGAACCTATCAACCTCTGTTTTAAATATACCCAGTGACTTGGCCTCCACAGCCAACTGTAGCAATCAATTCCTTGGTTTCTCATCCACCTGGTGAAAGAAGTGCCTCCTTATGTCTGTTCTAAAAAGACATCTTTGTATTCTGAGGCTAAGCCCTCTGATTCTAGATTCCTCCACTATTGGAGGCATCCTTTCCACATTCACTCTATCTAGGCGTTAAAATATTCAGCAGGTTTTAATAAGCTTCTTCCCCACATCTTTCTAATCTCCAGTGAGTACAGGCCCAGAGCTATCAGTCACTGCTCATATATTAACCATTTGATTCCTGGGATTATTCTCATGAATAACTCTGGAATGTCTCCAACACATCCTTCCTTAGATAAAGGGCCAAAAACTGCTCACAAAACTCCCAAGTAAAATCTAACAAATACCTTATATCTCCATCCAATCTTATATCTATGGTCTTATAATGCCTCAGCATTACATCATTACTTTTATATGCTCTAGCCCTTTTGAAATAAAAGCTAACATTGCATTTTACTTCCTTACTATTCTAGTTTTTACCCCCTTCCTTTCCAGTCCTGATGAAGCATGCTACCTTGAATTGGACATTATTCACATTTAGGCTGCTTATTAGCAAGTATTATTTGTGTCAAACGCATACCAGACAATTATCATTTCCATTCCCATTAAGCAGCATTAAAATTATTTAAATCTCCGCCATCAGTGTTGCTATTGATCAGGTTTTTTAAAAGGGCCAGTTTCTCAAATAATGTGTCTATATGATCTAAACACAAGATGGGATAATTGATTTTGCCTCCTAACTTCCCCCTCCTCCAAGTGTTTGTATAATTTTCTAGGTATCCATCAAGAATGTTGTGGCCATTTTAAGAGTGCTTGTATCTCAACACCAAAGAGTAGTAAGGAGCCTAGTTGATTGATTATCCATTTACCACCCTAATAACCACATCCTATTATATGTATTGTTCAGAAGATGTTCTGGAACAACTAACCGAAGCTTCTATGTATCTTCCCAAATGCACACCCACCAGCTGTAGAATAATGATATCCAATATCTGAGAACACCACCATCTACTTACAAAATCATCTGAAAAGTCATACCCAAGCCTCATTTTGGATGTGTATCTCAATTCCAGTATCTTTAAAGAAGTTAATGGTTGGAGCTCTGTACCTTATAACACTGTAGAAGTACCTTCACATAAACTGCAGGAAATTCAGCCTTTTGCTAGAGATGAGCAGAGATACCTATGTCATGAAACTTTTTTCAGAGTCTTATAAGCTTTAAATTTAAAATATTTAAATATTTTTTAGATAGCTTCTATCTAAAACTTATACTGTGAGTTGTTGTAATTCCCTATGAAGTAACCTTTGCAAAATTTTCCTCCTGACAACAAATTTCTCCAGTATTTCATCATGGAGAATTTATTGCCTGCAAGGGAAACTATAAGAAACAGTGTTATCTGTTTCTTAAACTCAGTGACCAGAGTGTTTATGGTTTGGATTTTCCCTTGGCAGGAAAATAACTGGAATTTTATAAGAGATGTCTCTGGAGGAATAGGAGCTCAAGTTGGAATTTGAACTCAATATTGCATCACAGCTGCAAAGCTTGCCTTTACTATCATGAAATTTTCAATGTATTTTTAATTTACTGTTGAAAGAAGGGGCTTTTGAAAATGTTTCACACAAGCATGCAGGTGGTGCTTATTTGTAAATGCGAAGTTTAGAACTAAATACAAATTCCACTCTTTGTCCCAACAGTACATTGTTATAATGGATGCAACGTATAATCTAATTTCTTTTGACGCTTTATTTTATTTGATGGAAAACCACAGACAGTGATAACTAAGTATATAGAAAGTTTTCAGCATCCTAGTTTTGATTCAGTTATTTAGTTTTCATTGATCCTTCTCCATTTAATTATCTAACATTTGTATTTGGTTGTCTTGATTCTTTTGCCAAGATGATGGATTATTCGTGGTCTCTGACAGGCTTGCATCAGTTGTACCTTTAACTCAACCTCACAAATGAACAGTGCATCTTTATCAGATCAATCTATCCCTTAGAATAAGAATAGGATAGAATGGGTTCAATTAATGAAGTGACATCAAAAGCCTAGCCAGGTGGCTACACATCGAGGAAATGGAAGTCATCCAAAGAACAAGGGATAGATCTGTATGGAAAACCATGGTCACCAATGTCTGCATCGGATATGGTACCTAGACTGACGACAGACATACTGTTAATTTTGATAAAAAGGTCGCTGACCAAAGAGACTCATTACTAATCTCTCTACTCCACATATGATGCCTGATTTCCAGCATTTTCTATTTGTATTTAGCTTTCGTCTGGTTAAGGAATCAGTCTTCCTTCATTCTGTACTTGAGGTAAGACAAAGTGCAGTCTTCATAATTGAAGAGTGAATAATTAGAGCAGGACATACAGCAGTATTTCAGTTCTTACATAAACCTTATTTTATCATACTTATCTGAATTCCCAAGTTTCCATGTAAAATTTAAACTTCAGTCATAAAATCTTCAAATCACAATTTCCTTAATTATTTCACGAAGAGGTGAAATATCCAGTACCGTGGCTTTAGGCTCTTAAAGATACTATATTCTGACAAAGAAACCCTATCAAAACTTTCAATCTCCCTGCCTCCCCTTCCCCAACATTTACCACAGACTTGTTTGAGTATTATGTACAGATATTAGAAGGTATGGAGCTTCACATTACAGATTAGAGAGTGAATTTTACACAAATTTAGTAGACTGTCTTCGCTATTAACAACTAAGAAAGTAGCAGTGCTCTATATTTCAGTTTTACTTGACATTAACTAAACCTTTCTGAGAATTCTACATTTACTACTCTGTGTTTGATGAGATGTAAAATAATCTTTCACCTCACATTTCAGCTCCCAGCAGTCCCACTTCCACTCCTCATTTCCCTGTAGTCCAGCTGCTTTATTCTCTCATGTGCCCATCAGCTCTCATTTGGTTTCATTGCCATTTCTCAGTGTTGATGGATAACTGAGAATGGTCAATCAACCTTACCAGCATGTCATTGGGATGTAGGATGGGACTGAAGCATCAGGTAGAAACCTAGGATGAATATGAAAATCTTGAATGCTTTAAATCAGCCACCAGATAAGGTCATCATCGCATATATTTAGTTTTTATTTCAGTTGCAATTGTAAGTTTCCAACTCCAACAGAAGAAATGTTAAAAATGACAGTGGTGGAATTACTGCTATAAATGCTTTGGGCAAACTTGAGCCTAGATCTGGTTTAGATGTGTAGTGACAGAGGGAAAAGAGTAAGATTGTCTTGCACTATTGTATTTCAGCATAGGTCTGAGAGCAAGATCATCCTCCTTTCTATTCTTCCCTGTGATGCAAAATTCTTCACTAACTGACACTTGTAAAATATTTTATAGATTTAATTTGTAAAGTAATATTTTGCAAAAAGTTGAATATAAGCCCAGAGAAATAGCATTAAGAAAAGTCTACATCCAGCTTTTATATAAGCAAACTCAACCTGGTTTCCCAGAGAAGTATGTCCTGAACCTTGTGTGTTTGGTTATAGTTACTTATGAAGAGGATCTGTAATATCCTAAATTCAGTTCTTAGTATGTAGCTGTAGTGAATGGTAAAAGAGTCATTAAGCTTTACAGCATAGAAACAGGCCTTTCAGCCCACCTAGTCCATGCTGAAATATTATTCTGCCATTCTTCTATTATTCTATTATATTAATCTAGTAAGATGACAGAGAAATGTATAAACATCAGCCTTGACTTGGTGGAAGCAAACTCAAATCTGTCAACAAGCCCTAAGCTGAAGACCCTCGTCAGAACTAGAATATATATTAGACTACATTTTTGATGGAGACTACTGGATCAATTGAACTAGTAGCCCTACTTACTTTTCTTTACAACTGTAAAATATGATTTAATTTCTAATATGGTAAAGTGTGTTTGGATAAAGACAAAAGTTTGGGGAAGAGTAATAAATACTATGCATTGAGAAAATAAACTTAGCAAAACCTTGGAAAATGTTCCAATTTATTTAAATTGCTTTTTTCCTGTTCTCATAATTTATTTCCCCCTTTTATATCTTAATATAATTTTTCACATCATTATGTATTTCACCTCAACATTAATTATATTAGTAATACTAATAATTCATCTGCAGTAAATGTAAACATAAACTCCAAAATATGCAAAGTACTAACTGGCTGGAGTGTTCAATGATGTCTTTAGCCTCTTGCAGTCTGTGGTACCCACCTGCTTCTAGAAGGCTTCAGTTATAATGGTGCCTAAGAAGAATGCTTCAATTACTTTCATCCCATAGCACTTACACCGAATATGATGAAGTGCTTTGAGAGGTTGGTGATGACACATATCAACTCTTGCCTGAGAAGTGACTTGGATCCACTCCAATTTGCTCATAATCAACAGCAGATGCCATTTTATTTGCTCTTCACACAACCCTGGAACATCTGAAGATGCATACATCAGGATGCTCTTCTTTCACTACAGTTTTGCATTTCACAATATCATCCCCTCAAAACTAATCAATAAACTCCATCTAGGCCTCAGTACGTCCTTGTGCAACTGGATCCTCAATTTCCTCATGTGCAGACCCCAGTCAGTTTAGATTGTCAACAACATCTCCTCCATGATCTCCCTCACCACAGGTGCATGACAAGGCTGTGTGCTTAGGCCACTGCTCTACTTACTTTATAGTTATGACTGTGAGGCTAAGTACAGCTCCAATGCCGTATTTAAGTTTGCGGAATTACCACAAAGGTGGTGACAAATCAGTATATAGGAGGGAGATTGAAAGTCTAGCTGAATGGTGTCACAGCAGCAAACTCTCATTCAATGTCAGCAAAATCAAAGAGCCAATTATTGACAACAGGAGATTCATGAGCCAGTCCTTATCAGGTGATCAGAGGTGTAGGGAGCCAACAACTTTAAATTCCTCGGTGTAAGCATTTCAGTGGATCTGTCCTGGGTCCAGCACATAAGTGCCATTACAAAGAAGACACGGTAGTGCCTCTCCTTTCTTAGAAGTTTGCAAAGGTTCGTTAAGTCGTTAAAGCTTTGACAAACTTCTATAGTTGCAAGATGAAGAGTACACTGACTGGTTGCATCATGGGCTGGTATGGAAAAAGCAATACCCTTAAATGAAAAAGCCTACAAAAAGTAGTTGATACAGCCCTGTCCATCATAGGTAAAACCCTCCCTACTACTGAGCACATCTACAAGGAGCACTGTTGCAGGAAAGCAAGTCATCAAGAACCCCCATCATCCAGAACCCAACACTGAACTGATTCTACAGCCCGTAGATTCACTTTCAAAGACTCTACAACTTAAGCTCTCGATATTTATTGCTTATTTATTATTAATATTATTATTTTCTTTTCTTTCTTTTTGTATTTGCACAGTTTTTGCCTTTTGCACATTAGTTATTTGTCCATCTTTGCTGTGTGTATTTTTTAATTGGTTCTATTCTGTTTCGTTGTATTTACGGTGAATGCCCACAAGAAAATTAATCTCAGGATGGTATATGTGACATATATGTACTTCAATAATAAATTTACTTCGAACTTTGCTTTGGAATAGAATCATTTATCCCTCCAGTAATTTGTTTTAACTACTGGAATATATTATTTACCGTAGATTCCGGACTACAGAGCGCACCTGATTTTAAGCCGCTGGCTCTAATTTTAGAAATAAAATCATTTTTTTAATTGTAAAGGCCGCACCGGATTTTAGGCCGCACCGGATTTTCGGCCGCAGGTGTCCCACGTTGTAATATGAGATATTTACACAGAAAGATATTACACGTGAGGATTTTTTTAACTTTTAATTAAATCCATATGGTAACAAAAACAAATACATATTGCAAATGCTTTTTTTCGAACCGTGCCCGTACGCGGCTACTTTTAAATATACGTTGCGTATACTTCTTTACTGAACAACATTCCAATATCTCCTAACGACTGGTAAAAAATATATATACTGCAGCCTACCAGGAAAAGTTATTGATACCTTTAACTTAAAAGCAGAGTTCGCTCAGATCCAAAGCCGCTCGCGTAATGCGCTCCCTCCCTCCTTTCCGTTTCATCGCAAACGGCATTTAAAAGCAGAGTTCGCTCGGATCCAAAGCCGCTCGCGTAATGCGCTCCCCCCTCCTTTCCGTTTCATCGCAAACGGCATTTTCCCACAAGACACCGCGAAACCGGGTGTGTCGTCATAGCATCCCGCGATGTAGTACAGAAAACAAATATAGTTTAAACTAAGTAGGGTAGGTAGCACAATGCTTCGAGTGTTTTCCATGTTGATGAGGGTGAGTACAAATGACTGATTTACAATAATTTAATTGTGAAAGTGCGCTTGATTTATCGTACAATTTCATTGGACCTCTGTGAACTACTCATCAATTTTATTGGTCTACTGTTACGAGGCAAAATGTTTACGAGGCGGCATGAAAAAAAACCATGCATTAGCCGCTTCGGATTATTGGCCGCAAAGTTCAAAGCTGTTCAAAATGCGGGAAAAAAGTAGCGGCTTAAAATCCGGAATCTACGGTAGTAGCTTCTGATAACAGTGTGAGGGACAGTTTAAGTACCCCTTGTTCAAAATCCAGAAGCCTCAAATCTGTTTTTTTTTTGAGAGCTGACAAATGAAATGGAAATGACAAATTGCAAATGGAAAATTCCACAAAACACTGGTGATGTGCAGGTCTCCGGACACCAAAGACTGTTCTGAGAAGTGACCTCACATACAGTATGTAATGAACAGAAGTTAATGAAAAATTAAAAAAAACACTGCATAAACCAAAAACTGAAGACTTTTATCGTGTATCGTTAGCGCCGGAGTGAACATTTGCCACTTAACGGTATGCTGCTCATCAAACAAGCAAAGAACTGAAAATTGAAGGTAATTGTGAATATTCAGCAAGCTGGTTGCAGAAATTTAAGGAATGAAAGAAGGTATTAAATTTTGGAAGCATTGCTGATGACAGTCTAACACCAGAACAAGTCTACAATGCTGATTGTTTTTATACTTTAAATAAAACCTTAGAAAAAGTAAAATACAAATACTGTATTCTGTACTGTTGCTTTTTAATCAAAACACAGCATCATAAGTGGAGACTGAAAGCCTGCCATTGTTTGTTGTTGTTCAACAGCTGATTCAGGTATTCTCCCAATGCTGCTGTGCTGCATTTGTTATATTAATAGTATGTAATAAAATATATTGCTAAGTACATATATGTGATGAAGAAGTGTAAGACAAAGACTACTTACCAGTACACATAAATTCAGAGTCAGAAATTATGGCGATCTCATTATGTATTCCAAACTGATAAAAGCCAAAATCTAAAGCATTTCTGACCTCAAGCATTTCAGATAAGGGGTACTTAATCTGATTTGAAAAATACACTAGGGTGCATTAAATGTTTGAAGTAGTTAGAAGGTTGATGGTTTGTACGTTATAAAACGTTCTCTAGGCATAGATTTATGTTACTATTTGTTCAACAGGAATGCTATAGCCCGGGTTCAGCATAGTGTCATATATTTGAAATTTGGGAAGCAAATGGAGGGGTTTATTTCTTCTTTCTCTCACTCTGAAATAGTGTGGGCTAAACCTGAAGTCTATCATGTGAAGTTAACTTTATTTATCATGTGTACATCAAAACAAAAATTGAAATGCATTGCTTGTTTCAAATCAATAAACTATAATGGTACTGTGCAAAAGTCCTAGGTATATGTAAGACAATTCTGTAAAGCAAAGGTGCTAGGAGCAACCAGTTTAAAAAAAAATCTAATCAGTATTTGGTGTGACCAGTCTGCCTTTCAAACCACATCAATTCTCTTTGGTACTCTGTTGTGCAATTTTCGAAGAAAATTGGCTCATAGGTTGTTCCAAGCATCTTAGAGAACTTGCCACAGTTCTTCTGCAGATCCATCTTACTTGCTTCTGTCTCTCCACGTGATCCCAGACACCCTTGACAATGTTGAGATCAGGGTCTGCGGAAGTCATGTGATCTGTTGCAGAACTCTTCCTCCTCCTTTTCGCTGAAGATAGTTCTTTATGACCTTGGCTGTGTCAGTGTCTTGCAGCAGAATGAAGTTGGGACTGATCAGGCGCCTCCTTGATGGTATTGTGTAGTGGATGAGAATCTGCTTGTATTTCTCAGCATTGAAGATTCCATCAGTTCTGACCGGATCACCAGCTCCATTTGCAGAAATGCAGCCTCAAACCTGTAGGGAACTTCTGCTGTGCTACATTGATGGCTGCAGACACTCATCTATGTAGCACTCTCCAGCTCTTCTGTGGACAAACTGCCTGTTTGAGTCAAAAATGTAACATATTGACTATCAGCCCAGAACACGTTGCCATTGTTCAGCACCCATGACCTTGTATTTTTGTGCATAGATGAGTCTGTTGGCTTTGTTTCCACTTCAGAGGAATGGCTTTTTGGCAACAACTCTTCCATGAAGACCACTCCTGACAAGACTTCTCCAGACTGTAGAGGGGGTGTCCTTGTGTTCCAGTGATTTCTGTGAGTTCAGAACTGATATTAGTGTTGGACTTCTCATTTAGAAGGGATGTCATTGTGATGTACATATCTCTTGTGTGTTTAGCCTCAGTTTCTGTAACTGACCACTGTGTTTCTGGTTCTCAACCTTGCCCATTTCTTTGTGCTTCTTCAGAAGACCTTAGACAGCACATCTTGAAACTCCTGTCTGCTGTGAAAATTCTTGGGAGAGACCTTACTGATGCAGCATGACCACTTTGCTTCTTGTTGCTACGCTCATTCTTGCCATGGCGTAAGAATTGGTGATTTGAAGGTTAAATTGTCATATCTACCACACCCTCAACTTTGATGTTGCGGTGTTCACTGAGGGTAGTAATTAGCTTGCAGATATCTCATCAACGTCAGTGTACAGTTGTAGGTGTTTCTCTCCAGGAAGGCTTGCAATTAAATAGCCCCCACTTTTCGCTTAACTCAGTCCTGTTTGGCTACCCCTGCAGTTGACCTTTGAATTCTATTCACTCATATTGGCTCTTAGGGGTTCATAGATGGCATCTATTTCAATATTTTTGTTTATGGAGTTATCAGAAGAGAGCTACGCCTCTAAACATTCTCGTTCCTACTTTGTGTTTTCCTGGGCCAGTTAAAGTGGTGACCTTCCTGATCTTAATGTTCTGAGATCAGTGACAGTGGATCATGTCTTTGTACTGCCAGTTTGGGTTTCCATAAATAGGTTGAGAGTTAATGTCCTGTCAACTGAAGGGGTAGCCAATCAGGACCAAGGCAAGCAAATGGGCGAGGGGGGAGGTGTGTGGTGCTATACAAATGCGAGCATTCCCAGAGAGACACCCAACAACTGTGCATTGAGGATATCACCTCGACTGCTGATGAAATGTCTAAAGTAATATATTACTTTATTTAATGTAATAAATTTCTCTGTAACATTTAACATGGTGGAAAATGAATGTTTGGAAATCTAAAATTTGCTCTTATCTAATAACATGCTAATGAAGAAGACAAAAAATAAACATCCAAAACAAAATGTATATAAAATATCTAGGGTGCCTAAGATGTTTTCATGGTACTGCAGGACTGCATCGTGCCCACTTTGTCAATATCTTTATGTCTGACGTCTAAATGTGACAGGTGCCTTATGATATTCAATCCTGTAGTTGAATTAAAAGCTTTATCATGGTCACAGTGAAAGCTTTTTTTGTGAGATGTTGAAATGTTTCAGGCGTTTCAAATGCTCAAGTGTTTCATCTTATAAAATACTCTTTTTACTTTAAAATACTCTTTTTCTTAAAAAAAAAAGGGAAAATCACAATTCAGTGATCATATAAAATTGCAAATGCTGCAATTTAACAAAGAAAAATAGTATTAAAACTGAGTGAATCTGATTTTATTCACCAAGTAGGTGGAAAACGTTATTTATTTTATTTTACTTATTTTTTTGTCAGCATGGATCTATTTTTAATTATACTAATTACTGTGCAATTTACTTTCTGTTTGCATTAACTGAACATAATAATACCATGCTTGCCAGATTTCTTTGTGAAGCTATTTTCTGTATTATCCCTAATTATATTTGTGCTGCAAATATGTAAATAGAGTTTTTCTATTAATTGGAGATGGGGCAAAACTTACATTTTAAAATTTTAATTTAATCTTATTTCAGGTGATAAGGAGCTCTAATAAATATCAAAATATTCAATTCTTGTATTTTTATCAGGCCTGCACACAAGCTTGTATGTTTAAATATTAGCCCTTTTTTAACAAGTACACATTAACATAAAATGTTGCTAGTAATTTAAATGCAATGAAATAACTAATTAGTACCTTAGTTAATTTTAGTAAATAGTTAATTAGTATTAGTATTTGTATTATATGAAGTGAAGTTGGAACTTGTTAATTTTAAGTGTCATCCCTACCACCACAGACGCATCACAACGATAGACTGGTTATGAGTTATAGGATTGTAGTAAACTTGGAAAATCTGGACCCTAAAAGGCCAGAAAACAGATGATGAGGTGTGAGATTAGCACAACCACACAGAATACTGGATTTTATGCATTTTGTTTGAGGCCTGTCAAGCTACTGGGAAAATGGTAAGATGATGAACTTCAGAATGGCATGAATTGAGAATTAAAGCCACATAATTTATGGGAGGCAAATGATTTTCGTGTTCAAAAAACATCAGAGTTTCGTTTTGGGATGTTTGCAGGTTATTTCCAGTGGTTGGACAGAGACAGTTATAACAAGATTAAATGCAAGCAGTGTTGAACAGAGCAAGAGGTACAAGCCCATGGTATTCATTTATAGCAATAGAGGATTAAGTGATTAATATGTTAATATTTTAGATTAGAGTGAATGTGTTGATAAACAGGAAGTAGAAACGAAATGTGTATGAATTTGCAAGGCTTTAGAATGTTCAAGTATTTTTGGACAAGGTGGAGGGATTTTAGAACAGTTGGGCAATGCAATGTGTAGGAAAGAAATGTACATTTGTTTGACAAGCATAGTTGTGTCATTGGACTTTGAGCTATTACTGTAAAAGAGCTTAAGGGGTGGGGAGAGTCGAGCAGCCAAGCAAAGAGAGGGAGACAGATGACAGCTTTTATTGCATTCAATAAAAATAGATAAGAAAGGCTTAATGTGCTGGCCTGGGTGCGTGCCTGAGCACTGCATATCACCACTGAATCACCACTCTGCACATCCAACAGCAACCCTTCTAAACAGCCTTTCCACACCAAGCTGCGAGTCATGATGAGAGGGGTTTTCCTCAGGTTCTAGACAAAGCTGAACACAGCAATGGGGAGGGCATGGTTTTGTACAAGAATACTGTCCTGTTAATAATGAATCTCTACATATAATGCAGTGCAGTGACCCTTTTTATTATTACTCATTTTGTTCCTGGGCACGTGACCTGAGTGTTAAGGAAATTACAAATGCACCAAACGAGGAGAGAACTGTTAACAGTATCAGTATGCATGTGGGCCAGAATAAGAAATTGGATAGTCTACAGTTTAGTGAGAAAGGTGTTTAAAAGACAGCTGGTGGTTTTGGTATTTGGTATTGGTAATTGGTACATTTTAAACACGATCTATATTTTGGTGTTGCATTTTGTTTTCTACTTAAAAATAAACTAAGTATTCTTTCTACTGTGTCCTAAGATACACAAATTAAGCACCTGAAACAAGTGCATTGAAACTGATTCAATTTAAGCTCGCGCTTTGTGTTTTTTTGAGTGCTTCAAGTTTAATAAATGGAGATGATGTTATGTCAGTGGTTTAAAATTACTGAGTACTTGAACTTGAAATTTAATTGGTTGTAAGACATTAAGGTGAGCTTTTCAGTTAATCATTAGCTAAGTGTTACAAATGTCAAATTAACATGTTTGTTTGAAAAATAAAAGATTATATATTTTCTTATTTATAAACGCAGTTTTGGTCACTGTATCAAGCTGCCTTGTGACGCAAAGTCTGTCTTGATTGTCTTATGGTCATTTTATCCTTTTGCAAAGTTTTTCACAAAATGAATCACATTAAGTTTTGACTTAAAACATTGTTACAATATTTTCTGTTTTTTGCCATTTTGGTATCTTGCTAATTGCCAGTAATTGTTATATATATACTGTTGTACTATGTTGTCAAAGTAGATATTGTTGTGTGGAATTTGATCCAGGACAATTGATAGTGTATGTTGTTTTTTGCATTACTGGTTAATAAGTTATTAAGCAGTAATACCTCCCTGCAACAGGAGATCATACCTAATCTTCCATATTCTCTCTTGCCCTCCCTGTGACCTTAATAATCTTCCGTCCTATTTTTGTGTATGCCTCTAACCTTGTATCTTTGACCTCCCACCCTGCTCACCATCAACCCAGCTGGCCTTTCAGATGTGAATTCACTGTAGTTCAATGGTGTCCTTGTATCTATTTTGATCTATCTGCAGAGATGAATAAATCTGTTTTTGACTCAAAATCAAAAAAAATTCTATATACAAAACTGGTTGAAATCACTTTTCTAGTAAGTTACTGTTGTGAACAAAAATCTGAATAGCTGAAGCCGTTCTGTAACAAAAGGAGTTAACTAGTGTTTTTAAAACTGCCGCTATTGAGGATTGCTCTTTCTGCTTGGTAGAATGTGATAAAAAGACAGGTTCAAATAATAAATAATTCATTGAGGTTAAAAAAAGCTATTCTTTATATTTGGTTAAAATGTGGAACTAAGAACTTGTGAACATAAATTTGAAAGGAAATTAGATCTAAAAGAGGGCTATTAAAATCGAAGAACAAACAACTAACTTGGTTTATAGTAAAGGAGACACAGTTTCATCAGTTCTATGTATTCTTATATCTTTGCTTTAATTTTATTCCAATTTATTCATGATATTTCATTCTTGGCAAATTACTTGTTTAGTAACTTTAAAATTGTTGTTTTTGTTCTGCTTCTCTTTCGTCAGTTCTATCTTGCTTCCCATAGTGGGCTCTTGTCCATCAGATTATTTTGATCAGTGATTAAGGAGTGAGTAAAACGAATACATCTGACCATTAGTTCATTGGCGTATTCTCTTGTTAATCCTTCTATTCCTCACTTCACGATCTCATCTTTCTTTATGGTATCCTCATCCACAACATCATCTGATGAATCCTCTGTTTTTGTATCTCCTTTGACTACTTTCTTTTCAGCTTTCCATTTATCCAGCTGAGCTTTGGTCTTAGCATCTACTTTTACAAGCAACTTTTTATCACCCACTTAAAGTTCATGCAAAAACCTTAATGCATACAGACTAGATTCTGGTTCATTATACTCACAAAAGTTGAATGCTTGCAACTTTCTTGAATCTCCTTGAACTGTCTTACAGCTTAAAACCAAGCCACATTTTGCAAGTAACTGTCTGATTAATAAATCAGAAACTTTCTCTGATATGTTGCCTATGAAAACTGTTGTAGTTGAACCACTGCTTTTATCACTTCCATGCTTCTTCTGAGCTGCATGGTCCTTCCTTGGTCCAATTTGCTTTTCAGGCAGAGGCACAGAGGTTGGCACCAGCACCTGTTTGTCATCTTTATGCAATAGCTCATGGTGTTTGGCATGGAAACAGCTGTGGCATCATCCAGTACCTTTCTTAATTCACTTTCAGTTGGCTTCATTGTAGGGGATGTGATATACAAATGGTGGATGATTTCCAATCAAGCTGGAGTTGTCTCAACCAATGATGTCCCTGCAATACCAGCCCTCCTGTTTTTATCACAAACAAGTTCAATCTGGCTTGTTGGTTGTGGTACTTTACTGTTACAAATGTCATTGCCACATGAGTTATCTTTTCTCCATTATAAGTTATTAGTTGAATAGCTGCAAGTATCTTTGAAATGCCGTTCAAATGCATCTTGTGACATGACTGAAAAATCTGAACCAGTGTCTAATTCCATTTTAATTAATTTGCTGCTCACTTCTGGTGTAAGCCATATTCCTTGTTTATTGTTAATTTTCACACTGTTAATTTTCATTCCTGTGTCACTCATTATTATCAGAATTTTCATCAGCATCATGCAGATTAGTGCTCTGTTTGAAAGTGCAGCTTGACCTTTTATCTTTTTCTCTTTTCTGTGCAGTCCATTTATTTTTGTCTAACCAACATGCTCTTTGTATGTGTCCTATTTTGTTGCACTTTTGCAAGTTTCACCTTTAAATCTACATTTGTTTGGTGTATGTGAGCCCCTGCCACAATGGTAACACAATTTGTTCGGCCAGGCTGGTTTCAGTTTAGACGCTGCAATTTTGTTCATGCTCACTTTCATTGTTGACTGCAACTCAATTGCATCTCTGTCTGTAGTTTACATTGAAACAGCAATTTCAGTTGCTCTTTTAAATGTAAGTTGTGCTTCAGTTAAGAGCCATTTTTGAATACTTTCTTTTAAGATCACACAAACTAAATTATCTCTAAGTGTATTGTTAAACCCATTACCAAGCTGACACATGCTCAGATAATCCCCTTCCTTTTGATTCTGCTTATGAAATCTAAAGTGTTCTGCAATCAATATTGGCTTTGGTTATAAATGTTCCTGCATTCCTTTACAATAGCACCAAACCTCATTTCTGACGACTTGGTTGGAGCGATTAAACTTCGAAGCAAACTGTATGCCTTTAAATCTAATGCACTCAGCAAAATTGGCACTTGCTTCTCATTGGCTAAATCTTTTGTTTCAAAATACTGTATCAACAGTTCTGTGTACATGAGTCAATTACCTGTTGTGTAATCAAAATCCAATGTATCCAGCCATTTCTGATTTTTTTCAGAACTCTTTGAGTTCTTACTTTTTATGAACATGCAAATCATTCCTTTCTCTTTATGAACCTGTGAATTCTTCCATTTTCTTACTTTTTTAAAACAATCGTGTCTTCCCTTATGAAGAGCATGTGCTGTGCTGCTTTGAACTCAATGTTCCTCACAGTGCTGTTATTTATTTCAAACATTTCATTCTCAGTAGCCGTCTCAGGTTCATTTGAAGAATGCCTCATCGCTATCGTTATATTTTGTAACTTCAAAATATTAGCTCAAAGAAATACACTGGAGTCTGAAATACAGATGTAAGTTCATCTTTACTTTTAAGTGAGGTGCGCACATATCACATAGTAGTGTGATGACGTATGTAGTTCATGTATTTATACATATAACCCGTAATAAATTATTTAAATGAACAGGAATGCTTACTCAACATATATATATATATATATATATATATATATATATATATATATATATATAGATACACACACACACACACACACAAGAATACTAAAGTATTATTAAAATATCAAATACACAACTTTGAGAATTAGATAAAAAGAAAAAAACTTGCGGAGCAGGAAGCCTATCAGGAATACAAAAAGAACAGGGAGATGCTTAGAAGGAAAATTCGGAAGGCAAAGAGGGGTTACAAAATATCACTGGCAGACAGAATTTAAATCTATCAGTGATCTCTATTGTATATTAAGGACAAAAATAATCAGGGAAAGAGTAGGATCGTCTTATGGCCCATTAGGAACAAAAATAGCAATTTGTGAATGCAGCCAAATGGTGTAGGAGTGATTCTAAATTAATACTGTTCATCAGTATTCATAAGGAAATGCAATAGTAGTTGGAGAATTCAGCAAAAGAGAAGGTGAAGGTCTAGTACATCTCAATAAATAAAGAGGAGACAGTCAATACCTTAACCAGCTTAAAGGTGAATAAAACCCTAGGGCTGGATCTGTCACAGGCTGCTTTTGGGAGTTAGAGAAGAGATTACTGAGGCGATAACTGAGATTTAAAAATTCTCACTAATCTTAAGAAGTCCATAAGGTAATAGGAGGAGAATTAGGCCATTTGGCCCATCAAATCTGCTCTCCCATTTCATCATGGCCGATCCGATTTTCCTCTTAGCCCCAATCTCCTGCCTTTTCCCTATATCCCTTCATGCCCTGACCAGTCAAGAATCTATCAACCTCTGCTTCAAATATACATAAAGACTTGGCCTCCACAACTGCCTGTGGCAAAGAATTCCGCAGAGTTACTATTCTCTGGCAAAATAGATTACTGCTCATCTCCATTCTAAAAGGATGCCATTCTATTCTGAGGCTGTGTGCTCTGGTCTTTGACTCTTCCACCATAGGAATCATCCTCTCCATATCCACTCTTATCAAGGCCTTTTATCATTTGATAGGTTTCAATGAGGTCACCCCTCATTCTTCTAAATTCTAGTGAATACAGGCCCAGAACCATCAGATGCTTTTCATATGACAAACCATTCAATCCTGGAATCATTTTTGTGAACCTCCTTTGAACCCTCTCTAGATTCAACACATCCTTTCTAAGACAAGGGAGTCAAACTTGCTCACAATACTCCAAGTGAGGCTTCACCAGTGCTTTATTTGAGGTTCTTGCAAACTAGCAGACAGAAAATGTGGTCCTCTTTTTCAAGAAGGGCAGCAGGGAAAATCTGGCAATTGTATATCTATGAGCCTTACGTCAGTTGTAAGGAAGTTATTGGAGGAAATGCTGAGGGACAAGATTAATGATCACTTATAATGCTAGAATTTAATCAATTAACATGGCTTTGTCAAGGGTAGATCTTTATAATCAATCTGGTGATTTTTTTGAAGAAGCTTATCAAGTATATCAATGAGGACAGAATAATAGATATTGGTTACACGAACATTAGCAAAGCCTTTGATAAGGTGCAACATAGGAGATTACTCAAAAGGTTAGGGTCCATAGGATCCAGAGCAGTTCGTGACAAATTCGATATAAAATTGTTTCATCAACAGGAGGCAGATGTTGAGAGTTGTTGTAGTGATTGGATGCTTGTTACGAGTAGTGTTCTTGGGGATCATTCTGTGACTTTACTTTGTGTAATACTGTATATGTGGATATTTTGTGTGTGGATGTAGAAGGCATGATTAGTAAGTTCATTGATGACCCATAGATTGCCAGATTCTTAAGTTACACAGTGACATCGATATTTTGGTAAAATCTGCTGATAAATGGTAGATGGAGTTCACTCCAGATGAATGTGAGGTGATGCATTTTAGCAGCAATAAGGTTCTTCTAGTGTTCTCATTTCCTTGCACATTCCACAGATGTGGATTGATAAAGTTGGACAATATAAATTGCTCCTAATGTAAGTGAGTGTAATGTGAATAAAAGATTGTGTGGAAAGAATAAAATGGGGTTACTGTAAACTGGATGCTCAAATGATTGGTGTGGAATTAATAGGCGAAAGGGACTGTTTTTGTGTTGTATGACACTTAAAATGCTATGGGTGTCCTTTCAGCACACCCTTTTACAATTGCAACAACTATCTTGTAATAAAAGCAAGATTGGCATTCTTGTGTTTTCCGAATTGCCTCTTGTATCTGAACACTAAATTTTAATTTAAATGAAAGGACCCAACAGTTGCTCTGACTGCCAATATTAGTTAACTAGGCTATCTTGTGATTGAAATTTAAAACACTTAAACAAATAATCAAACAAATAAATTTATTTGTAACGCATTCTCAGCTATGGAGCTGTTTCTAGTATCAGCTTTTTATCAGTGGTTATGATTGATATCTGTTTGTCTTGAAGGACAATGGGTGATGATGATCATCACAAGCCTAGGCAGAAGATATGGAGATCCTGAGATGTCCAGTCGTCAAGATCCCCCTCTTGGTCTCACCAATGTAGTCCAAAGGAAAGCCTATATAGCAATAAGTTTGGCTGCAGGAGCTGCTAGAAGGATGTTCAGTGTTCAGCTGTTATTATCTAAAATTAAATACTTAGCAAGTTAAGCTAAGCAACTCTGCTACATAAATCTAGTTTGAAAATCCAAGCCAACTGTGTTCTAACATTGCTCTTATAGGAGAACTGATTATTCAGCTTTCTTGCATCAACAATGGTGCCAGATTATTAGATGTTCCCCCCCATTAAAACCTCAATATATTTTTATTTATTCATTTTAGATGTTGTACAGTAGTGTAATAATTTTTAACAGCAATTTTAAGGAGTGCTTGGCAAGTTGGGCCCAAGTGAGTTTCAAGGGAGCAAAGGAAAATGACCCTGGTCAATTTATAGCAAGAGCAGTTACTTGGGCTCCCGTAAGTTGAAAGAGAATGTGGAAGCTGAGGTCAGCAAGTTGAAAAGGAGCAGAGCAAGCCATCAATTGATGAGCTAGATGTCTAACCATCATGATTTTCCAATATCCTGAGGGACAGGATTTATGTTGGAAAGGCAGGGGCTCATTAAGATGTCAGCATGGTCTCCAGCAGGGAAGATGATGCCTTACAAATCTGTGTTTTCTTTGAGAAGTTAACTGAGAAAACTGATGGAAGCAACTTGTGGATGTGGTTTACATAAACTTCAGAAAGGATTGTGACATAGTCTGCATGGTAAACTGGTCCATAAGGGTTAAAGTACAAGGAATCTGAGATATGGATCCAAAATTGGCTTGGTGATAGGAGGCACAGGAAAGTGATGATGTATGTTTTTCTTACTGGAAGTTTGTAGTAAGTGATGTATGTCAGGGATTAGTGCTAGGCCCTTTGTTTTTTGTAATATGTGCAAATGATTTGTATGAGAATGTAGATGGGCCATTTGGGAAGTTGGCAAATTACACGAAAATTGGTGAAGTCATGCATAATAATAGAAGAAGGCATTTAGTAGACATTGATGTTACGGGTAAGTGCTGGAATGAGATATTGCAGCTGTACAGCTAAACAAAACATTGGTTGGAGTATACTTGGGGCATTGTACACAGTTCTGGCTGCCAGTATGATTGTAATTATGAAGAGTGCGGAGGAGATTCAACAGGTTGTTTTCTAGAATGGAAGGCTATAGTTAAAAGGAAAGATGTGATTGGCCGGTTTTATTCTTACTCAAGTGATATCTTACAGGTTTATAAATTTATTAGTGGCATAGATAGTCAGGGCCTCTTTCCCAAGACACTGGCATGTAGAATTAAAAGGCACAGGTTTAAGGTGAAGGGAAGAAATTAAAGAGTTTTTCCATACAAAATGGTGATTATCTGGAACAAGCTGCGAGAAGTGGTTGTAGAAGCTGATTTACAATAACTAAAAGGCATTTTAATTTTAGTTAGAAAAAGCATAGATGGATCCAGGCCTAATGCAGACGAATAGGATTGTGTAGAATGACAGAAGATATAGAATGTAGAAAGAAGAGGACATCCCAGTTGGCATGCATGAGGTAACTGAAAGAATCCATTTCTCCTGTATGATTTATGATTCCATCAATGAGGTAGCAGAATATTGAAGTTTTCTTATTTCTCTTGAACTCCTGATTTGATTTAAAACAACTTTCTTATATTTACGGTGTTTAGTTTTGAACTTCCAAGGTGGAAACAATTTTTCTTTTTCTGGAGAGCAGAGCAAGTTTATTCAGACATTTCTCTAGGAGTTTTACATTTTTGTATCGTCTTGCTAAGATTCCCTACAGTTTCTCCAGTGCTTGAATGTCCATGTTCTATTGTGATGATCAGGACACTATGCACAACAGGTATTTCAGAATCAGAATCAGGTTTATTATCACTGACAAATGTCATGACATTTATTGTTTAGTGCAGCAGTACAATGCAAGGCATAATAATTGCTATGTTATAAAAAAACATAATTCATAGAAAAATGGAATAGCAAGATAGTGTTCATGGGTTCATGGACTGTTCAGAAATCTGATAATGGAGAGAGAAAAGCTATTCCTAAATTATTGAGTGTGAGACTACAGGCTCCCTCCCAGTGGTGGTAATGAAAAGAGGGCATATCCCAGATGGTGAGGATCAGAATCAGGTTTATTTTCCATTAACATACGTTGTGATATATATCAACTGAGGGCCCTTGATGATGGATGCTGCTTTCTTAAGGCACCATTTTTTTAAAGATAACCTCAAGGGTTATCTTGAGGGGAGGTTGGCTGAGTCTGAAACCATCTGCAGCCTCTTTTGATCCTGCACTTTGGAGCCCTCCATACTGCGCGGTGATGCAACCAATCAGAATGCTCTCCATGGTACACCTGTAGAAATTTGTATGAGTCTTCAGTGACATAAAAAAATCTTCTCAAACTCCTAATACAGTGTGGCTACTGGCATGCATTCTTTGTGATTGCATCACTGTTTTGATGGCCAAGAACTTGAAGTTGCTCACTCTTCTGCTGACCCATCAATGAGGACTGATGTGTGTTCTCCCAATTTCTCCATCCTGAGGTTCATAATCAATTCCTTCATCTTGCTGAAGGTAAGTGCAAGGTTGTTGTTGCAGTACTATGCAACTAATCGATGTGTCTCACTCTTGTATGCCTCCTCATTGACAAAGTAGCACAATGGGATAATCACACAATCTTGAGGTGTGCCCATGTTGATTGTAATTGAGGAGGAGATGTTATTACCGATCCCCATTGACAGTGGTCTCCCAATGAAGAAGAGAAGGATGCAGTTGCAGAGAGAGGTACAGGGGTGCAGGTTTTGAAGCTTATTGATTAGTACTGAGAGGATGATGATATGATGGTAGATTTATCTCTTTAAACCTGCCAGAAAATAGCCTAACAACAGTTTTGTTTAAACTGTGCAGTTCTTTGTTATGAGCATATTGAAACAGATGTACAGAATCTGCTTTGATCATGCTAATACAAGGTTTCTGGAGACGAAAGTTAATGTTTTGACGATTCAAACCCACTTAGTGTTTTTAACATTATTCTTAGAATGAGACTATTGCTGAATTGCTCTTAAAGTGGTGGCGATGAATTGGCATCTTGATTGTCACAATGCCTTAGTTTCAGATCTCAGCAAGAAAGAAAGAACAGCCATAAGTGTTTTATTTATTTAATTACCTAAAGACACGGTATGGAATAGGCCTTTCTGGACCTTTGAGCTGCATTGCCCGGCAGCCCAAGACAACTCCAATTTAACCTTAATCTGATCATGGGATAATTTACAATAATCAATTAATCTATTAACCGGGACTTTGGTGTGTGGGAGGAAACAGGTGGATCTGGAGAAAACCCTTGCATTCTACAAAGAGGATAAACAGAGACTCCTTACAGAGGATACGGGGACTGAACGCCAAACTCCAATATTTCAAGCTGGAGTTTCACGCTAACCACTCTGCTACCGTGGCACCCAATCAGGATAATATTCATTATATGCCAAATCAGGGCAGTGTTCAAGTTGGGTTAACTTGAAGGTAGTTGTGTTCCCAAATGCTTGCTGTCCTTGAGATGTCAGGAGATACTTTGTTGAGCTTCATTAAGAAGATGGCCTTTGTAAAAAAAACTGTTTACTCTCTTATCTATACTTGTTATTCCCCTAGAATTATTGAAATGTGAATAAATAGGAGCAAGTAATTAAAATCTTCATCCAAAATCTGAATGTCTAAATTGGATGTTGCTGTGTTATCAGCCTTTAAAATAAGGATATGACACTAATACTTAGATCTATACTTAGACAAAGTCAAATACTATTAATAAGTTTGTGAAGACAAAGTTTAGAATTTGTCAATATGAGCATGCCTATTAATAGAACTGCTGCACAACATCACATGGTTTACTTCCCAGTTGTATTGCTGTTTACACTGACACAATCTGTATCAGATGATTACAGCATTGTGTTCCAGTTGCAAATACCTCCCTGTGGTAAGCTTTTATCACATCAGGTTGATTAACCAGATCAATCAACCACTCCCAAGAAGGTCAGTCATTTTCTCTTGCATATACTGTTGAACCTCATTCTCTTCTAAAGCCAAAAGGCTATTTTATACTGAATGATTTGTGGCTCTTGAATGCTATTAGAAAGCAGATTCGGTTTTGTGATGCACCCTCCTTGTGTTTTACATTGCTTTCCTGAACTGGAGCTTTATTAACACATTAGGTTCTCTTTCTTGCTTAATGTTCTAGCCACGTTGTGTATGCATTGTACATCTGAGTTAACCCAATTATTGCTGGGGCTTGAACTGGAGAGTAACTAAGAGTGTGTGGTCTCCTATTTCAATACTGTAAGTGAAACAGCACACCTAAGATTTAACTAATAAAAGAAACTAAATAAAAAAACAGAACCTTACAGAAAAATATGTATGTACTGTAAATAAATAAATACTTTATTGCTAAAAGATACATCTAATTTCTTAATCTGTAAAAATACACAGGCATGTAAGCACATTTTACAACCAACCTTAAGATGAGAATTGTTTACAACTGAAGTTCTGCACAAATGAATAGAACCCATTGAAGGTGTGACTGAATTTGAAAGTATTTAAATACTTTTTCAAATATTACATTGTCTACACCATGGCAAGTGAGTGAGGAAAGCACTATTCATGTTTGCAGCTTCAGCTTTGGCAGTTTTTATTTTCATGGACATAGTTTCTTGTAGCATATTTAATAGCATTGATAATTGAGATTATAATTTACAATAAGTGAAATTAAATGCCACAGAGCTTAGCTACAACAGCATTGGTAATGCAGACCTTAGCAAAGTACTTGTGTATTTGTGTTAGACATGTAGGAGCAATGTTTGAAAATCAGAGTAAAAATTGTCTAAATCGAGTCAAGTTATAATGAGAGCATCATAAGATTGAAATATTGTAGTTTTTTTAATACCTACGCAATCAAAGTTAAGTACGCCTGCATTACACTTGCAGTGAATCAGAATCAAGTTTATTCAAAGTTCAAAGTAAAATTTTTTTATCAGAGTACATACACATCACCATATACATCCCTGAGCTTCTTTATCCTGCAGGCATACTTGGAAAATCTATAGAACAGTAACTGTAAACAGGACCAATAAACAACAAACTGTGCAAATGCAAATAATAATAAATAGCAATAAATAATAAGAACATGAAATAACAAGATAAATAGCCCTTAAAGTGAGACCATTGGTTGTGGGAACACCAAAAATAAAATGAATGTAGTTATCCCCTTTTGTTCAAGAGCTTGATGGTTGAACCTGGTGGTGCGAGTCCAAGGCACTTGTACCTTCTACCTGATGGCAGTAACAGGAAAAGAGCATGGCCCGGGTGATGAAGATCTTTGAAGATGAATGCTGTTTTTCTACTGCAGTGTTTCATGTAGATGTAATCAATGATTAGGAATGCTGTACCGGGTCAAATCTATAACCTTTTGTAGGGTTTTCTGCACAAAGGCATTGGTGTTCCCATACCAGGTCGTAATGCAGCCAGTCAGTACACTTTCCACCTCACATCTATAGAAATTTGCCAAGGTTTTTAATGACATGCCAAATCTCCACAGACTCCTGAGAAAATAGAGGCACTGTTGTGTTTTCTTTGCAGTTATATTTGTATAATGGGTCAGGACAGGTCCTCTGAGATAGTGACACCCAGGATTTTAAAGTTACTCACTCTCCCACCTCTGATCCTCTGATGATTACTGGCATGGACCTCTGGTTTCCCTCTCTTGAGGTCTACAATCAGTTCCTTGGTCTTATTGATACTGAGTGAGAGGTTGTTGTTATTACACCATTCAGCCGAGTTTTCGGTCTCCCTCCTGTATGCTGATTCACCATCCCCTTTGATACAGCCCACCATAGTGGTGTTATCAGCAAACTTGTATATGGTGTTGGAGCTGTACTTAGCCATTCAGTCATAGCTGTAAAGCAAGTAGAGCAGGGGGCTAAGCACAGATCCCTGAGGTGCTTCTGTGCTGATGGAGATTGTGGAGAAGATATTATTGCCAATCTGAACTGACTGGGGTCCGTAATTGAGGAAATCTAGGATCCAATTGCACAGGGGTATTGGGTATTGAGGCCCAGGTCTTGGAATTTATGGACTAGTTTTGAAGGGATGATGGTATTGAATGCTGAACTGTAATCGATAAGGAGCATCTGGATGTATGCATCTTTGCTATCCAGATGTTCCAGGGTTGTGTGAAGAGCCAATGAGATGGTATCTGCTTTAGACCTGTTGCTTCAGTAGGCAAATTGGAGTGATCCAAGTTGCCACTCAGACAGGAGCTGATACACTTCAATACCAGCCTCCCAAAAAACTTCATCACTGTGGATGTAAGTGCCACTGGGCGATAGTCATTTAGACAGGTTACCATGCTCTTCTTGGGTACTGGTATGATTGAAGCCTGCTTGAAGCTGGTGGGTAGTATACACTGCTGGAGCGAGACATTGAAGATATCCGTGAATACACCAGCCAGTTGGTCAGTACTCAGCCAGGTACCCTGTCCAGACCAGATGCTTTACTTGGATTCACTCACTTGAAGGCAGCCTGCATGTCACTGACATACTGTATATTGTGAAATTTATTGTTTTACGGCAGTAGAACAATGCAAAACATAAAATTGCTATAAGTTACAGGAAGAAATATAATTAATAAATAAATACATACATACATAGTGCAGAAGAAAAATAAAGTAGTGGGATAGTGTTCACAGGTTCATGCACCATGAAGAAATCTGATGGCATAGGAGAAAAAACTATTCCTAAAGTGTTGAGTGTTTGTCTTTAGGCTCCTGTACCTCCTCCCTGGTGGTAAAAATGAGAAGAGGGCATATCCTGGATGATCCTTAATGATAGAAGATGCCCTCTTGAGGTACTGCCTTTTGACAATGCCCTTGATGGTGAGGGAGGGGGGGCTAGTACCCATGATAAAGCTGGATGAGTCTACAACCCTCTGTATCTTTATTTTGGTCCTGTGCAGTAGAGCCTCCATACCAGTTGGAATCAACCAGTCAGAATGCTTTTCACAGTACATCTGTAGAAATTTGCTAGAGGTTTGCTGGAGTGCATAGTGATAAACCAAATCTCCTCAAACTTCTAATGAAAGATAGCTGCTGAAGTGCCTTCTTTGTAATTGCATTAATATGTTGGGCCCAAGATAGATCCTCTGAGATGTTGAAGTGCTAGTGGTTTTATATGTTAAAATATCTTTCTGATTTGTGGTACATTTGATTGTAAGGTTTTATGAGAAAAGATTTTGCAAGTCTATGAAATCATTTACTGAATTTAAAAATTAAGTAGTTCAGATTCATTCAGTACTTAATACTACATTGAGAAAAATGTTTACCAGAATGAGTTTGTAAAAAATCTTTTACAGAGAAAGAGGAATGTATTTTTGCTATGTAAAAAATGTCATAATCCAATATTCAATATTCTGATGTAATTCAATAATGACTGTGTTTTATGTCTATGAAGGCAGCAGCACTGCTGTTAATATACAGTGGTTATGTCTTGCTCCTCAATTGCCATGGGAGTAGATTATTCACTTCATAAACTGATGATTATTGCTATTTGTAGTTCTCGCTACTCAACTATAATTTGAGAATGTGAAGCATACATATTTTACTTCCTGTGCATCTCCCTAACAGTTTATTTTTTAAGCAGTATTAATATTACCGTATTGCTTTTAGTCTTCAATTCTTAATTTCTGTAAATCTGAATTCACCTTGGTGCACAGAATCTCAAGCAAATTGTACATTAAGTGTACTTGATTTCTTTATTTTGTTTGCATTTTAATTCCATTTAATTTATAGCTCAAGGACTTCAGCATGATCAAGCTCATGTGTATTTATCACTTGCACACAAGTAAGTGATCATCACAAACCATGCACATTTACATCTTCCCAAGGATCACTATTACAGTTCAAGCTGTGATTATAAAGAACTTAAATTTTCAATTGCTATCCCACAAAATATAGCCTTTAATAATTTCAATGCATTCTTCATGAAAGTGACAGGAAGTAGATTGTTATAATGCATCAATTATAAATCTTCATTCTACTGCAGGGTAATGAAATGGGTGACAGGTATCCCATATTGTTCACACTGTTCTACATAATTCACAAACACTGTCATTTATTTGTGTTCACTTTTAAGAGATGGTGTCTAACGTAATGACGTCAGTGTAAGGTGACTTTTTTTGGTTTGTAATGAAAGTAAAGGGCTGCGGCTTTTGTTAAGCACATAAAATGATCTCACATGTTTTATTCACAAAATCCTACACCAGAAGTATACACTTGTATGTGTTAGATGACGTTGGTATTTTTCTATTTTTGGAAGGCTTTGGGGACAAATGGATCTCAAATGTTTATCACCACTCAGTACAAGCAATGCAGTTAGCTTCATTTTGCAGTATCTAAATCCTGTTTAATGTTAAGGTATAAAAGCAAAGTTATTCAGTGCAGATTGGAATTTAATGTTAATGTATCATTAACTCATCGGGAATACATTTTAAAAATCTGTAGACATCTTGCCTGTTCAGTATTTATTTGGCAGAATTTATTCAAGATAAAATATTAGAGAGGCTTTACTCCTTCTGCTGTTCTATATTCAGATAATAATCAAATTCAGCAGAAATGGAGCTCCTGACTGAGGAAACAGCAATGGAAATAGCAGGAGATTCGATTTCCTGTGAGGCATAAACATATTTTTAAAAAACTGGATTTTATCTGCAGGCTATGTCATTCTGTGTCGCAATCCTTTCTGATTGGTAGCTGTGTGCAGCTGAAGACTTGAGCTTGTAATGAAAGAAGCAGCAAGAAATGTCATTAGAAAAACATTTTATTTACTTACCTTAGCTGTATAGATAGATCTATACATAATGGTCAAACTGGGATAGACTTTTATACTCATCATTAACTAGATCCAAGGCAAGCTGACAATCATACTATCAGGATGGAATTGAAAGGCATTCTTTATTGGCATACTCTCACACATTGATTCAACCCGTGTTATGGATTATCAGTGTTGTTTTTGAACTGGCAGCATATCTACCAAAATCCATTGTTGATCTACAAAATGTGGAGTGTACTCCATGAAATCAGCAGGTGAGGATGGACTTCATTAAGTTTATTTTAGGAACCGGAACACTTATATTGTTCTGCAATATGCTTCATTTCGCCTGTTTTGGGTGTAGCACATTGATGCATTAGAAAGGGAACAATGTTGTGCAGTATTTTCAACTTCATTTTTGTTAAATAATCTGCAACAAAGCCAAAAATTTAAATTGTCATATTTTTCTGAACTAAATTGCAGGCATTTGAGTTTAGCAATTCTCTGTTGCTGTTTGAGTGCAGTGGTACATTTAAAACACAGCCTCTACGTTACTGAAATATGTAAATATTAATATGTACTAATTGTAAAACAATGACCCTAACAATAAATTTTGAGAGGGGATAGAATTTGGATGATGCAAATTTTAAAAAATAAAATTTATTTGTAAATATCAATTCAGCTACAGATTACTGAAAAAGAAATATTAGATTAAAAAAGCAGGTAGATGCATTCATCTTGACAATGAGAGGAGTGTGCTGTTTCAGCTATCTGTAGCATCATTGCCTATGGAAATTAGTGAGGGTCTATATTTACATTGGCATGGGAAATGCCTGTACTTATCCAAAGGGTGACAAAGAATTAGCTTAAAAGGGATATATCAATACCTCTGCACCATCCACCACAAGAGGGACTTCCCGGTAGCCAAACATTTTAATTCTGATTCGCGTTCCCGTTCTGGCATGTCAGTCCAAGGTCTCCTCGTATGCCAAGATGAGGCCATCCTCAGGGTGGATGAGCAACACCGTATATTCTGTTTGGGTACCTTCCAATCTGAAGGTATGAATATAGATTTCTCCTTCCAGTAAACGGAATCTTCCCCCCCCCCCCCCACTTCCTCTATTCCTCATTCTGACCTTTCACTTCTCACCTGCCTAGAACTTACCTTGGGTTCCCTCCTCCTTCCCTGTCTCATATTGTCCACTCTCTTATCAGATTTTTTCTTCTCCAGCCCTTGACCTTTCCCGTCCACCTGGCTTCGCTTATCACCTTCCAGCTAGCCTCTTTCCCCTACCCCCACCTTTTTATTCGGTCACTGCTTTCTCAGTGTCTCCACCTGAAACATCAACTGCTTACTCTTTTCCTGACCTGACCTGCTGAGTTTCTCCAGTATTTTGTGTGTTGCTTTGATTTCCAACATCTACAGATTTTCTCATATTTATTAATATGTAAATAGTTTTGTAGACATCTATATGAGAAAGCTTTTGGATGCCATATGAGGGACTGCTGTCACAGAGCCATAGAACACTACAGCACAGTATAGGCCCTTCAGCCCTCCATGTTGTGCTGACCCGTATAATCCTTAAAAAGATGTACTAAACCCACACTACTCCATAACCCTCCATTTTTCTTTCATCCATGTGCCTGTCCAAGAGGTTCTTAAATACCCCTAATGTTTTAGCCTCCACCACCATCCCTGGCAAGTCATTCCAGGCACTCACAACCCACTGTGTAAAAAAACTTACCCCTGATGTCTCCCCTAAACTTCCTTCCCTTAATTTTGTACATTTGCCCTCTGGTGTTTGCTATTGGTGCCTTGGGAAACAGGTACTGACTATCCACCCTATCTATGCCTCTCATAATCTTGTACACCTCTATCAAGTCCCCTCTCATTCTTCTATGCTCCAAAGAGAAAAGTCCCAGCTCTGCTAACCTTGCTTCATATGACTTGTTCTCCAAACCAGGCAACATCCTGATAAATCTCCTCTGCACCCTCCCCAGAGCTTCCACATCCTTCCTATAATGAGGTGACCAGAATTGAACACAATACTCTAAGTGCGGTCTCACCAGAAATTTGTAGAGTTGCAACATGACCTCTCTACTCTTGAACTCAATCCCCCTGTTAATGAAGCCTAGCATCCCATAGGCCTTCTTAACTATCCTATCAACCTGTGCAGCGACCTTGAGGGACGTATGTATGTAGTATCATTCTATAGGATGAGTTAGCACCTGCAAGAAAGACAAGATTGGTGATAGATGCAAAAATATAATTATGAGTTTTAAGCAGATTGTTGATGCAGATGAATACAGCGGCTGTTTAAACCCAGTTTTACGTCAAGGATAGGCATTCTTGATTCTATATTTGATTCATTCTGATGTTGCTTGAAGACTGTGATTCCAACCACAGATATAGCTAGACACAGATGTACTGTACATCAAATTACATTAGCCTAGATTATTTTGCACTGTTATATTTGGAAATTTGGAAGTCTGGTACACAGGGCTTGTCCTGTAGAAGTGAGGTCTGATGGCAAATTAAATATATATATTCACCTATATCTGTGCAAATCATGTTTCTTAGCATCCACAATATTTATTGAGTTAAATGAAGATTGAATTCTCCAACAGTTTTGTGGTCAATCATCTGATAAGTGCATCTTTGCAAAGAGCTCACCAATACAGACATCAAATGAGGTTTAACTCTGATCCACACTTCAATAAACGTTATCTAGATCTTCTTATGAAAGGGTAGTCAATTGCATGATGCCACAAAGTATTGCTAGTGCCGGGGAGATGAATCCTAACAAGAGTTGCTTGTTTCAGAAGTGATTGGAAGTCTCTGTCAATCACAATTATCTTGTGAACTGGTACTTTATTGGACAGGATATGTTTAATAACAAATTCAACCTCATGATATTCCATTAGAAACACCAAATGTCAAGTAACACAACTTAGAGTAGTTCAAAAGTTTAATCTATTGCTTTTTTTGCTGTTGTTTAAAAAAGAATAAGCATCATAATGTTAAGAGCATGTGCTACCAAATAAGTGTTTGTAATGGAGTAATTATGTTGAGCCATATGCCCAATATTTTAAAAGTTAGCATATGATGTTAGTGGGTTTGATTCATCTTTGCACAAAGTTTAACAAGCATTTCCTTGAAAGCAAAATTATTTTTAGTATACTATCCTGGAGGATGTATAATAAAAAGAAAAATAGTCTCTGTCCATGTTACAAAAACGTAGGCAATGTTGTACCCCTTCATACTATGAGTATTCATTACTACTGTCCTTACCTCTGCTGCCTAACGTTCCTCCAAATATAACAGAAAAAGAGGTCAGTGTGATGTAGCTGTTCTCATTGACAAAGCATTTTGGACCTTTTTAATTCCGGTGTTTTTGTTGGAGAGGTGCATGAGTATAGACATTAAAGGAGGAGTTGTTCACCAGATTCATTTTTGGGACAGCAGGTTTATTTTATAAGAGATTAAGCAGACAATGCCTGTATTCTATGTTTAGAAGAACAGTGATCTAATTGAAATCCAATTGTTGCTAGGTTTATAGCATAGATGTTTTTCCTTTGCTGTGGTATCTGAACTCTGGATTATAATCTCAAAGTAAGGATCCCTCCCCCTTTCAAACAAGAGAGGAGAAATAATTTCTCCACTAAAAAAATAGTAAATCTTTGGAATACCTCATCCAAGAAGGCTGCGGAGGCTCAGTTGCTGAGTCTATTCATGCTGGGGATCTTGAGATTTTTAGATATGATTGGATTTGAGGGATATTCAATTAGTACAGCAAAGTGGTAAGTGGGTAGATGATCAGCTGTCATTGGATGGCAGAGCAAGCATGAGGGGCTGAATGATCTGCTTTTGTTTCTTAACTACTTGTTTAAACAGAACTTGGAAGCTCTTTACTAATAGTGTGCAATGCAATTCATGTGTGCTTATTTACTATTGAGATATGGGAATTTATCTAATTCACAATAGTCTCAAGAAGATGGATCAAGGGTTTACCTTAAAAACATTTTGACACACTACAACAAAACAAAGCATATTATCGTAGAACTGGAGTTGGATTTAAGTTACCCGATAGAGGACAGGAGGACTTTAGTGAATCTGTAGGAATTTAATGACTGTTTTGATGATTTTTATGCATAAAAGGTTATTTCAACCAAATTTTCAGGGGGGGGGGAACTAAATATCAGCACTTCAATTGTCATTTGAACTCTGGACAATTAGTTGCCTTTGGATTGTTGGTATAGTGATAATTGCCATCAAGTGGAAGGAGTCCTGCTGTCTAACAATACACTGTGATTAAATGTATAATAATACCTTGAGTACTTTCTACTTTCTATAATATGTTTTCAAACTGAAGCATTGCTTTTCAACCTTATTTGAATGTATGTTAATTATCCTTAAGGAATGCCAATAAACAACGCTCTGCCTCTTTTAAATGCATGTAGGACTTTTGCCCTTATTTTGCATTTAAATTATTATTCTGTAATAAAAAAATACCTCTGGATTTTTGGTTAACTGACTAATTCTCAGTAGGTTATTTAATACTCCTTCATACTATGAACATTCATTACTGCTGTCCCTGCCTCTGCTGCCACCTCTCTCCAGTATAAAATAGAAAAAGAGGTCATTGTGAGGCAGTAGGCTCATTGCTTCATGTGTAAAAGGAATCTTGACCGATATATACTGAATAATTGATTTCTTATATTAAATGTCAAAATAATTCTATGGTTTATTCACAAGTACTGATTAAAATTGTGTAACCCTACAGAGGAGGTAGTGCAGTTTCTTTATTACAGTCGCAGCTTTCTCTCTTCCGTTGTAGCATTATAGCACCCAGAGCAGAGGAAAACATCTAAAATATTTTATGAAACCGTAACTGAAGAAAGTATTTGACCAAAAGAAGTATTTTTTTGTGAAACTGAACTAGTGTTTTGTGACCAGGGTATAAGAAAATATTTGAAATACATAAGGTATCGTGGTTGGAATTATCATACCTTGACTGGAATGTCTTCCATGATGAAGATGTCTCCAAGTTCACTAATGGAGTCACGTGCTTCATCTGGTTGCACATCAACGATGTTGTCTCCCAGAAGTCAGTCAGGGTCTTCCCAAACCAGAAACCCTGGATCAATTTTAATTTTAATTTCACGTCCCATTCCCATTCTGATATGTCTATCCATGGCCTCCTCTACTGTCAAGATGAAGCCACACTCAGGTTGGAGGAACAACACCTTATATACCAGCTGGGTAGCCTCCAACCTGATGGCATGAACATTGATTTCTCTAACTTCCGTTAATGCCCCTCCCCTTCTTACCCCATCCCTGATATATTTAGTTTTTTTTTCTCTCTCTGCCCATCACTCTGCCTGTTCTCCATCTCCCTCTGGTGCTCCCCTCCCCCTTTCTTTCGCCCTAGGCCTCCCGTCCCATGATCCTTTCCCTTCTCTAGCTCTGTATCCCTTTTGCCAATCACCTTTCCGGCTCTCAGCTTCACCCCACCCCCTCCGGTCTTCTCCTATCATTTCGCATTTTCCCCTCCCCCTCCTACTTTCAAATCTTACTATCTTTCCTTTCAGTTAGTCCTGAAAGGGTCTCTGCCCGAAACGTCGACAGCGCTTCTCCCTATAGATGCTGCCTGGCCTGCTGCGTTCCACCAGCATTTTGTGTGTGTTGCTTGAATTTCCAGCATCTGCAGATTTCCTTGTGTTGACCCTGGATCAATAGTTTTGTGCGATCAGCACTTTACAACAACGAGCTTACATCGCTGGAGATCAACTAGAGCTCAAGAAAAGCAGCTATGATCTGCGTAAAGCTATTAAGGCTGCAAAACAACAATATAGGGAGAAGACTGAGTCAAGGTTCACAACGAATAGCACACGTAATTTGTGGCAAGGGCTGCATACCATCGCAGACTTCAAAGGCAAACGTTGTGGTGCCGCCGACATCACAGCCTCTCTCCCAGATGAGCTCAATCTCTTTAATGCTAAGTTCGATGTCGCTAACTCTGAGCCTCAGAGGAAAGCACCACTACAACCTGCAACCTTGTCATCTCTGTAGCTGAGGTACGCAGATGTTTCCAATGAGTGGAGAGTCGCAAGGCTACGGGACCAGGCGGCATCCCGGGGCGAGTACTTAGGATGTGTGGAGCACAACTGGCAGTTGTGGTTACAGACATTTTTAATCTCTCCCTCTCCCAGTGTAGAGTGCCCTCCTGCTTCAAATTATCCACCATTGTCCCTGTATCAAGAAAGACCAGGGTAATGTGCCTGACTGACTGGTGTCCTGTCACGCTCACCTCAATAATAAGCAAATGCTTTGAAAGGCTGGTCAAGGATTACACCTGCAGCTTGCTACCACCCAAACTGGACCCCCTACAATTCGCCTACTAACACAACCGATCAATAGATGACGCAATAGCCTCTGCTCTATATACCTTCCTTACACATCTGGAGAAGAAGGATCCTTATGTGAGAATGCTGTTCTTGGACTACAGTTCAGCATTCAACACCATAGTTCCATCCAGGCTTGACAAGAAGCTCAGAGACCTCGGCCTTGACCCTGCCTTGTGCAGCTGGATCCTGGACTTCCTGTCAGATCACCAGCAGGTTGTAAGAGTGGACTTCCTCACCTCCAACTCTCTGACTCTCAATACAGGAGCCCCTCAGGGCTGCGTACTGAGTCCCCTCCTTTACTTCCTGTATAACCATGACTGTATTGCCACCCACAGCTCCAATCTGCTATTTAAATTTGCCAATGACACTACATTGATTGGCCTTATCTCAAACAATACTGAGTGGCCTACAGGGAAGAAGTCATCTCTCTGACACAGTAGTGTCAAGAAAACAACCTCTCCCTCAATGTCGCAAAAACAAAGGAGTTGGTTGTGGATTACTGGAGGAATGGAGACAGGCTAACCCCTATTGACATCAATGGATCTGGGGTTAAGAGGGTAAACAGCTTCAAGTTCCTCAGCATCCACATCGTTGAGGACCTCACGTGGTCTGTACACACCAGCTATGTGGTGAAAAAGGCACAACAGTGTTTCTTTCACTTCAGATGGTTGAGGAAGTTTGGTATGGGTCCCCAAATCCTGAGAACTTTTTACAGGGGCACAATTGAGAACATCCTGACTGGCTGCATCACTGCTTCGTATGGGAACTGTACTTCCCTTAATTGCAGGACTCTGCAGAGAGTGGTGCAGACAGCCCAGCATATCTGTAGATGTGAAGTTCCCATGATTTAGGACGTGTACAGGGACAGGTGTGTAAAAAGGGCACATAGGTTCATTGGGGACCCAAGCCATCCCAACCACAATCTATTCCAGCTGCTACCATCCAGGAAGCGGTACCACAGCATAAAAGCCAGGACCAACAGGCTCCACGACAGCTTCTTCCACCAGGCCATCAGACTGATCAACTCACGCTAACTTGAGAGTACTCTATATTACATTGACTGTCCTATTTATTATAACTTTATAAATTACTATGAGTGCACATTGCACATTTAGATGGAGATGTAACGTAAAGATTTTTACTCCTCGTGTATGTGAAGAATGTAAGAAATAAATAAAGTAAATTGAATTTATATCACTCAAGGAGAATAGTAGTTATTAGACAGTTCCTGCTGATGCTTAATAAGTGTATCTGGCAGTTCTATACCAATGGTAATTACAAGAAGTACCATAAAGGCACAATAGAAAATGGGTTAATAAGTCTGTTGTCAATTTTGCTGTGAAATGCTGATAGTTCACTTCTTCTATGTCAAGTTTGGTTTGCTGAAAACCCAAACTTCCATTTCCCAGAGTGCATTCTCATGCTGGCTCATGGAATCTAATGGCAAACTGCAGAGTTATTGCAATTTCACAATACTTAGGCCAGGTTAGATATGGCAAAAGTTGAAATTATCATTTATTTGAGTGGCGAGCAATTCTTGCAAGGGGATAAAATACATTGTATTAACTATTATTTAATTATTTCATTTACAGGTTTATAATTAATATATACCGTATATATTTCTTATCGTGTGTGGCCAAGTGGTTAAGGTGTTCGGCTAGTGATCTGAAGGTCGCTAGTTCGAGCCTTGGCTGAGGCTGAGTGTGTGTCCTTGAGCAAGGCACTTAACCACACATTGCTCTGTGATGACACCGGTGCCAAGCTGTATGGGTCCTAATGCCCTTCCCTTGGACAACGTTGGTGGCGTGGAGAGGGGAGACTTGCAGCTTGGGCAACTGCTGGTCTTCCATAAAATAAAACCTTGCCCAGGCTTAAACACTGGAAACTTTCCAAGGCACAAATCCATTGTCTATCGAGACTAATGGAGGCCTACACATCTTTCTATAATTTATTAAATATTTTAATTTTTGAGTGATGCTGACTTTCAAAAACATTCAACAATATTCAGTTTTTTGGTTAACCTTGACAGCCAACTAAACTGCTGATGCTGCTTGGCTGGTTATAAAATGCTTTCATCATTTTCCTTGATGGGATTTATGCTTATTATGTAGTACTATAATGGCGCAAGGATTTTCCAGCCCTAGGAAATCTGCACAAGATAGGCATTGACCATCCTCATATAACAGTCTCAATTGCAGAGGACATTCCATTGACTCAGAAGATAAAGATGCTTACAATTCAGGGTGAATTGCAAGTTTGGATTCAGAACTTGGTTGGTAATAGAAGTCAGAGAGTATGAGTGGGATGCTCTTTTTCTGGCTTTAAGTCTGTGATCATTTGTATTCTGCAAGGATTGGTGCTTGAACCTCTGTTTGCTTTATATATATCATCGTCGTCATCACCATCATTATATGCTATGTCATATGATGTATGTGATCATGGTCTCGTGAGCATGATTGTTCTTGACAATTTTTTCTATAGAAGTGGTTTGCCATTGCCTGCTTTTGGGCAGTATCTTTACAAGACAGCTGAGCCCAGCCAGTATCAATACTCTTCAAGATTGTCTGCTTGCCATCAGTGGTCACATAACCAGGACGTGATGTGCACCAGCTGCCCATACAACCACCCATTTTATATATATCAAAGATTTGAATGAAAATGTAGATGGATGGATTAGTAAATTTGAAGATGGTACAAAGATTGATGGTGTTGTGGATAGCGCAGAAGACTAGCAACAGCGGAATATAGATCAGTTGCAGTAATGGGCAGAGAAATGGCAGATGGAGTTTAACTCAACTTAATACAAAGTGTTGTACTTTGGGAGATCAAATGTAAAAAGGCAGTACAGTGTTAATGGCAAGACCCTTAATAGTGTTGATGTGCAAGAGGGACAAATTCCATAGCTTCCTAAAAGTAACAACACAGGTTGATAGCATGGTAAATAAGATTTATGGTGTGCTTTTCTTTACCAGTAAAGCAATTGAGTTTAAGAGTTGGGTGGTTATATTGCAGCTTTATAAAACTCTAGTTATGCCACATCTGAAGTATTGTATTCAGTACTGGTTGCCCCATTATAGGAAGAATGTCAAAGCTTTGGAAAAGGTGCAGAAGAGACATACTTGGATGCTGACTGGATTAGAGGCTGGACAAACTTGGGTTGTTTTCTCTGGAGTGGTGGAGGATGAGGAGAGATCAGACATAAATTTATAAGATTATGAGAGGCATCGACAGAGTAGACAGCCAGTATCTACCATTGGGGAGGAGGTAGAGGAGCCTGAAGACCCACACTCAGTGTTTTTAGGAACAGCTTCTTCTCCTTCACCATCAGATTTCTGAACAGTCCATGAACCCAGGAACATTACCTCTTTCACATTATTTATTTATTGTAACTTATTGTAAATTTTTATGAGTTGCACTATACTGCTGCCATGAAACAACACATTTCAATACATATATCAGTGATAATAAGCCTGATTCTGAATTCTGGTTTTGATCTTTTTCCCAAGGTTGAAATATATAATACCAGGGAGCATGCACTTAAGGTGAAAGCAGGCAAATTCAAAGAAAATATGCTGGTCAGATATTTTTACACAGAGAGTGGTTGGTGCCTGAGATACGTTGCCTGGGGTTAATGGAGGAAAATACAATAGAGGCTTTCAAGAGGCTCTTAGATAGGCATTTGAATATGCAGGAAATGAAAGTATATGGACACTGTAGGCAGAAAGGAATCGGTGAATTGGGCATTTGATTACTAATTTTATTGGTCTGGCACATCATTGTGAGTCGGTGGCCTGTCCAGTGTTGTCCTTTTCTATGTTCTATTTACTAGGTAATTTGTAATCATTGTAATAACTTGTAATTATTATGTATTCATTGCTAGTATTTAAGACATACAGGAAAGATTATTTTGAACTGTATACAATAATGGAAGAATAAATAATTGCATTTTGAAAAGTGGTAGCTAAATATGTGTTTTGAAGCTTGATCTGTTTTTAGATGTTTGCTTGAGAAATGGTAATTGGTAAAAGCAACTGTTCATCTTCTTAATTGTTCATGATCAATGCCGTGAAAGATCTTCTTTGTCCTGTAGTGTTTATAATGGGCATTTACTATCTTGATTATTATTTTCTGTTTAAATTATTAGAGATTTTATAGCTTCACATGTGCATTATGGATTCATTGGTCTGACTTTAGAAGCGCATTTCCATTACTAACATCAGGCAGGAGGTACAGGAGCCTGAAGACCACACTCAACATTTTAGAAACAGCTTCTTCCCCTCTGCCATCAGATTTATGAATGGTCCATGAACACTGCTATTCCTCTTTCACAGTATTTATTTTGTTTACTGTAATAAATTCCAGTAATTTTTTGTCTTGCACTGTACTGCTGCACAGAACAACGTATTTCATGATATAATGTATGTCAGTGAAAATAAACGTGGTCCTGATTCTGCTTCTGTAATTTGAGTTTTAATTATTTAAAATAGTATAGTCCTCCTTATCCCTGAAGATTGTAATTTACATACTGAACTTCACTACACCTTTGAAGATAACAAAGACACAGATTATGTTTTACTTGGGCCCTTTGTTTGTGCTCTACTCCAATTTCCTGTTTTATTAACAGACAGATTTGTGCAGCTTCATGGTACCAGTTGACCATGAAGTTAGGCACTCTGAGAGGCAGAGTAGATCATGTGACAAAGGCTGTTAAACTACCTTTGCATGTTCCCCAACAATCAATTTAAATTAAATCTGTCTTTAAAAGTTCCACTTCATATTAATTAACACATGTAAAAGCACTTAACTTTTTAATTAAGGTGAGAGGTCCTACACAGAGCTGAAAAGTTTGCCCAGACTTGGCAGTGAGTACACCAGTGAAACAAAGTCAAATGCACTGACATTCAATTTGCATATCTCTTGCAATTTACCTTTCAATTCATGGGTGAGAAGTCAAAGACACAGTGATTGGCATGTGATTCTTTAGGGAGTCACTTGCCTGAGAGTTTCAGCTCAATATTTTTTTTCCTTACTATCAAAGTTTTAAAATATAATTACAGGTACAGGTAAAAAAAAGGCTCTAAAAGTAATCCAGGAAATTATAGGCCAGTAAGTTTGCATTGGTAGAATGTAAATTATTGGAAGGAGTACTAAGAGATAGGATCTACAAGTATTTGGATAGACAGGGACTTATTAGGGAGAGTCAACATGGCTTTGTGCGTGGTAGGTCATGCTTAACAAATCTATTGGAGTTTTTGAGGAGTTACCAGGAAAGTGGATGAAGGGAAGGCAGTGGATGTTGTTTACATGAACTTCAGTAAGGCCTTTGACAATGTCCCGCATGGGAGGTTAGTTAGGAAGATTCAGTCGCTAGGTATACATGGTGAGGTAGTAAATTGGATTAGACATTGGCTCAATGGGAGAAGCCAGAGAGTGGTAGTGGAGGATTGCTTCTCTGAATGGAGGCCTGTGACTAGTGGTGTGCCACAGGGATCAGTGCTGGGTCCATTGTTATCTGTCACCTGTATCAATGATCTGGATGATAGTGGTAAATTGGATCAGCAAATTTGCTGATGATACAAAGATTGGAGGTGTAGAGGACAGTGAGGAAGGTTTTCAAAGCTTGCAGAGGGATTTGGACCAGCTGGAAAAATGGGCTGAAAAATGGCAGATGGAGTTTAATACAGACAAGTGTGAGGTATTGCACTTTGGAAGGACAAACCAAGGTAGAACATACAAGGTTAATGGTAGGGCACTGAGGAGTGCAGTAGAACAGAAGGATCTGGGAATACAGATACAAAATTCCCTAAAAGTGGCGTCACAGGTAGATAGGGTCGTAAAGAGATCTTTTGATACATTGGCCTTTATAAATCAAAGTATTGAGTATAAGAGTTGGAATGTTACGGTGAGGTTGTATAAGGCATTGGTGAGGCCAAATTTGGAGTATTGTGTGCAGTTTTGGTCACCTGATTACAGGAAGGATATTAATAAGGTTGAAAGAGTACAGAGAAGGTTTACAAGGATGTTGCCGGGACTTGAGAAACTGAATTACAGAGAAAGGTTGAATAGGTTAGGAATTTATTCCCTGGAATGTAGAAAAATGAGGAGAAATTTGATAGAGGTATATAAAATTATGATGGGTACAGAAGGAGTGAATGCAAGCAGGCTTTTTCCACTGAGGCTAGGGGAGAAAAAAACCAGAGAACATGGGTTAAGGGTGAAGGGGGAGAAGTTTAAAGGGAACATTAGTGGGAGCTTCTTCACAGAGAGTTGTGGGAGTGTGGAATGAGCTGCCAGATGAAGTGGTAAATGCGGGCTGACTTTCAACATTTAAGAAAAACTTGGACAGGTACATGGATGAGAAGGGTATGGAGGGATATGGTCCAGGTACAGGTCAGTGGGACTAGGCAGAAAAAATGGTTTGGCACAGCCAAGGAGGACCAAAAGGGCTGTTTCTGTGCTGTAATGTTCTATGGTTCTAGTTTTTATTTCACCACCTTTTGGTTACTTGCTGTAGTTTTTCTTTCATAGAAAATTATTTTACATTTCATAGAGCACATACTGTGTGCAGAAAGCTTTCACTTTTTAAATATCAAACTGTCACCTTCTTTAACTGTTTGTTTAAAATGCATCCTAGCTTTAAATGGCAAAACTAACATTTGATATCCGGTTAAACTGTTGTGGAATATTACAAGCATACCATAAAAGATAATTGTTTTGCTATTGCTCCAAAGATCATAAAAGAAATGGAACAAATGTAAACGCAGCATGAGATCAGCACAGAATTGCTTCATCTATCAGAAAGGGGTAAAATAATTGTGTTCACTCATATACTATCATATCTTAAATTGCTTTAAAGCATTTAGATCACTGTGAAAGGGAAGAATGCTATGTATTTTAAACTTTCAACAGAGTTTGATCAAAGCCATTTAAATTTAGAGATTCTTGCAGAGTCATCCAGTGGCAATAGCTGCCCTGTTTCCTTCCAGAGTTTGAATATTATTTTACAAGCTGATGTGAACTTTGATCTGCCAAATAATAGAAAACTACAAGCCTGTCTCACGTGGTTTATATTAACTTTGAGTGCACCCAAGCTTTGCTGTGTATCACCAGATAATTTAGTACTGAGGGAGGAGGTTTAGTCATCTGTAAGTAATTGGAATTTTTTCTTTCTTTTTCAGTGTGGAGGGTGATGCTGCAGGAAGTGAGACCGGCACTTCTCTCGACAGCCCCTCAAGCTACTGCCAGGGCCCAATAACACTCAGTGCTGCTGCTAGCCCTGATCAGTTTGATGGTTCTTCACTGGTATCATTCCCTGTCTCACCTGGTCAGCAACGTCCTAGGAGGCCAAAGCTTCAGCATTCCACCTCCATATTACGAAAACAAGCAGAGGAAGATGCAATCAAGCGATCAAGATCATTGTCAGAGAGCTATGAACTCTCATCAGATCTTCAGGATAAACAGGTAATGACCTTTCTTTTAGGATATGCCAATATGTACAGCAAATAAATTTAAAAAAAGAATAAAAGCAAGTTAATACTGCAGTTTATGCAGGAGCTCTAATTCAGACTACTGTTTAGAACAGGGAAATGAGTTTGTAGTTCACTAGCTTAATTATACTGTATTCTTCCTCATTCAAGCTTATCCATCCTTCTTCTAAAACTGCCAGATTATTCCTTATGGTTAGACTTTGTAAATTTACTATTATAAACTTAAGGTTATTCAAAATTGCTGCCTGGACACTAACTTGTAGCAAGCTCCATTCACCCATCACCTCTGGATATGCTGACCTATGCTGGCTCACTGTTAGGCTGACTTCTTGACTTCAAATGTTCTTATTATCATTTTCAAATTCCACTGCTGTCTTGCATCTCCCTATTTCTATAATTACCTCTGACATCTAACTATCCGTTACTTATCCCTGTCCTTCTCTAATTCTGATCTCTTGAATGTCCCTAATTAAAACATCCTGCTGGTAGCTATGACTTTAACTGACAAGACTGTAAGCCTTGTAAGTCCCTCTGAGATAGTCTCTTGTCATTTCTTTTTTCCTTAGTTACGTAGTATAACATCTATCTGCTTAATCTGCCTTGTTTTTTTTTGTTGTAATTAATAACATTCCTACAAATGCTGTTTGATTTTGTTGCTATGTTAAAGCACAACAGAAGTTATTGTGGTACTAGTAAGAGTTTCATTCTGTCCTATGCAATCTATAATATTGGGGTGACCAGCCATAAGTTTCATATCGTTGTCATAGATATCGCCTATTTCTATTCACTCTTATGTTGAAGCACACTTTTCAGTGTTTCAGTATCCTAATCAACTGAGAACCAAACTTCTAACAGCATATATGGCTGGATGCACTGGATCGAAGCAATGATAAGGCAATTATTATCCATTAAAGCACAGTTGCAGGTATAACTGATTGAGCATTGCATGTTATTGTCAATACTAACATGCCCAATTGGACCTGTGCTGTGACTTGAGTTGGAAAGTGAGGCATCAGAGCATAACATTTGAAATACAAATCAGGAATTTGAAATGAGGATATACACATCTGATAGGGATGGTGTGGGAGAAGAGGAAGGATGATGTCCAAACCCAGCATATTTGACCGGGAGGTTGGGATATCTGGTAAACATGGTTATTTGACAGTGAATAAGAGGTAGGCAGTTGCTGATTGAGGCATTTGTAGGTGTGAGAGGTAATGATGAAGGATAAACCTAGGTGTTCCATTTAGTTGTGCCCCATGTTCCTGGTAATGTACAAAAAGGAAAGATGTATAGAGAATAATGCCATCTCTTATGCCCCCCACTCTTATTTTTTTCAACAGAAATCATGTAGAGAAGTCATGTAGTTTTGCCGAGAAGTCATGTCAGAATGGGAATCAGCATAGGAATTAAAAGAGTTAGCCACCAGGAAATTCTGCTTTTGGCAGATGGAGCTGAAGTGCTCTCGTCAAAGTGGTCCCCCAGTTTGCATTAGGTTTCACCAATGTTGAGGAGACTGCATGGGGAGCACCAGTTAAAATAGAAGACCCAAACAAATTCACAGGTGAAGTGTTGCTTCACCCAGAGGGACTGTTTGGGATGCGAATAGAGGTGAGGGAGGAAGTGAATGGGCAGATGTAGCATTTCTGTTATTTGCAGGGATGTGTGCCAGGAGGGAGATTAGTGGGGAGGGACGAATGGACAGGGGAATCACAGAGGGAGCAATCACTGCAGAAAGCAGAGAGTGGGGGACAAATAAAGATGTGTTTGGTGGTAGGATCCTGTTGGAGATGGCAGGAATTGTGGAGAATGATGTGTTGAATGCAGAGGCTCATGGGGTGGTAGGCGAAGACGAGAAGAACTCTATTCCTGTTAAGGGGATGGGAAGATGGGGGTGAACACAGATATCTGGGAGATGGGGGGGGGGATGCAGGTGAGGGCAGCATCAGTGGTGGAGGAAGGGAGACCCCGTACTTTGAAGAAGGAAGATATTTCTGATGTCCTGAAAAGGGAAGTCTCATACTGGGAACGGATGCAGTGGATCTGAGAAAAAAGAATAGCATCTTACAGAAGACATGGTGAGAAGAGGTGTAGTCAAGATAGCCATAAGGATCAATAAGTTTATAAAAGATGTTGATAAACAGTTTTCCTCCAGAGATGGAGACAGAGAGACTGAGAAAAGGGAGAGGGGTGTCAGAAATGGACCAAATGAATTTAAGGGCAGCTTGGAAGTTGGAAGCAAAGTTGATGGAATTGATGAGCTCAGCATGGCTGCATGAAGCAGCACCAGTGCCGTTGTCAATGTAGTGCATCCCTGGGGAGCGTTACCAGGGATGGCTTGGAATATGATCTGTTCCACATAGCCGATGAAAAGGCTATGGAGCTCATGCAGATGCCTATGGCTACTCCTTGAGATTGGAGAAAGTGGGAGGAACTGAAGAAGAAATTATTGACAGGGAGGACCAGTTCTGCTAGACGGAGGAGGGTGGTTAGAACTTTTGTTAAGAAAGAAGCAGAGAGCTTTAAGAACTTCTTGATAGAGGATAGAAGTATATAGGGACTGGGCATCCATAGTAAAAACGAGGCAGTTGTTGAGGAGATCAAGAGCACATGAGGTGTCACAGATGTAGGTGTGAAGGGACTAAAGCAAGTGGGATAGAACTTCTGTCACCTTTGTATCTGAGCCTACTTCTTTTGCAAGAACTCCCCACCCCTCACCAATGACTCCTCCTGTTTCCATCCCTCCTCCTCTTATTGAACACTATGCTCTGGTTGTCTATGTGCTCTAGATCTTTTCATCTCTAATTGCCGAGGAGACATCAACTTGCTCAACATCAGCACTCCTATGAAGACTCGAGGTCAGTGGAGCAGGAGCAGGCAGAAACAATGGTCTTACCCAAACAGTCAGGTTTGTGGATCTTGGGTAGGAGGTAGATATGAGCACACAGGGTAAGGGAACTATGAGTATGGTGGCAGTGAATGGGAGTGCTTCAGAGTTGAGGAGGTGAGTGATGGTGTTGCAGACAATTTTCTGGTGGTCTGTAGTGGGGTTCTTTACAAGGACTAGGTAAGAGGAGGTGTCTGAGAGTTGCTGCCTGGCCTCAGCAAGGTAGAGGCCAGTCTGCCAGACGACTAGCACCCACTTTGTTTGTGGGTTTGATAGTAAGGTTGGGATTGGTGTGGAGAGTGTGGAGAGAAGTGCATTCAGTTGGGGTAAGGTTCAAGGAGAAGAAAGGAGTGCTGAAGTTGAGCAAGTTGATGTTTCCTCGGCAATTAGAGATGAAAAGATCTAGAGCGCACAGACAAGCTGAGAGTGGTGTCTGATAAGAGGAGGAGGGGTGGAGACAGGAGGAATCATTGGTGAGGGGTGGCGAGTTCTTGCAGAAGAAGTAGGCTGGGAAAGGAAGGCGACAGAAGACCTCAGCTTTATGGTGGGTTCAGAACTCACTGAGGTGCATCTTAAAACAAGTGCCTCAGAAAAGTATATGGATTAGTAGTGATCTTCCAGAGTTCCCTGGTTTCTCAAAAGATGCAGCCAAATTGAAAAATAATAAATGTTTTATTATAGAAGGGAGACAAAGCAGGAAATCATAGGCCATTTGACAACTTCCCTTTGGCTAATGTTTATGAATATTCTGCTACTCTGCTTCTATTAAAATCATGACATTAGAAAATATATTCAGTGGCCACTTTGTTAAGAACACCTGTACATCTGCTTGTTCATGCAAATATCTAATCAGCCAAGCATATAGCAACAACTCAAAGTATAAATCTGTGTAGATATAGTCAAGTGGTTCAGTTGTTCTTCAGACCAAACATCAGAATGGGGAAGAAATGCGATCTAAGTGAGTTTAAAAGTGGAATGATTGTTGGTGCCAGAAAGGGTGGTTTGAGTATCTCAGAAAGTCCTGATCTCCTGGGATTATCATGCACAACGGTATCTAGGGTGTACAGAGAATGATGCAAAAGAAAAAGAATCATTCAGTGAGTGGCAGTTCTGTGGGTGAAAATGCCTTGCTAATGAGAGAAGCCACTGGAGAATAGCCAAACTGAAACAAGCTGATGGGAAGGCATCTGTAATTCAAATAACCACGTGTTACAACAGTGGTGTACAGAAGAACATCTCTGAATGCACACTACATTGAAGAACCTTGAAATAGATGGGCTACAGCAGCAGAAGACCACAGCAATCATTCCACTTTTAAACTCACTTAGATTGCATTTTTTCCCCATTTTGATGTTTGGTCTGAAGAATAACTGAACCACTTGACCATATCTACAGGTTCTACTCCTGTACCTAATAAACTGGCCACTGATTATAGTGTCGACATTGTTTTCTGAAAAAGTGATCACATTTGACAACTTTTGTCAGAATTTATTGATACTGCAAGGTGGATAAATCTTTTGAATTTGAGAATGTAGTTAAGAAAAACATAATATTTAAAAGGAGAGTGACTACAGAATTCTGATGTACAGAAGGATTTGGGTTTCTTTGCACATGAAACACAAGAAGGTAGCATGAATGTGACTAAAGTAATTAGTAAGGCAAATGGAATGTTGGCTTTAATTGCAAAAGAAAATGATGATGCAAGTGCAAATGCCTTCTTCCATCTGTATAGGGTGCTGGTGAGATCACACGTGGAACACTACACAATTTTTATGGTTTCATTATTTAAGCAGGATTTGCTTGCTTTAGCAGAAGTTCACTAATTTAATTCCTGGGATGACTAAACTGATTTATAAAGAAAGGTTGAGCGGAATGGGCCAAAACCGAATAAAGTTAAGAAAGATGAAATATCGTTATGAAAGATGAAATACATAGCAAGGTAGAGACTGTGACGAGTTTTCTGTTGATGCAGAGATCTAGAACTGGAGGGCATAGTTTCACATTTATCAAAAATGACTGAGAATTCCTTCTCCAAAACCCAATAAATCTTAGAAATTACCTGCCAGAGAGAGCTGTTGATCTGAATAATTCATTATATTCAAAACTGTTTTAGTCTACAGGGAGAGAAGGTTTATGGAAACAGACACAAAAGTTGAGCTGAGACCAAGATTGGATCACCAAAGATCTAAATGAATAGCAGGCATGCTTAAGGAATCAGATGGCTTACTCCTGTCAATATTTCTTATGTAATTAGGTCTCTCCTTATATAAGCACATCCTTCCCCCTCTGTGAGAATGAGGGAATTGGTCTGAGACTGTGACAATAATCTCTGGTAGAGTTGAAACTTGTCAAGGATTGATGTAGGGGCTCAGTCAGAAGGCACTGGTGCTGAGATGATGAATGTAGGGATTGAAATGGCAGCAGAAATGGGGAGGTAACTGGTGAAAGCAGAAGCAGGCACTGTTGCATATTGAAAGAAAGGAATTCTGTTATTAGAATAGAATAGCCTGAAAGGCTAGCTTGGCATTGAACAGAATACTGATACTGTATTATCCGCAGATGCTGTAGTGCATTTGGAGAACCTTCCAGGCTATTATGACCAAATGGTATGATCCTTGGGTAAAAATATGCATGTTCTTTGTCTTCATTCCAGAAAGGAAATGTGAATATTAGCAAACAGTTAAATTGCCTCCAGTAAAATAATCTAGCTTCCTTAAATGTATTCAAAAATTTCAGACTTCCTGCAATACTACTTCTTTAGCTTTTTCAAACGATGACTGTTCTTCTCCCATTTAAGTCTCATTCTGAATCAACCTTTTTATTCTTCACTTGCAACCTTTTTACCTTTTTTACCTTTTAATCTTTCACAGCCTTTATCCCATTACAGATCTTGTGGTATCTTCTCTTTTACTTTTCCTCCATTTATTTTGATGTTAAAACCATTCATTTTAAACTTTACCCAACTCCAATAAAAGGACATCGATCTGAAATGTTATCTCTCTTGCTTTCTGCAGCAGTCACTGTCAGATCTGAGTGTTTCCAATATTTTATGATTTTATCTTGAAATAAATCCATTGTAATGTCTTCCATTGTGCACTTAAAACCTGTTATTTCAATTATAGTTTTGTTCAGTTAAACTACTAGTTTACTAACTGAACAATTATTTGATACCTGTAAGAAATTGGATTAATATTGTATATTAACTACTTAAACCATTTCAAACCATGCAAAATTAGAATTGTTAATTAAAGCACAAATTTACTTTCTAACTTGGTAACTGAATTATTAAATATTTGACTTTTCCAGGTGGAAATGCTTGAGCGTAAATATGGAGGACGTTTCATAACCAGACATGCAGCCCGAACTATTCAGACAGCATTCCGCCAGTATCAAATGAACAAAAACTTTGAAAGACTAAGAAGTTCTATGTCTGAGAATCGCATGTCCAGGCGCATTGTGTTGTCCAATATGAGAATGCAGTTTTCCTTTGAAGGGCCTGAGAAAGTCCACAGCTCATTTTTTGAGGGAAAACAGGTGTCTATGACTGACGATGCAGGAAAATTAGGAGCTATTGTTCCGTCAGATTGTGGAGATCTTGGAGATGCAGCAGTGATCAAGTCTCCAGCTGCAAACAATGATTTTGCTGATGCAATAACTGAACTTGAGGATGCTTTCTCAAGACAAGTAAAATCACTGGCAGAATCAATTGATGATGCACTAAACTGTCGTACCTTGCACACTGATGATGGGCATCCTACTGACCAGGGCAAACGTTACAAAGAAAGCATGCAAAAAGAGGAAGAATTGGACAGTGTATCTTATGCTAAGTCTGTGCATGATGCTGAGCGCAGAAAATTGGATGAAATGTCTGCTTCATACAGTGATGTAACTCTGTACATCGATGAGGAAGAGCTCTCTCCTCCACTTCCTTTGTCATTACAGTCTGCGGACAGGCCATCCAGCACAGAATCAGATTTACGACTCCGTTCGGTGAATTCTGCTCAGGAATACTGGTCTATGACCCACAGGGATGATAAACTGGACACTGATACAAGCTGCAGAAGCACTCCTTCCTTGGAGTGTCAGGAGCCAAGGCTTCGTGTTGACCACCTCCCTTTACTAACAATTGAGCCACCCAGTGATAGTTCAGTAGACTTAAGTGACCGTTCAGAAAGAGGATCGCTAAAGAGACAAAATGCATATGAGCAAAATCCCAATAGCCAACGTGGAAGTCCCAAACATATATCTCACTCAGTTCCTACAAGAGTGCATCATCGTGATGAAGAACCTACTCGGCATCGACCACGGCAGATTGATAGCCATCTTGCTATCAATGGCTCCGCAAATCGGCAAAGCAAATCAGAGTCTGATTTTTCTGATGGGGACAATGACAGTATTAATAGCACTTCAAATTCCAATGATACAATAAACTGTAGCTCAGAATCCTCTTCGAGAGATAGTTTACGAGAACAAACTTTGAGCAAGCAAACATATCACAAGGAAACGCGAAACAGCTGGGATTCCCCTGCATTTAGCAATGATATCATTAGGAAACGCCACTACCGGATTGGTCTAAACCTCTTCAATAAGTATGTCGCTTTTACTAATCCTTTTATCTCAAATTTTGTTTGCATTCTGGTGTTGGTCTTTGGACTTTAAAGCTGACACTCTGTTATTTTTTGATTGAACTACCGATTTTCAAGAGGCTTAACCCAGACCTAAACATTGAATCTGTTGAAATTTTTTCATTACTTAATTATGAAGCAGGTAACGTTTAAATTGGTGAACCCTGATATTGTGTTATCGTAATATAATACTGATAAAGCAGATACTTGTGTTCAAATAGAACATTGTAGTTTCTGAAAATTTGCTCAGAAGTTACCTAGTCAAAGTGACCTTACCAGTATTTTAGTCATTCTTTCAACTCTTCTACACTTGTAGTTAATTCTAGGTTCTTGTTGCTATTTTTTTCTCTCCTCATTCCTCAACACCTAGTAAAACAACAGTAAACTAATACATGAGGTAGGAGAGTCCAGGCCCAAGGGTTCCCGAGAGAAATGACAAAGCTGCAAGTTATGTGACTTTACATCTGAGGTTAGTGTTGATAGCATTCTCATTTGGTACAGGACTTTCTTTACCTGAAATGAACAAAACTGAAACTTTTACTTTGTATGCCAGTTTCCCTTTGACATCAAAGGAGAGTATCAGAACATGGCCAGCTGTGCTTTCCCCAAAAATTGCCCCTTCCCGTTAAGCTGGTTGCTCTATTGTACCTCAAGGCCCACGATGCCAGCCCAATCCAGAAGCCAGACTGGGCCAGGTTTAAGGGATCAGTAGCTCATAAACCTGATCCATGTTAAGCCTGATTCAATGTTCTGGGCCGCTGAATTGGATCCAGTTGTTGACCCAGGAATAAAAAATAATTGGGCACAGGTCAATTAGTATGACACAGGTACAATACAGCAAGATACATTTTCTTTGTGTATTGTTTTGTGTTAGAGTATTGATGAGCACAAGTTTGTTATCCTGTCAGCATACAGGTATATAGCACTGGTGGGCAAAGATCTGTCAATAAAAAATTTCAATGAAGTCTTTTAAAAAAAAAGGTTAATGCTCAAAGGACTGTGATAATCTTTGATTTAACATCCCTGCTGACGCATTACCCTCAAGACATGAACTTCAGGGAATCCTAGATAAAGTTGATTATGTAAGATACAGTGGATAAACTTTATTTCAATGCAAGAGGCTTGACAGTTAAGGCGTGTGAACTCAGAGCGGGACAGGGACACAGTAGTCATAACAGAATCAAGGCTGTGGAAAGGGCAGGACTGGCAGCTCAATATTCTATGATAAGCTACAAGAATGACAGAGGTACAGAGAAGAGGGGTAGTTACCATCTTGATGAAAGAGAACATAATAATAGACCTCTTCTGAGAATATTCTCAGGGTAATCATCGAATGAGGGCATCTGGTCGAACTTAGAAATAGGAAGGTGTTGTTCACTCTGATGGAATTGTATTATAGCCCACCCCCCGCCCCCCCCAATAACCAGTGGGAATTGTAGGAGCAGATATGTAGACAGATCGCAGCTATTTGTAAACATAATAGGGTGGCATTAATGAGAGCTTTTAACTTCCCTAATATTGACTGGATCAACCATGGTATGAAAGGCTTTGACTGAGTGGAATTTGTGAAATATGTCTAGGAAAGCTTCCTTGATCAATATACAAGGGAATCTACTGAAGATGACACAACAGTGGATCTCCTGCTGGGGAATGAGGTAGAGCAACTTGCAGAAGTGTCTTTTAGCAAGTACTTTGGATCCAGTGAGAAAATATTGGAAATTAAGGGTATGGAGGAAATGACTGGTATTGTCTTGCACCATACACAAATTACAAGGGAGGAGGTAATGGAAGCCTTAAAGTGAATTAAGGATGATACCTATATATCCCTGGGGCCTGACCTGGTGCATTCTTGGATTTTGTGGTAAGATAGAGAAGAAATTGCAGAGGCCCTTCAGAGATTTTTGTTTAATCTCTGGCCACAGATGAGGTTAAAAAGGTCTAGGGAGTAGCTAATGTGCTCTGAAAGGTTAGATTTTATGGGATACGGGTGGGGTGGAGTGGGGGATAGCAGTTTGGATTCAGTGGTATGCCACAGGGGTTGGTGCTGGGACATTTGTTGTTTCTGATTTATATAAATGGAAATGTCAAAGGTATGGTTAATAAGTTTGCAGATGATGCTTAAATAGGTAGTAAAAGTTATGAAAAATTATATGGGGTATTGATCAGCTAGGTATGTGCGCTGAGTTTTGACAAGTGTCTTTCAATCAAGTTAAATGTGAAGTATATCATTTTGGGATCTCAAACCAGGGGAGGACTTGTACAATGAATGATAGGACCCTGAGGAGTGTTATGGATTGGAGGGATCTAGGAGTGCACGTGCAGAGTTCACTGAAAGCAGCATCACAGTGTGGTGATAAAGGGACTTGGCATGCTGGCCTTCATTGATCGGGACAGTGAGTATAGGAGTTGTGAAGTTATATCACAGTTATATAAGATATTGATGAAGCCCAGGGAATATTGTGTGCCATTTTGATTATCCTTTTAAAGGAAAGAATTTAGCAAACTAGAAAGATTTCAGAAAAGATTTACTAAGGTGTTGCCTGGACTTGGAGGCCTGAGTTACAAAGAGAGGTTCTGTTGAATAGGACTTTATTTCCTAGAACATAGGAGATTGAGTGATGGTCGAATAGAAGTACCGGTATATAATATCATGAGAAGCATTGACAACCTGAAACCACATAGTCTTTTTCCCAGGGAGCGGGTGCTAAAAACATGAATGTGTAAATTTAAGATCAGAGGTGAAAGACTTAAAAGGGACATCAGGGCAGCTTCTTCACACAAACGGTGGTGCATATTTAGGATAAGCTGCAGAAATAGTGGTTGAGGCAGGCATATTAGCAACGTCTAAAAGCCATCTAGATAAGTGCATGCATAGGAAGTATAGAGAGAGCTATGAGCCAAATGCAGTCAGATGAACCCAGCTCGCTGGGCAACACAAATTGGCGTGGATGAGTTGGGCCTAAGGGCTGTTTCCATCCTCTATGACTATAGTGAATATGCATAGCTTCCTGACAGTGGAGTGGATGTTCATCTTCTGAAAAAAAGAAAGTATAAATGATAAATTTTTTAAAACTTGTGTTTTTCTGATGAACTATCATGAATACCCTTGAATATAAAAGCACACAAAATAGTCAGATTTGAAAAATAAGTATAACATAGATCAAAGCTATGCAGGAAACAGACCCTTTGGCCTACAATTATGTGCCAAACTAATTAAGCTGGTAACTAAATACATAACTAAACAAGTCCTTTCTGCCTTCATAAGGTCCATATCTACTATTCTCTACACATTCATGCACCTATCTAAGAGTCTCTTAAATACTATTATCATTTGTTTCCAGTACCATTCTAGGCATCCACCAGTCTTTGTGTTTAAAAAACAACTGGCCCTCACATCTCCTTTGAATTTGCTCTCCTCACCTTAAGTGCATGCCCTCTAGTTTTAGACACCCAGGCAGCGTTGTAATAAACCTCCTCCACCCTCACCAAGCCTTCTGTATTGGCTGACCAGAATTAAATGCCAGATGTGGCCAAACCAGGGCTTAAAAAGCTGAAAAATAACTTCCTGAGTCTTGAACTCTATGTTTCAAACTAATAAAGTATTGCATAAACCTTTAGTACCTAATCAACTTGTGCAGCCACTTTCACGGAGCTATGGATTTGGACCCCAAGATCCCTCTTCATCACTGCTGTTAAAGGTCTTGCCATTAACTGTGTACAGCCCATTTATATTTATTGTCCTAAAGTGCAACACCTACACTTGGCTGAAATAAAATGCACCTGACATTTTTACATTCATATCTGTAAATGATCTACATCTGCTGCGTCCTTGGAATTGTCTGCACAATCCACAATGCCACCAATTTTTGTATCATCTGCGAACTTACCTAACCCGTTCATGGTGCAGTAATAACAGGGTTGTTGTGATGGGGGATTTTAATTTCCCCAGTATTGATTGGCATCTCCGTAGAGTGAAGGAGATGGGGTGGAGTTTGTTAGGTGTTTTCAGGAAGGTTTCCAGACACAGTATGTAGATAAGCCTAAACAAGGAAAGGCTGTACTTGATCTGGTATGGGAAATGAACCTGGTGAGGTGTCAGGTCTCTCAGTGGGAGAGCATTTTGGAGATAGTGATCATAATTCTATCTCCTTTACCGTAGCATTGGAGAGGGATAGGAACAGAGTAAGGAAAGCGTTTAATTGGAGTAAGGGGAAGTATGAAACTATCAGGCAGGTAATTGGAAACATAAATTAGGAACAGATGATCTCAGGGAAATGTACAGCAGAAATGGGAAAAATATTCAGGGGATATTTGCATGGCGTTCTGCACAGGTACGTTCCAATGAGACAGGGAAAGGATGGTAGGGTACAGGAACCGTGGTGTACAAGGACAGTTGAAACGAGTCAAGAAAAGAAAAGCTTACGAAAGATTCAAAAAACTAGGTAATGATAGAGATCTAGAAAATAATAAGGCTAGCAGGAAAGAGCTTAAGAATAAAATTAGGAGAATCAGAAGGGGCCATGAGAAGGCCTTGGTGAGCAGGATTAAGGAAGGCCCCAAGGCATTCTACAAGTATGTGAAAAGCAAGAGTATAAGACGTGAGAGAAAAGGACCAATCAAATGTGACAGTGGAAAAGTGTGTATGGAACCAGAAGAGGTATGGAGGTACTTAATGAATACTTTGCTTCAGTATTCATACAGAAAAGGACCTTGGCAATTGTAGGGATGACTTACAGTGGACTGAATAGCTTGAACATATAGACATTAAGAAAGAGGATGTGCATCAAGTTGGATAAGTCACCGGAACCGGACGAGATATAACCCAGGCTACTGTGGGAGGTGAAGGAGGAGATTGCTGAGCCTCTGGCAATGATCTTTGCATCATCAATGGGGACGGGAGAGGTTCTGGAGGATTGGAGATCAGATGTTGTTCCCTTGTTCAAGAAAGGGGGTAGAGATAGCCCAGGAAATTATAGGCTAGTGAGTCTTACTTCAGTGGTTGGTAAGCTGACAGAGAAGAGCCTGAGACCCAGTATTTATGAACATTAGAGGCATAATATGATTAGGAATAGTCAGCATGGCTTTGTCAAGGGCAGGTCATGCCTTACGAGCCTAATTGAATTTATTGAGGATGTGACTAAACACATTGATGAAGGTAGGGCAATAGTTTTAGCGTATATGGACAAGGTATTTGATAAAGTACCCCATGCAAGGCTTATTGAGAAAGTAAGGAGGCATGGGATCCAAGGGGACATTGCTTTGTGGATCCAGACCTGGCTTGCCCACAGAAGGCAAAGAGTGGTTGTAGATGGGTCATATTCTGCATGGAGGCCTCTGACCAGTGGTGTGCCTGAGGGATCTGTTCTGGGACCCCTACTCTTCATGATTTTTATAAATGACCTGGATGAGTAAGTGGAAGAATGGTTTGATAAATTTGCTGATGACGCAAAGGTTGGGGATGTTGTGGATAGTGTGGAGGGCTGTCAGAGGTTACAGCGGGACATTGATAGGATGCAAAACTGGACTGAGAAATGGCAGATGGCGTTCAACCCAGATAAGTCTGAGGTGGTTCATTTTGGTAGATCAAATATGATGGCAGAATATAGTATTAATGGTCAGACTTTTGGCAGTGTGGAAGATCAGAAGGATCTTGGGGTCCAAGTCCATAGGACACTCAAATATTTTGCGCAGGTTGACTGATTAAGAAGGCATATGGTGTATTGGCCTTCATCAACCATGGGATTGAGTTCAAGAGCTGAGAGGAAATGTTGCAGCTATATAGGACCCTGGTCAGACCCCACTTGGAGTACTGTACTCAGTTCTGGTCACCTCACAACAGGAAGGGTGTGGAAACTATAGAAAAGGTGCAGAGGAGATTTACAAGGATGTTGCTTGGATTGGGGAGCATGCCTTATGAGAATAGGTTGAGTGAACTTGACCTTTTCTCCTTGGAGCGACGGAGGATGAGAGGTGACTTGATAGAGGTGTATAAGATGATGAGAGGCATTGATCGTCAGAGGCTATTTCCTAAGGCTGAAATGGCTAACACAAGAGGACACAGTTTTAAAGTGCTTGGAAGTAGGTACAGAGGAGCTGTCAGGACTAAGTTTTTTACGCAGAGAGTGGTGAGTGTATGGAATGGGTTGCCAGTGATGGTGGTGGAGGCGGATGCAATAAGGTCTTTTAAGAGGCTCCTGGATAGGTACATGGAGCTTAGAAAAATAGAGGGTTATGGGTAACCCGCGGTCATTTCTAAAGTAAGTACATGTTCGGCACAGCATTGTGGGCCAAAGAGCCTGTATTGTGCTGTAGGTTTTCTATGTTCTATTCTATATTATAATCCAAGTCATTAATACATATCACAAATGACTAGTATATAACAGACTCTGTATTAGGACACAAGAGAGTGCAAATGCTGGAACCTGAGGTAACGCGCAAAATGCTGGAGGAAAGCAGCAGGTCAGATAGCCTCTTTGGAGGAAACTGGAAAGTCGATGTTTTGATATAGATGAAGGCTGAACCACTGAATTCCTCCTGTGTTTTGAATGTAAATCCTGTATTACGTTTTGATTCTTTCTCATTTCCTTATTATTTCATGCTATGCTGATAGCTATTGGAGCCATTTAGGCCCATTGGGCTATGCAACTCCAAGAATCTTTAGTTATGTGGAGGGACACTTGTGTTCCTGTACACAATGGGATGTGGAAGAGCCTTATGTATGTCTTTGCTCAAGGGCCCAGTAGTACTTGTTCTGCCTTTGGGTGTGGAATGTGTTGTATTTTTAAGAATTGCAGATCCATAGGCCTTCGATAGCTTTAAAAATTATAATTACTCTTGGTTCAGAATTAAAAGTTACACATTTCCTTTTAGGTGGATCTTCTGCTTAAAAGCCATCAGTTTTCAGAATTAACGGCCTTTTACCTAGTTAGGAAGTCAGAATGTCTGGTCTTACAAGCACAGCAGAAGTTTTGGCTCTCAGTCAGCTAATTGCTAGACCCAGGTCCGTCAGCCGAGGAAAACTCATCTACTGATTTCCTTAGTATTAACCTGGATAAACTAGCAGGTCAATCGATTTCAAGGGCAAGAACTAATTAGTCAGAAGTCTGCATACAACTTGTTAATTTGGATTTAGTTAAATTTAACTATTTAGATTTATTTTTAAGTGTGTTAATTTTGCTAAACTATTTAAAATTGCAATACAACTTTTGCTTAGTAATATTTTTTAAAAACATTTTTGAACATGAAAGGTATTCACAAACATTACAGATGATGCATTAAGCCAAAGCAGCCTCTACACTCGTGGCTGCACATGAAAGATCCTATGACACTGTTTAGATGGTGAGCTGGGTAGCTGGCCACTATTCTTGCTGATATTTGTCAGCACAACTGAACTAAAAACAAGTTTAGTCACTCATATATTTTAATTTTCCAGAGTGTGCAGTGCATAACTTGCTTGCTGGTTTTCCTGAATTATAGCACTAATTATACTTAAGAAGTACTTCATGGTCTGTAAATTGCTTTGGGAAAGGAAAGCTGTTAGAAAATCACGATCTTACTTCCTAACAGTCCTGCAGAGGTGAGTATTTTGAATATTTAGATTACTCCATTCCCCTATGAATCAAATGAAGCTCATTATAATGCACTCAATGAAATTATTTTCTATCGATTGGAAAACCCAAACTGTTTAATTGAGGCATTAAAGCACTATGCTGGAAGAATAGGTTTGTAAAAAAAGTGCTAGGCTTTTTAATTCTTTCCAGATACATCTGGTTAACATACCGTATAGAATTATTCACACTGTGAGAGAGTATCTACGGAAGTGAATAAACAGTCTATGTTTGTTCTGGAGTCCTGATAAAGGGTCTCAGCTGAAAACATAGACCATTTATTCATTTCCTTGGATTCTGCTTGACTTACTGAGTTCCTTTAGCATTTTGTATGTGTTTCTCTATATTTCCAGCATCTGCAGAATCTCTTGCATTTATTATTCAAGTTGTGAATTTTTATACTGGAAATTTGCTCTTTAATTTACTCGTGAAGCTATATAGGTGATTAACTTTTATATTTTCTATTTGAAAGTTCCCTCTCAATAGGTTTCAATAGGTACATTTAATGTCAGAGAAATGTATACAATATACATCCTGAAATTCTTGTTCTTCCCAAACATCCATGAAAACAGAGGAGTGCCCCAAAGAATGAATGACAGTTAAATGTTAGAACCCCAAAGCCCCCTCCCATGCATAAGCAACAGCAACGCAACAGCCCCCCTACCACCAGCAAAAAAGCATCGGTACCCCCCCCACTGAGCACTCAAGCGTGCAGCAAAGCATCAATAAAGACCACAGACTTGCAGTACCCCAAAGACTACTCGTTCACCCAGTGTTCAACATACCACAGGCTCTCTCCCTAATAAGGGGAATAAAGGTGTCCCTGTTTCACAGTGAGAGAGGAGACATAACAAAACAACTCGCTGATTTATGGTGTTAATAGTCTGTAGTGTCACTTTTTCCAAGCTCTGTGCCCAAAGAACTTGGATTTCTGGGCACACAGCCAGCATCCAGCTCACTGCTTTTGATCTTCCGTGTACTCCACTTCACGACACTTCAGGTGGCATCACTGGCCTCGAATCCGCTGTCTCCAGAGCCACGAAAATCCAGCATTCTGAAGGCCTGCTAGACTTCTAGGCCGCGTCTTTGGCATATCGAAAAGCAGCTGGTTGCTAGGCCCTGAGAGCGGGTCCCATTTCCACAAAGAACCGAGGTCAGCATGTAACTCCAGGTCAGGGTCTTCAAAAGAACCTTAAACGGGGAAAAAAGAGATACCAAGGATAGAAATAAAGCTGTTTCCAATGATGCAAGCAAAGGAGTCGCTGTTCAGTGCCATCATCCTAAGCTCCTTATCTGGTACGTGCATTTTCCTACAGAGTGAAGTGTTCTGTTTGCAATCCATGTGGGACTAAATAAGAAATAGATTTAATTGTAAAGGCATGAAGAACAAATCCTTTTTCAGGGTAACATGTAATTAACATCTTTTACACAGATTGTGCTTAGATCCATGAGGCAACAGTTATGAAGGCATAAAGTAAGAAGAGTTTGTATTAGGAGATGTGTATTGTAAAATTGAGGCTCCTTTGAATGTCAAAAAATAGCATGTACAGGTACAGGACTGTCAAGCAACTATGTACCATGTATCATTGTATTTACTTTCCTCTAGTAACTTGCTATTGACATTAAAAGACATCTCTTCATTCCTTCATTTAAATGCACAAGCAATTAAACATATACTGTAGATGTCAGATTATAAGCCGCTACTTTTTTCCCACATTTTGAACAGCTTTGAACACTGCGGCCTTTACTACGGTGCGGCTAATGCATGATTTTTTTTCATGCCGCCAAAAACATTTTGCCTTGTAACAGTAGACCAATAAAATTGATGAGTAGTTCACAGAGGTCCAATGAAATTGTACGATAAATCAAGCGCACTTTCACAATTAAATTATTGTAAATCAGTCATTTGTACTCACCCTCATCAACATGGAAAACACTCGAAGAAAAGCATTGTGCTGCCTTTATGGCAGTTATTTAGTTTATAATATTTTCGCTTAGTAATTCATTTGTTAGTATTTTCTAGTTAAAGTTAGAAGTGTTAAGTATATTTGTTTTCTGTACATCCCGGGATACTATGACGTCACATCCGGTTTTGCCGCGTCTTGTGGGAAATACCGGTTTGCGATAAACGGGAAGGTGGGGGCATTAGGCCAGCGCGAAACGCTGCTTTTAAGTTAAAGGCGATCAATAACTTTTCCTGGTAGGCTGCAGTATATATTTTTTTACCAGTCGTTAGGAGATATTGGAATGTATACGCAATGTAATTTGTATACGTATACATAATATACGTATGTATATTTAAAAGTAGCCGTGTTACAGGCACGGTTCGAAAAAAAGCATTTGCAATATGTATTTGTTTATGTTACCATATGGATTTAATTAAAAGTTAAAAAATCCTCACATGTAATATCTTTCTGTGTAAGTATCTCATATTACAACGTGGGACACCTGCGGCCTAAAATCCGGTGCGGCTTGTACAAGTACAAAATTGATTTTCTTTCTAAAATTAGAGCCAGCGGCTTTTAATCAGGTGTGCTCTGTAGTGCGAAATCTACGGTAGTTTAAGTGTCTGGTTTGCTTTGTACCTACCATTTTTATATTACAATGCAAAGTCTATTTTTATTTACTTATAGATCTATAAATATTTTGACCACTATGAAATTTAAATGACTTTTATTTTAGGAGATGAAAAATTTATTAGGAACTCCAAAACTGCATGGAACTGAAGTACCGTAGATTCCGGACTACAGAGCGCACCTGATTTTAAGCCGCTGGCACTAATTTTAGAAATAAAATCATTTTTTTAAATGTAAAGGCCGCACCGGATTTTCGGCCGCAGGTGTCCCACGTTGTAATATGAGATATTTACACAGAAAGATATTACACGTGAGGATTTTTTTAACTTTTAATTAAATCCATATGGTAACAAAAACAAATACATATTGCAAATGCTTTTTTTCGAACCGTGCCCGTACGCGGCTACTTTTAAATATACGTTGCGTATACTTCTTTACTGAACAACATTCCAATATCTCCTAACGACTGGTAAAAAATATATATACTGCAGCCTACCAGGAAAAGTTATTGATACCTTTAACTTAAAAGCAGAGTTCGCTCGGATCCAAAGCCGCTCGCGTAATGCCGCTCCCCCCCTCCTTTCCGTTTCATCGCAAACGGCATTTAAAAGCAGATTTCGCTCGGATCCAAAGCCGCTCGCGTAATCCGCTCCCCCCCTCCTTTCCGTTTCATCGCAAACGGCATTTTCCCACAAGACACCGCGAAACCGGGTGTGTCGTCATAGCATCCCGCGATGTAGTACAGAAAACAAATATAGTTTAAACTAAGTAGGGTAGGTAGCACAATGCTTCGAGTGTTTTCCATGTTGATGAGGGTGAGTACAAATGACTGATTTACAATAATTTAATTGTGAAAGTGCGCTTGATTTATCGTACAATTTCATTGGACCTCTGTGAACTACTCATCAATTTTATTGGTCTACTGTTACGAGGCAAAATGTTTACGAGGCGGCATGAAAAAAACCTTGCATTAGCCGCTCTGGATTATTGGCCGCAAAGTTCAAAGCTGTTCAAAATGTGGGAAAAAAGTAGCGGCTTAAAATCCGGAATCTACGGTATGTATATTAACTGCTGTATGTTGACCTGAGAATTTATCGGGTGATACATATATTAGACATACAAGGCCATGAGGTCTGAGATGATTAACCTGTAACCACCACAACCATCTTCCTTTGTTGGGTATCAGGTTTTCCCACTGATCCCTACTGATTTCAGTTTAGCCAAAGCTCCTTAATGTTAGTTATGAAGCCAAGTACAGTTACTCTCATTTTATCTCTGGAGTTCAGCTCTTTAGTCCATGTTTGGACTAAGGCTGTAATCAAATCAAGAGCTGAGTGATTTTGGTAGAACCAAAGTGAGCTTCTGTGAGCAGTTTATTGCAAAGTAAGTGCCACTTGAAAGTACCATCAATTATCCTTTCCATCGCTGTGATGATCAAGATTACACTAACAGGGCAGCAAATGGTTGGTTTGGATTTGTCCTGCAATTTGTGAACTGGACATACCTGGGCAATTTTCCATGTTATATTGAACACGAAAATAACCCAGCAGAAGTTGATTTTTATTTGTTGTATGTTAGGAAGAAATTTTGTAAATACCACTACTGAGATAGAGGGAAATGATTAACAGCCCACATTCTACGTTATTTTGCTGGATCAACATGTTACCTTGTGTGACGTGTCCAATTATCTTATCACAAGCCTGTCATTTTGTGGTTTCTTGTATGAGCATTCCACCATAGGCATGCTCAATCACTGTTAACATGCACACACGTCTGTACTCAGGTACTATATGGAGTTTTTACCCCATATGCCCATGTACCTGTGCACATAAGTAGAACCTGGTTTTTGGTAGTGTTTGGGCCTCCTCATCACTGGATCAAGCTCTTGCTTATGGGATAGTAACTGTGTATTAGCTACCCCATGTTAAAAAATGCATTTCCAGTACATCTTCCGTTCCACAATGAGGTTCAGGAACTGTAATGTCAAGAACCTCATGAACAAATATAACAACAGATCTGAACAGCAAGTGCTGTCATAACTCAGGAACTCAGATGCTTTGGCATCAACTTCATCACAATGAATGAGCACAACAGATGGGAGATGGACATTTTAAAGAATAATGTAGTGAAGTCACCACTTTTGACAAACTGGAAGGGAAGCAGTCTTTCCTCTTTCCCTCTTTTTTCCATCTCCCATTCTGACTATCCGCTTACACTTTTGCTTACCTGCCCATCACCTCACTCTGATGCTCCTCCTCCTCTGTTTCTCATGGTTCCCCGCTGCACTCCAGCCTGATTCCTTCTTCTTCAGCCCTTTACCTTTCCCACCTATCGCCTTCATACTTCCCACTTCATCTCCCCATCCACGCACTTTGCCCCTCACCTGGCTTCGCCTATCACCTGCCAGTTTTTACTACTTCCCCTCCCCCCACCTTCTTATTCTGGCTTGTCCCCCCTTCCTTTCCAGAGCTAATGGACGGATCATGACCAAAAACATTAACTGTTTATTCCCCTCCATAGATGCTGCCTGACCTGCTGAGTTCCTCCAGCATTTTGTGTGTTGCTCTGAATTTTCAGCATCCGAGGGATCTCTTGTATTCTTGGAGTGATCTTTATTATCAGGAATAAGCTAGACTAGAATCTCAGGGACTCGCTCTGCAGAATTAGTGAGTACTTTATGACTCTCTAGCTCACAGTGGCCCATGACACAGACATGCATGTACCCTCACTTTTAAAGCTTTGGAAAAAGTCCAGAAATACTTCTTTTATAACCTTGAAAATTGTAGCCCACGTTCCAAAAAGAAACAAACTTAACATCCAAGGCAACTCCAGCATCAGTGTGAGAAGGGGCACAGTCATCTGGCAAGATATGATCAGCAAGGAAAGAGTGGAGAAGGATAACACAAGATATCTTTCAGTGATGGAGCAAGTGAAGTTGTGTGAAGTTATCCTCTCTGGCTCAGGAGCATGATAGTTGAGGGGTAACAACTGTTTCTGAACCTGGTGGTGTGAACCTTGAGGCTTCTGTACCTTCTTCCTGATGGCAGTAACAAGAAGAAGGCATGACCTGGTAGTGGGGGTCCCTGATGATGTAGGTTAATCAGGTGGATTATGAGATTCAGTTCTTTTAGCTTGAAGTTAGCTTCACGCTGTCAGTGGATAAAACTAAGACTGACAGATCACTGTAGGAATAGGAAGGGGATTTGAAATGGCAAGCAACTTGGAGGTCACATAGTCATTGTTCAGTCATTGGCATCTGCTGGATAATATCATTGTTTGAGCAAGAACTAACGAAGATCTGATGTCACCTGTACTGTAATGGTGATGTGGCTGCTGGGATAACTACCATAAATCCTTGCCTTTATCTCCTTCAGCCTGGTCCTGAAACATCAGCATCAAAAGCAGCATTATTGTGTAGATTAATGTTGATGTCACAAGTACTCCAAAAAGCTGCCTCTTCTCAGACAGTATCTCACAAAAGCAAACTGTCAAGTCCTAGTCTACAGGGAGAACACACAGAGATCCTGTGTAAGCAGCAGGCATCCTCACAAGTTCTCCATCTTCCTGATCTGTACCTGTGAATAAACCAAAGGTTCCCACCATGGCCTCATTAGCTACTACAGAACCTACAAAGTTGGAAGTGGAAGTATGAAAAGATTCCTTGTTGTTACTCCATCGTAGCGCAGAGATGGGAGTTGGAGTTAGATATTTTTTCATAATTCTCACTTTGTTTTCACGAATGATGAACTCGTGGATTTTTTTTTACTATTTTCTCAAGACCACTCAGAATTTCAACTTCTGTAAATTTCCCTTCACCTTTCTAGTCAGGACAGGAGTTTGGTGCAAGTGGACAGTTGATGATAATGTTTTTTCTTCATTACTATAACCTTTACCATTTTTTGCTGAAGTACTTGGCGTCAATTGTCCTTGCAGCTATCAGAACAGCAACGATTCTCTAACTATGACCTGGCCAATGTCCTATTTAAATTTAATTTCTTTTTGAATTCATTGTACTGATAATTAAAATCAAGAATTTAATTTGTTCTTTTTACTGTTTTTTTCTCCCTGCGATCCAGCTCTTAAAGATAAATGTAGTTGCCTTTGTGGAAAATTTCCTCTGTAAATCCAGTGTGGGTGATTATGATCTGTCTTCATATTTTAAAGGAAATGGTGATGTTGCTTTTTATCAAATATCTCTGAAATCTGTTCATTTAACAATTCCTGGCTTCTCCTTGCTGATCAGTGCAATGAGGCACACATTGTACCGGTAATTCTGGTGAAACCAACTTCTACTAATATTCCATTAATGTACTGTTTTAGCTCGTGGGCTTAGAAATCATGAATATCCAAGGTTCAATTTTCACTTTTGAATGTATTTGATGATTTCAGTTGAAAAAGGGTTTGAGAATAGCAGCCTATGCTGCATGCAAATAATGTAACAGGGATATTCCTCAGATTACCCAGGCTTTCAGCCTGAGTTTATTATCGAGTGGTACTTGTTGGTTGGTTCTAGTGTCTAAAGCAAGGTGCTGATTGATGGCTTTAGTATAAATCTTGCTCACAATATCCTTTCAGCTGAGGCTTTTGATTTGCCTGGATTTTGCATAGACAGTAATAGTGAAGGCCAACAGCACACACTGTGATTATGGATTGCATTGGTCAGCAACTTCTCAAGTACAGTCATTCATAGTTAAATGCAGAAATCGGAAGCTGCAGTCTGATCTGCCCCATTTGTAAATTGTGTTATTACAGCTCCGTAATGATAAATCTAGCATTGAAATACATGGATGGATGTGAAGTTACATTACTTTCACAATAAATATGCCATTATAGCTGGGGGTGATCTAATCAAGTGTAATGAAATTTTAGAGGCATGGGACAGAAATAGGCCCTTTGGCCCAATCTATCCATACGTGTCTAAGTTAATCCCATTTGCCTGTGTTTCTCCTATATCCCTCTAAAGCTATTAACCCCATGATAATTAATAATTATTGTCAGCAACACCCTATGAAACTTAAAAGTATATTTTCTAAGTGCTGAGTCTCATTATTTTGGAATTTAATTATGCAAAGATTGAATAAGGTTCAATATCCCTCAACCCCTTTGTTTTTCTTTCCTTTTAATTTTACTTTCCATACATTCGTTAATAATTTGAATTTACTAGTTTAAGTTTTCAGGATTCACAATATTATAGCTCAAAACAATTATCATCTTCAATGTTCAAGCTGTGCATTTCTTTTTTAAATGTGTAATACCAGGCTTATTTTTCTGCACAATGATGGGCAAATTTTCAAACGTTATCCTTAATGTCAGGTTTTTATGCCATTTTTGTTGGGATCTGTTCCTTTTGTGGATTGATTCTGCTTTAGCTTTCCATGAAAGATTTACTTTTCTGGATTACTTCAGCAACATCACTTTAAGATATTTAAAAAAAATCTAACAGTACTCAAAATCGGCGGACCCAGATGGCAGACTTGGTCATGTGTGCTATTCCCCTTTAAGAAAATAGAAATGGGGAAGGCACACCGACCGGCATACAAGTATGATTGAAATACAGAGGCTTCAGAACCCCACTCCTGACGATCTTGCTTGAAAATAAAACTGAAGACCACAAAGCAAGATTGCAGTACCAGAGGGACTTCAGGGACTGCTGTATTCTCAGCTTCATGAAAACATTGCTAACTTTTGCCATTGTGGACTCAGTGCTGCAGCATGATGGCTTCACCATTCTCCGCAAAGACAGAGCAACTGGACCCTTTAAAGGTAGAGGAGATGGAATAAGCTTTATGATGAACTCATCATGGTGCACAGACGTGACAGTTCTGTCTCAGTCCTGATCACCCAACCTGGAACATCAAGCAGTCAAATGTCATCCATTTATTTGCCAACGGAGTTTTTTGCATCATCCTGGTAGCGGTGTACATACCACCTCAGGCCAACATCAGGCAGGCACTGGAAGAGCTGAGCACCATGATCAGCAGTCACCAAACAGCACACCCGGATGCAGGAAATTTCAGCCAATCCAGCTTGAAGAAGTCTTAGAACAACTACTCACCGACATACTGTATCACCTGATCAGTGTTAAACCACCATCAAGAACGCTTACCATGCCATCCATGCCCACACTTTGGAAAATTCGATCACCTGGCTGAACTACTCCCGGCGTATAGGCAGATGAAAGACCACAGCACCATTGGTGAGGACCAAGAAGGTATGGTCAAGGGAGGCAGAGGAATGTTTACAGGATTGCTTTGAGACAGTGGACTGGACAATATTCAGGGATTCATCTTTGAATCTGAATGACTATGCCACAGCTTCATCAAACAAACTTCATCAAGACTGTGCGGATGATTTTGTGCCTTCAAGCCCTTTGGGGTGGCGTGGTAGCATAGTGGTTAGAACGCTTTACAGTACTTACAACCCAGGTTCAATTCCCGCCACTGCCTTAAAGGAGTTTTTATGTTCTCCCCATGACTGCATGGATTTCCTCAAGTGGCTCTGGTTTCCTCCTACAGTCTAGAAATGTACCAGTTGGTAGGTTAATTGGGCATTGTAAATTGTCCCGTGATTAGGGTAGGATTAAATCAGGGCATGTGGTTGAAAGGCCAGAAGGCCCTATTCCATGCTGTACCTCGATAAATAAATAAATAAATAAATAAATAAACAAACATACCGGAGATTCCCAAATCAAAAGCCATGGTTGAACCTGGAGATTCATAGTCTGCTGAGGGCTAGATCTGTGGTGTTCAAGATTGGTGATAAGAACTATATAAGAAGTCCAGTTACAACCTTTGAGAGGTTGGCCATGGCCAGAATCAACTCCCGCAGGGACTTGGACCTGCTGCAATTTGGATATCACCATAATAGTTCTACAGCAAACTCACTGGCTCTTCACTTGGCCTTGGATTACTTGGATAATAGCAATACCTATGTCAGGCTGCTGTTTATTGATTACAAGTCAGCTTTGAACACAATCTGGAGGCAGAGCTCAGGAGGGTTAATGATACCTTATAGCGACTCCTTTGCTTGCATCTTTGGAAACAGCTCTGTTTCCATCTTTGTATCTCTATTTTACCTTTTCAGGGTTCTTTTGAAGACCCTGACCTGGAGTTACACGCTGACTATGGCTCTTTGCGGGATTTGGACCCGCTCTCAGGGTTCCATAATTGGCCGTTGTTCAGCAGGCCAAAAGCTCGGCCTAAGATTCCATCTCAGATTCAGAAGCCTAGGATCTCGGGGCTGTGGAGATGGGCAGATCAAGGGTCGGTGTCATGACAGGAGACCCGTGTGTCATCGGGGGAGTCGAAGTATCTATGGCTGTGTGCCTGGAGACCCGGGATCTTTGCAATCTTCAGGCACAGAGCTCGAAAAAAGTGACGTAACAGACATTTAACATCGTAAATCAGCAAGTTGTTTGTTATGTCTCCCTGCTCACTGGAAAAATGGAGACACCTCTTTCTCCCGTATTAGGGAGAGAGAGAACCTACGGTATGTAGAATACCGGGTGAAATGCGAAGTCTCTGGGATAACTGCAAGACTGTGTCCTTGCTATTGCTTTGCTCATGCTTGAGTGCTCGGTTGTAGTGCCAATGCTTTTTTTTTGCTGGTTGGGGAGGGGGATTGTTGCTTGCTGCTGCTTACATGTGGGAGAGGGGAGCTGAGGGGGGACTTCGGGGTTCTAACATTTAACTGTTGTTCATTCTCTGGGACACTCCTTGGTTTTTGTGGATGGTTGCGAAGAAAAGGCATTTCAGGAAGTATATTGTAATTACAGTAAGTCTATCTGACATTAAGTTGTACCTTTGAACCTTTGAATCATACCCTCAGTTCTAATCTGGGCCTCAGTACCTCACTCCGCAACTGGATCCTTGCCTTTACCAGAAGACCACAATCTGTGCAGATTGGAAATAACATATCCTCCTTGCGGACAATCAACACTGGTGCACCTCAAAATGTGTACTTAACCCACCGATCTATTCTGTCTTGACGACAGTGTCGCTGGGCATAGCTCATACTATCAGTTTGCCAGTGACACAACTATTGTTGGCAGAATTTCAGACGGTGATGAGGAGGCATACAGGAGTGAGATAGATATCACAACAACATCCTTACAGTCAGCGTCAGTAGGACCAAAGAATTGATTGTGGACTACAGGAAGGGGAAGTCGAGGGAACACACACCTGTCCTCATCGAGGGGTCAGCATTGGAAAGGATGATCACTTTCAAGTTTCTGGGTGTCAGCATCTCTGAAGATCTATCCTGGGTTCAATATATTGAGCGGAGACTTGGTATGTCATCAAAGACTTCTACAAATGTTTACAGATTACCATGGTTGCACCACCATCTGGTATGGAGGGCCACTGCACAGGATCAGAAATGTTGCAGAAAGTTGTAAACTCAGCCAGATCCATGGGCAAGAGCCTCCCCAGCACTGAGGACATCTTCAAAAATAGATGCCTCAAAAGGAAGGTTCCATCATTAAGGACCCGCATCATTCAGGTCATGTCCTCTTCTCCTTGCTAGCATCAAGGAGGAGGTAGAGGTGCTTGAAAACAAAGTTTTAGGAACAGCTTCTTCCCCTCCAGCATCAGTAGTGGAAAAGGTGAGCAGTTTCACGTTCCTCAATGTCAACATCTCTGAAGCTGTATTCTGGGCTTAACACATTAATGCAATTACAATCCACTGTCAGATTTCTGAACAGGCAATGAACCCATGAACACTACCTCTCTTTTTGAACTACTTATTTAACTTACTTTATATATAGACTTACTGTAATTTATAGTTTTTTATTATTATGTATTAATATGTACTGCTACTGCAAAACAGCAAATTCCATGACATATGCTGGTGGTATTAAACCTGATTCTGATTCTGATTATATTGCTAATATACCATAGCCTTCATCAGTGTATTCAAATTAGAAGAGCAGCGTTTTTTGGTTTATAAAATCCAGTGTGCATCATTTCTAATCCGATTTCTGTTTCTTCCTTTGTTAGATGCTCAAGTTGTGCAAGAAAACAAAGAGATATTTAAGAATTAGTCTTTACATCACACTGCTGTCATACACATCGTAGTAGTTAACTAAGAAGCAGGATAGCAAGTGGCTTGAGAAAGAGTCTTTGTCAGTTAGGGAAAAATGTGTGATTGGTGGAACGAAGGGTCAGAAAATTCATTCAACAATGGGCATTCTACAAGTGTATAAATTAATATCTTTTTCTGAAAGTATGTAAAACCAAACTAGTATCTCTTTCACTAATCAACTTCCCAGCTCTCTTCTTCACCCTCCCCCCTCCCTGGTTTCACCCATCACCTTGTGCTTCTTTCCCCCCTCTCCAGCTTCTTAATCTGACTCCTCATCTTTTTTTCTCCAGTCCTGATGAAGGGTCTCGGCCTGAAACATTGACTGTACTCTTTTCCATAAATGCTGCCTGGCCTGCTGAGTTCCTTCAGCATTTTGTGTGTGTTCCTTGGATTTCCAGCAACTGCAGATTTTCTCTTGTTAATGCAAGGCATCTGTTCAGCCTGCCAGAAATAGTTCATTTTTGTTTGTTCTGTTGATATATGCATATAGTGATATATTAGTAGTACATAAAAGAATAATTTTCCTCCACTTTCATTTCCCCAACAAGAGTATAAGATATGAGGTCTGAAAATATTGAATTTAATAGTGATTTCAGGAAATTCAGAATATCCAATTCAGAATTGACTTATCTTGAATAGGCAGCTCAATCCTGCTTAATGAAAATAAGGAGCAGAAGAGCAGTGCGTTCTGTCACTTAGTTGAAATTTCAAAAAATGTAACAAGTTACATTTTCAAATTCATGTATGGATATGATAATCAAAACACTAAATTAGTATTAACGCTTGTTGCTGTGGAATCATAGCAGAGTTCTGTGTTGTCTGTTCTCAGGCAGAGTGTTTCAAGGTTTTATCCCCATGCCATCTAGGAGAATAAAGCTTTGCTTTCCAGTTAGATCATGTGGGGCTAATAGTATTTCTTTGCTGCATATGCTACAGCTGCAGAATGCGTATATTGAAAAGAAACTTTTCTTAAAAACTGGAGGATTTGATGCTGGTCAGGTGATAATGAAGCTGTTGAAACTATATTCATCCAGACAGGTGGAGAGGATTTCTTCACATCCCTCTATGATTGCTAACACTTGGTGGGTGGGGAATCAAGTCCTGCACAGCAGTATACCCAGCTCCTGATTTGCCTCACATAGCCAAAGTTTCTGTGTAAATGATCTAGTTAAATTTATTGTCAGTTGTTTCACCAGCAGATAGACCATTGAAAACTTGATGACAATAATGCCCTTGATTGGCAAGAAGAGAAGATTATATCCTTTTGGAAAAGTGAAAATTGTTGTTCTGCATTTTCAATTGATGCTTAGCACTGTCCCTAGGATTAATCATAGGTGGAATTTCTGTGATATTGGCACTCGTGAATTATAACCTTGCAAGGAAAATCAAGTGTAGTAGTACAGCCTGAATTTTTTACAGGTTATTTGCTGTCTCAAAGGATCTGCATGAAAGAAGTTGTGTCTTTCCTGAGGCTTTCTCATTTTTCTCCACTCCTGACTTTATTCAAGAATAAACACTGTGCGAGTATCTATAAATTTCAAACTATAAATGTACAAATTTTCAAGTAGTTTCTTGTTTTTCTAAACACTTGAACACACTATGTATCTTAACCTCTAACTCAACTTTTCTCTTTTTTTGCATAGGAAGCCCGAGAAAGGTATACAGTACTTGATAGAACGTGGATTTGTTCCTGATACTCCTGTTGGTGTTGCACACTTCCTTCTGCAGAGAAAAGGCCTTAGCAGGCAGATGATTGGCGAGTTTTTGGGCAATCGTCAGAAACAGTTCAACCGAGATGTTCTTGAGTAAGTGTTGTACAAAGATTTGTGAATTTTGCCCAGTTTGAAGATACCTGATCTCACATATGGTTCTATGTTGCGTGATAAACTCAAGTTCCAAGTAACATTTGTGTGGAATTTGGGTATGGAATCCTGTTCATGACTTGGGACAGTTCCCTTGCTCCCTGGAATAATTTTGTAGAACTGCTTATGGACGTAGAACAGCCACATGGACTTCAGTTTTATATCTCAATCAGAATATCACACAGCACACAATAGTTTTCTTTCAGTACCTGACAGACCTTGTTTAACTTCTTTGAAATATTTCTTTGAAACAGTTCACTGTCCCTGCAGGCTTCAAGGCAGCCACTATTATTCTGGTGCCCAAGAGAGCGATGGGAACTGTCCTAAAAGATTACCACCCAATAGCCTGACTTCAACCACCATGAAGTGCTTTGTGCGGCTGGTAATAGATTGTATAAACTCCCACCTTCCAGCTATATTGGACCCTTTCTAGTTTGTCTGCCCCTCAAACCGGTGCACCAATAATGCCATAGCCTCAGCCTTCCACTCTGTCTTATCTCACCTAGAACATGATGTTTCATATGTCAGGAGGTGGTTCATCAAATTCAGCTTGGCATTCAACATCATAATCCCTTGAGTAAACTTCCCTCATTGGGACTTAACACCCCTCACCATACAGGATCTTGGACTTATTGACAGAAAGACCCCAATCAGTCTGAGTTAGCAACAACATCTCAAGCTCCATCACACTGAACACTGGTGACCCACAAGGTTGTGAGCACAGCTTGCTGCTGACTCATGACTGCACTGCCAGATCCAACTTAACCCACATCATCAAGTTAACTGATGATACAGAAGGGGTTGACTTCATCAGCAACAATGATGGGTCGGCATACAGAGGGGAGATAGAGAGGCTTGTCAAATAGTGTGAGAACAACAACCTGAGTCTCAAAAGAGATGATTGTGGAGTTCAGAAAGGTGTAGGTCAACTACTCTCCAGTGGACATCAATGGCTCTGCTGTGGAGAGAGTGAAAAGCACAAACTTCTTTAGTGTGCTCATAACCTGGACCCACAACACCTGCTCATTAGTCAAAAAGGCACAGCAGTGACTACACTTTCAGAGGCAATTGAGGACCTTCAAGGTGCCTCATGTCTGGCTGCTCATTGTGATATGGACATTGCAAGGTATCGACCACAAGACCTCACAGAGGATTGTCAAAACCACTGAAAAGTATGATCAGGGTCTCCTTTCCCACTACTTGTGACATCTACCGGGAGCGTTGTATCTGAAGGCCCCGAATCATTGTTGAGGATCCCGACCACCCATCCCACAATCTTTTTGACCCACCACCATCCGGAAGGAGGTACAATAGCATCAGGACTAGGATTGTCTGGCTGAATAATATCTTCTTCCCTCAAGCTGTGAGACTAATAACTACCCTGCCATTATTGAGGTCTTGTCACTAGGACAGAGAGCTGTTACAGTTCACTGTTTACCTGTCCTGTGCACTACATGCATTTTGATTCATATTTTTGTTTAATGTACTGAGGTTTTTTTTTAACTCTCCTTGGACCGGAGGAATGTTGTTTCATTGGTTGTATGGATGTACAGTCAGATGACAATAAACTTGAACTTTTGCAGACCTTGAGATGTAGGTATAAAAATGTTGATACATTGGGTATTCCAAGTATTTGAAAAAGAGATGTGGGACCTATATCCAAGTTGATGTCCAACTAGGGGTAAGCATTTGAAGGTGATTAGATTACTCTTGCTGTCCATCCTTGTGTTTTCATTGCTTTGTGACTATATATAGTTATGGCTAAAGCAAGTGGTGAGCTTTCTCCTTGATTGCTTCATTGCCAGTCACTCTGAAATTTTCTGATGTTTGGACCAAATCTGTGCAGATATCTGGAGTAAAGTGATTCTTAGAAAATCTAACATTGCTGAACAGGCTATTTTTAAATGTTTCTTGAAAGCACAGTTGACAAGTTCATTGCATCATCTTTTTAGTAATTGAGAGTTGGTTGATTGAGTTGAAATTAACGAGGCTAGATTGTTGAGCTAAAATGACAGGATCTGAAATTTGGATAGAATATTGATTTTTGCAAAGAAAAATATATTCTTGACAAATTAATGAATTTCTAATGTGTCTGCCTCAGGCTCTTTGAAAAGCTTGACCAATCTTAGTATTAGACAAACCTAAGTCATAGATTTTGCACTTTTTTTGCATTCTGTTTTCATCACCTTTAATTCTTAATTTTGTTTTCTCAACAACAGCTCACTGTTGTTGAGAATTACATTTTTGAAGTATATTATCATAAACATTAAAGATCTGCAAATGTTCTTATAAATGTTGTTATAATTTAAATATATTATTCTCTTGAAATCAATGCCAATGAAAACTCTCAACTGAAATCCTCTCTCAGTTTGAATAGAATTATTACTTGGTAATGTATCATTGCCCAAGAGACTAACATAATTCCATATCATTGTTAATAGCTGATTGAAGCTGTCATCAATTCTCTTCCAACTTTAACTTCCTGATGTAGTAGAGATAAACGTTAGACTGTACAGAAGAGCTATACCTTATTAATGTGCTTTTTTAAAAATAAGAGTTAAACAATAACAAAAGGTTGTTTGCACAACTTCTACCTTTATACCCTTCTCTTGGATACCTAAGTACACACCTTTAAATTAACTTGATCTGCTTACTATAACCAAACTCATACAGCAGGATTAATCTGCAGTTGCAATGCCCATGGTGTGCAGTTTTACCTTAATAGATCAGAAAATAAGTTACAGTATAACTGACTTAGCAATGACAAACATCCCAAATACTTGAAGCACAATTTATGATTAAGGCATACATGTATTTTGCCAAAGTTTACACAAAAAAAATCAGCCATCTGCAGAACTTACTTAACCATTCCCTAGACACTTTCAGTCTCCCCTCCCCTAGACTCTCTTTGCTTTCCTCCCCATGCCCCACTCCTACTAACACCACTCACTACCCTCACCTCTTTGATGCCCTCTCAAATGTGTATTCACAGGGAATGCATGCTCACTGTCATATCTGCAACGTATGTGGAAACAATTTATTAGTTACATCAATCCTAGTATGTTTTAATTATTTTATTGCAAAAACTTCCTTTCTTGTTATATGCAAAGAATAGATTATGCATTTTTGAGTTCAATAGACATTAGGAAACATACTGAATTTACTCAGTAAAATCAATTTGAATCAAGTTCTGACAAGACTTCATAATGGAAGGTCATGAAATGTTCCTTCTGTTTTTCTTTCCATGAATGTTGCCTGCATTGCTGAATATCTCCAGCACTTTCTGTTTTATGACAGGAAACAAAATTTAGCATTCTAGCTGCTGGAATTCTCTTCTATATGAATGTTGTTATTCAAGTGAATTATTTTGAAACAACTGCTACCTTATCAGAACTGACAGTCACCACCTTTGCCTTAATTTAGCATAATCTGAAAGCGTGAGCAATGTGCACAATAGTAATATAAGATGCAGTCAGTATGAACCCAACATTAAAAAGCCAAGCCACTTCTCTCTAACTTTAGTATTGATCAATTGCTCTTATTTAATCCTGTAAACTTATTTTTTTAATAAACTTAAAAAGATTTGTGGTTATGTAAAATCACTTTAGATTGGTATTGTGAGATTTTTTTTTCCATTTCTGAATGAAATCTTCATTGTTCATTTGTCATGATCTATTTCTAACCCAATATCCAAAATGTTATCTGGACTCCTTGGTTCAGTTTCACATTTAGTAGATTTCTAGAACTAAATTTGTGCTAAATTTACAATTTTTCTTCAGTCCCATAAAGGTGATAAGAAGTGTTAGTTATTTTAGCCAGTTTTAAATATAAAAAACGATATTGCACTTTATCAATTGTAGCAAATATTTTGTGGAACTTTTGCAATAGGTCAAATACATACATAAAAAATCTGTAAGGCCAACACAAAGATAATAAAAAAAGCTTGTGCCTTTTCTCAACACTGTTTCAGTGTTCTTTGTTAATAGTAGTAGCTGAAACAGTCAAAGAAAACTAGTGGAAAGACAGCAGTGGTTCTGTGACAATTGGTGAGAAGTGAATAGTTTTGGTTCAATGGCAAATCTAAGGAAGAAAAATATGGCAGGTCAAAATCTTATGGCTGCTCCCACTGCTTTTTAATCAATTGTCTTGGTTATTCCTAGTACCAGTATAATGAACAGTTTTGTTGATCTTCCAAAGCAGCTTTACAATTTGTAACTTGATTCCAAATTATTTTATAATATGAAATATATTATAAGATCTTAATTCTTTATTAAAGTTTTGTTGCACTATAAATGCCAGAATATATTTTAAGAGAAACATACCATGCTATGATTTTTATTTCAGCTGTGTTGTTGATGAGATGGATTTTTCAGGAATGGAATTGGATGAAGCACTCAGAAAGTTTCAAGCACACATTCGGGTCCAAGGCGAAGCTCAGAAAGTAGAGCGTCTTATTGAAGCTTTCAGGTACACAGCTCTCAGATGATAGGCTTCATGCAGCAAGAAGTTCTGAAAGAATATGCCATTTATACAAGGAACTTTGTAAATTATTTTAAAAGATTTTTTTAAGAAAGTATTTTGCTCTGGTTTATCTTTACCATCTGTGAAGAGCCACCTGGAGTGTTGCAGAAACCAGGCTCCCTGAGGCTCCACTACACTTATAGGATGTGGAGGCCCAGCAAGGTTCCACTCCCATTTCTGTAACAAATACGTATGAGTATGTGACTTACAGTTCCAAGCAAAAATTTCACCCAAAGAGTCCAAAAGGATTCTCCAAAACTCCCTGCAACATGGAACTTTAAGTCGTATTGCGATTTGTTCCATTAGTCAACATAAATGTATCTTAGCAGAACAGTAGTTCCACTATACAGATATAAAACAAAGCTATTGGTGCCCATTTAATTCAAATATATCGAGGTTTAATATTGAAATTCTAATGGTTACTTAAAATAAATAGGAATTGATTATTAAATCACTTGGATTATTATTTATTAATAGGATCAAACCATTCTCTATGAAAAATTAATGAACCTTTTCTCCTTCACATCTTTATAAATATATCAGTCTGCAAATAATTCATCTTGAGAATATATTATTTAATTGATGCATATTTAATTTACAGTTGGATATTTATATTGTGTGATGATCAAAAGGGCCATTTAATGTTTCCTCTTTCATCATTTGAATAGCCTTGTAAATTTACATTATACTTGATCAATATCTGTTGTGTAATGTTATTATAAATTTGAAGACTTTGTAGTTCATCTGATTATATGTTGTATGTTACCTGTATCAGTTCCTGGTAGAGCCATAGCTAGAAGTACACTAGGAAATACTTGAGAGCCTAAGCAAAATGTAGCTGATTATTTGATGTGTTACTTTCAGCTGCTTTCTGCTGTCAGTACAGGCCACTTGACAATGTCATCTTCAGCTCTGCAGTGTTTCCGTTCTTGCTTTTATGGTTAGAAATGAAAAAGCAGAAAAAAACCCAAAATTTGTTACATCAACACATCTACAAGTTCAACTACTTCAGTGATCTTTTTGGGACCTTCTTGGAGGTGTCAGCATGATTTGTGTCCCTCTTGGGTCACAGAATTCACAGTTGTGAACTCATATGGACAGTTTTAGCAAGCCAGTGAAGTGCTATTGGTAATCAAGTTTGATAAGAATCTGGCATAATACTGCAACTTACTCTGGAAGTACCTAGGTTCAATAACCTTCAGGTATTAAGTTATGTTCGTATCCTTGATAAGTTTCAATCCATTTTTATCTGCCATGTAAATATGAAGTAAAGAATACTTGCTTTGTTTCGATGATGAAGTATGCTTGAGCATACTTAACATTTCTTCCTGAATTGCATTAGTGAACAATATGTCTTTTCTTTTTAATTACAGAGACAATGTATTCCATTACCTTGTCCACAGTGACTTGAAAATAATTTGGAAACTACTTGACTTCTTCTAGTTTTGAGTTTGTAGATTAGCCTTTATGAATATTATTCATTAAGCAGCATTGGATCTCCTGGTTAATATTGAGCTGATCATGTGTGTTGGGCAGGTCAAGTTTACTTAAAGGGCTTTGGACTGCCAACTTCACACACAAGTCTTGGGTTGTATACTAGCTGTGTGCATGGTAGTTATCACTGAGAGGGATAGTGTTACTTGAATTGGGAACCACTTCAGTGAGTGTCAACCAATCATTCTGTTTTTTTTCTTGCCTTCTATGTTCCTTTTCTGAAGTTCTTTCTTCAGCTTTGTCTTGAAGTCATGGAAAAGGACTTCAGTACATCAGTTTTGCACCTTGTCAAATGCAAATAAAGACCTTGTGTGCCTCAGTGCAACTAAGAATCTTTTGAAGAAGGTCATGTGCCATATCTGCATAGACCAGGATATACTGAGCAAAAATTGAACAAGACTTGAGTGTCTTCAACCACTCTCTCTCAATGAGATATTTTTGCATATCTAATCAGCCTCAGTTATTGGCTGTTTAATTTAACCATTTGTGTAAATCTACACAAAATCTCCCTGTTATCATGCTGAAGCACAGACAGAACTGTATTACAATTTGGTCATGAGACCTTGCTGAGTTTCGGAAGGTTCTTTGAACTTAATGAATATACATCTTTTCCAATCTAGAAGTGTCAGTTTTCATATAAAACGGGTAGCAATTTACTAACTGGTGGTGGATATAAGTTTCAGTATGTGGTTGTGTATGAGATTTAAGGCCTCTTTTCTAGGAAATCTATGTTGCTATCTGCAGTTATTATGCATTGGTTAGTGTTGCCTAGAAATCAAACTTTCAGTATTGTCTATAGACTGAACTAACACCAAAAAAGTTTTTTTTTTCCAAAAAGAAGCTACAAAATTGGAACATCCTTGATTTAAGAAGTTAATAACATGGTTTGCTTCTCTTGACCTGTGCAATTCGCACACTGCAGCTGCTTGAAAGAAAAGTACTGCATGCTGTTTTAAGCCTCTTGGGAAGTGGATTAGCGCTTTTAAAGAGATCGCTTCATGGCAGTTACAGGCATAGGGAGTAAAAGTGGGTGCCATTACCTCCATTTTTGGAGGAAACTATAATTTCATGTGAGATCAAACCCTGCAACCAGCAGCAGCCATTAAACTGAATTCCCTGTAGGTGACCAAGATATCCCGATGAATACGACCTCTGCTGGAAATGACTCAATACACTTTAAACTAGGCAATTTTTGCTTTTTAAACAGGTTTATAGATTTTATAAGTGCAAGTAGTCAGTATTTTGGGATGTATTTCAGAGTTTGATAATAAATGAACCTTTGAACATAGAAACAGAAACATAGAAAATAGGTGCAGGAGTAGGCCATTTGGCCCTTCAAGCCTGCACAGTCATTCAGAATGATCATGGCTGATCGTCCAACTCAGAACCCTGTACCTGCTTTCTCTCCATACCCCCTGATCCCTTTAGCCACAAGGGCCATATCTAACTTCCTCTTAAATATAGCCAATGAACCGGCCTCAACTGTTTCCTGTGGCAGAGAATTCCACAGATTCACCACTCTGTGTGAAGAAATTTTTCCTCATCTCGGTCCTAAAAGGCTTGCCCTTTATCCTTAAACTGTGACCCCTCATTCTGGACTTCCCCAACATCGGAAACAATCTTCCTGCATCTAGCCTGTCCAATCCCTTTAGAATTTTATACGTTTCAATAAGATCCCCCCTCAATCTTCTAAATTCCAGTGAGTATAAGCCTAGTCGATCCAGTCTTTCTTCATATGAAAGTCCTGCCATCCCAGGAATCAATCTGGTGAACCTTCTTTGTACTCCCTCTACGGCAAGATTGTCTTTCCTCAGATTAGGGGACCAAAACTGCACACAATATTCTAGGTGCGGTCTCACCAAGGCCTTGTACAACTGCAGTAGAACCTCCCTGCTCCTGTACTCAAATCCTTTTGCTATGAATGCCAACATACCATTTGCCTTTTTCACCGCCTGCTGTACCTGCATGCCCACCCTCAATGACTGGTGTACAATGACACCCAGGTCTCGTTGCATCTCCCCTTTTCCTAATCGGCCACTGTTCAGATAATAATCTGTTTTCCTGTTCTTGCAACCAAAGTGGATAACCTCACATTTATCCACATTAACCTTTATGTTCCATTTGACAATTCACTCTCTCTTCTCCCCTCTTCCATTGGACAGAAGATACAAAAGCCTGAAAGCACCAGGTTTGGGGGGCAGGCATGGTATCATAGCGATTACAACATTGCTTTACAGAGTCAGCAATTACCAAGCGGGGTTCAATTTTCACCACTGCCTATAAGGAGTCTGCATCTTCTCGTGACTGCTTGAGATTCCTCCGAGTGCTCCAGTTTCCTCTCACATTCCAAAAACATACAGTTATAGTTAGTAAGTTATGGGCATACTACGTTGGCATCAGAAACATGACGGGCTACTCAGCTGCATTCTCGCTGATTTGATTTGATGCAAACAACGCATTTCACTGTATTGTTTTCAATGTACGTGTGATCAATAAAGCTAATATTTGAGTCTTTAAACAGCTTCTACCCTGCTGATATAGGAATATTGAATGGTTCCCTAGGATGATACGATGGATTCTTGAGCTCACGATCTGCCTTGTTACGATGTTGCACCTTATTGTTTACATGCACTGCATTTCCAGTTACACTTTATTCTGCCTCTGTTGTTGTTTAGCATTGCACTGTGCAATGCATAGATCCGTATGAACAGCATGAAAGACGAGCTTTACCTAGGTAAATGTGACAATAATAAACCAATCCAAGCCTTAGCCAAGTTGATGTAGTTTTGCTGAATGGTTGCCTCGGCAACGTTAATAGCATTTCTATGTGACTCGGGGCCGATGAATAAGATTACTTCGGGCATGCTAAATGTGTGCATAATTATGTCATGTGCTGGACAGAATATGTCCATGTTTTTGACACTAGCAGTGATTTTACTTGGCTTGACCAAGCTAAGTTTTTACCTGAACATACTTGCCTGCAAGTCAAATCCATCTCGTCAGTGCCATTTCAGGTCAATCATTTCAGGCTGTCGCTCATCCTGGAACTGGGTAAACAAAACATTTTCTTTCCTTTTGATGCCTGGTCATGCTTCTCTAATCAGCCAGCCTTTGCTGGAAGGCCATTGCCCGATACCCTTATTTTGTTTGTACTATTGCTCATGGTCAAAATGCGTACTTACAAAGATGCCTCAGCTCTGCTCTTTCCAGATGGTGATCATGTGACCTTCCTTCACTTTGCTTTGTTCTGTGGTTCCCAGCATTGCTGTCTCTAACAAGCAGAATGTCCTCCACTGAGCTTGTTGGAAAATTTGTTGTCCTGTCTCTGTCTACTCTGGAAGGTGACACTGGGAAATGGAATGCAAACAGGGATCAAGAGTTTAGCAGTGATCCAAACTCTGGTCCATATATGCTGTATTCTTCTCCTGCATCACAAAAATGTGCACATTGGTAGGCTGACAGGTCTATGTAAAATTCCCCTTGTGTAAGTGTATGTAAGAAGTAAGGAGATTTTACAGGGATGTGAGGAGATGACTACAGGAAAAACTAGTGAAGTGATGGCAAAGCTCAGTCTGCTGCCATAGAGAGAACTGCTGCCTCCTACATTATGAGGAAATGTGGAAAAATTCACAGAAACAAATATTCAATGGCCTTTGGTGGAATTTGGACAAGCATGAGAAAGTGTGCAAATTGGTTAATGTTTCTTTACACATTTCTTGTCTGCACAACATTTTTGTCAGTATTGCATCAAACGTTTTTCTAATGCATTAACAGATGATTACTTGTAAATCTTTGTTCACAGTTGATCACAAATAATTTCTTTTGTAGTTGTTACCAATATTGTTTTAGGTAGTGACTTCACAGAATAAACTGTATTTCAATCCTTCTATTGTAGCCAACGTTACTGTATCTGCAATTCTGGAGTTGTGCGGCAGTTCCGAAATCCTGATACAATCTTTATCCTAGCCTTTGCAATAATTTTGCTGAATACAGACATGTATAGCCCTAATGTGAAACCAGAACGTAAAATGAAACTGGAGGATTTTGTGAAAAACTTGAGAGGTTAGTGACATCGAGGTGACTTTGTTTGACTTTATATTTTCTTGAACTGGCTATATTAATTTATTCTTTCTGAAATTAATTTCATCCATTACTATGAAGAGATCTTTGTGTTAAATTCCAGAATAGCCATGATTAGCTTGAATAGAAAATCCATTAGACATTTAAACTGATAATTTTATCATGCTATAAAAATAATTTCAAAGGTACGTAAATCTCATGCACATTCATTATATTAAAGAAGTAAAAGAAGCATGATTTTAATAAGGAAATTATTTCCAAATAATGAAGCAATGGTTACATTTTTGACTGTAGTATCAATAAACATAATTAGGTGCCAAAAATAATTAAATAAGTAATTATCTCAAAGCTGCCTTTCAAACCTTTGTTAAATGTAGATTCTGAGAGCTGGTAAACTGGTTCTCCAATTAATGGTGTTACATACTGTATATTCTCCATTGCCCAGCAGCAGAGTTGTAAATCCATTTAAACTGAGGTGTATAATCCTGTCACTAAGTGTAATTAATTAATTTAGCAGCATAAATGTGTACCCTCATTTTTAGAATCCAATTTAAAAGAACATTATGACAGCACTTTGAAAGTATTTAGCTATTAGCACAATGGATACAAATGGAGAAAAAGCACTGAAGTGTTGAAATTTAAGTAAGTGTTGGATTTACAACTCTGCTGCTGGGCAATGGAAAATATACAGTATGTAACAGCATTAATCACCTCCAGTGTCACATAGGCCCTTGATTTTTAAATATAGCTTTTTATCTCTTTTACTTGAAAGATGGTTTTAAAATTCTGGTTTACCACACCTGCTTATGCAATGTTTCAGCTGAGTGCATTTAAATATACCGAATAGATAGAAAGGGGAATTAAAGATTCTGAAATCCAGAACAAAGGATAAGCATTACCTGTATGTTTCTGTTTCCATCTTACTTGTTTTAAAGAAGAATTAATTTAGGAAAAACCAGGAAATGATCAACCATTCCTAATGTCTACTGCAGGTCTTGACAGATTTGAGCTGAATGTAACAGCTGAATGAAATTGTAGTGTATAAGTCCAATCTAATGAACAACTTTTCTTTTAAGAGAATCAAAGAGGGATTAGAGAAGTATCTGTGAATTTTATGATCTTCCAAAGGAGGTGAAGTGAAGGCAAATTAGATAGAGAGAGAGGGACTTGCATTTATGTTGTTCCTTTCAATACTTCCAGGACATCCCAGAGCTCTGTGCAGTATTTTTGATGATCAGTTATGTGAAAAGAGCAGTAACCAAATTAAACTCACCCATTTCCTAACATTGACAGAATGGCAATGATCAGGAAATGTATTTTATTTATGTTGATTTGAAAGGTAAATATTGATCCAGGTGCTAGATGTAAATTCCTTGCTATTCTTTGAATTGGTGCTTTGGGATAGTTTGCATCGACCTGAGAGGGTAGATTGGCCTTGGTACAGTATCAGTGTCAGTGTTGGACAGGTACTAGAGCCTAGATTTTTTATGCACCACTCTGTGGTAAGGGTCTTAGATCCACATCCACGTGACAGAGGTGAGAACTACAAACCGAACCGGTAATAAAAGTATTACTGTAAATAAGCAATTTCTATTGGTGTATTGGGGCCAGATCTTTTTGAAGTAATTTAGTGAGTATTTTTATGTGCAGGAAGCGATAGGAGTTTGGGACAACTGATCAGTTTTCTTATAGCAAGAAGCATTAGGAGATACTAGACAAAGGCAGGTTTGTGAGTTGGATTACGGAGTAGCCATATCTCACTGAATAGGGTCTAGCGTGGTCTACTCCTTTTTCTATATTCCTGTCCATTAACTTTACTAAACATGTTATAAAAGTTTGGAAGTACTTGCAAGATAAATGAAATGAGAATGGTGGTGATAAAACTGGATCCTCCTAGTGGTCTTTAATAAGATAAATGGATATGGATGATGGCATAACTGGTATTAGTGAGGGAAAAGCAGCCCTGGGTGAAGATGATCAGGTGAAGAGATTTAATGAAAGGTGGGGGTGGGGCAATGTAGGTAGCAGGCAATAAAAAATAGAGTGCAAATAGGGGTCTAACAGTTTTTGGTTTACCTCCCACTGTATAACTGATCTGGGAGTTACCTGAAGCAAATAAAATTTAATCAGGTGGAATTTTTTGCTCCAAGACAGGTAATCAGATGCTGGCGGAAGTAATTTGTAAAAAATTTGGCTATCCATAAATCTCAACTACAAGGCTAACCGCAGATCAAAATGTTTATCTTTGTTGTAAGAGTGAAGAAGTAGAAAAACAAATAAAATTTAAAAGTAGCGATAATTTAATATTTTAGGGGCATGTTGTTTATTAAATAAATACATTGAAATTACATCTTGTTTGAAACACATCATGGGATAGAAACATACAAAAGTTTTAAAAGAAAACCAGTATTCATATTACTACCTTGTGCAAGCTGTCGAACAGTTAATGTTGAATATTAATAACTTTAGTCAATATATTCCTAAATATATGAATTGGAAATTTTAAAGCCACTGGGAATGATCAGAGAAGTGGCATTAATTGGATAACTTTTTAAAACAAGAGCTGAATGGTTTTTGCATTGCTGTGTGGTTCATGAATTATTAATAACCTTACTTGCTGAGAGTTGGCAATACAGTGGAACCTTTGCAGCTTGTAAGATATGAACTCCAAATCAGAAAGTTTTATTTCTTTGACTTTTCATACATACTGCATACATTTATTTTACTTTTTTTTTTACTTTATTTACTGTTGAGTTGCCATTGGTTGCCAAGGCACATTGTGGGGATGGTCAGTTCAGTTGATGTCCGTGTTTGGAGAAAATAAAAATCTAATTGGCTTGATAGATAGTGGGTTTGGTTAGCAAGCTTATCATGGATGGTCTTACCAAATGTGTGACAATTTTCTTTTGTTAAAGGTACCTGTAGAATACTCAATTATTATAATTCTATGCAGATTAAAAAATAGTATATACCTGGAGTAAATTGAGAAACTTCTGAACCATTTTAAAATTCCACTATGCACAAAATTCTGATCTTTATGAAATGCTCACTGTTGCTTTTGAAGCGTGGAAGAGCTGATAGATGTGGGGGAAAATAGAATAGATAACTGGTTTTTGGAATTAATAAGAGACTAATGAGGATTGCTGTAACTTGCAGGGGTGGATGATGGAGAAGACATCCCTCGAGAAACATTAATAGGAATTTATGAACGAATTCGCAAAAGGGAACTCAAGACCAATGAGGATCATGTGTCCCAAGTCCAGAAAGTGGAGAAATTGATTGTTGGAAAGAAACCAGTAAGATCCAATGTCTTAAAATTGTGAAATATATAATTCTGTTTTGACTAATTTTGAATTTTGGATGACTGTTCAGATATGGCTTTTCAAAAGAAAGTGGTTTGTCCAGATAGACCCAATGTTTCTGCCTGCTCCTGCCCCACTGAACTCGTGTCCTCATATCTTGACTCCATCCTATCCCCTTGATTCAGTCCCTTCCATCCTACATTGGTAATACTTCTCATTCTGTCGATCTCCTAACTAGCTTTCAATTCCCTGGCCCTGAGAGCCTCTTTGTCACCATGGATATACAGACCCCATACAGTTTTATCCTCCATCATTCCCATTCTGACATTTCAGTTCTTGACGTCCACTTGTACCATGATGAAGCCACCCTCAGGGTGAATAAGCAACACCTTATGTTCCATCTGGATAGCCACCAAGCTGACGTCATGAATATCGATTTTCCTTCCCCCCTTCCTGTCTCCTGTAGTCCTCTCTCCTCTCCTAACAGATACCTTACATTCCACCACTTTATCTTTCCTACCCTCTTGGCTTCAGCTATTACCTTCTAGCCATCCTCCTTCCCCTCCTCTCCCCCACACCTTTTTATTCTGGTATCTTCCCCCTTCCTTTCCAGACCTGTAGAAGGGTCTCAGCCAGAAATATGGACTGTTTATTCATTTCCATAGATGTTGCCTGACCTGCTGATTTCCTCCAGCATTTTGTGTGTATTGCTTTGAATATTCAAAATCAAGTTTAATATTACAATATATGTTATGAAATGTGTTAACTTTACAGCAACAGAACAATGAAATACATGATAAATATAGAGAAAAAGGAACTGTTACATTAAGTATATATGCGTCTATTAAATAATTGTTAAAATAAGTCGTGCATTAAAAAACAGAAATTAAAAAGTACTGAGGTAATGTTCATAGGTTCAATGCCCATTTAGTAATTGGATGGCAAAGGGGAAGAAGCTGTCCCTGAATCATTTTGTGTTGTCTTCAGGCATCTGTACCTCGTTTCCGACAGTAACAATGAGAAGAGGGCTTGTCCTGGGTGGTGGGGGTTCTGAATGATGGACACTGCCTTCCTAAGGCACTGCTCTTTGAAGATGTCTTGGATACTACCAAGGCTAGTACCTATGAGACAAGTGTTAATTCTAGCCATGACCAGTTTCTCAAAGTATTTCATCACTGTAAATGTGGGTGCTACTGGACGATAGTCATTAAGGCAGCTCATCCTGCACTTCTTGGGCACAGGTCTAATTATTATCCTTTTGAAGCAGTTGGGAACTTCTGTCCGTAGCAATGAGAAATTGAAGATGTCTTTGAATACCCTCACCAGTTGGTTGGCACAGGTTTCAGAGCCTTACCAGATACTTCATTGGGCCCTGTTGCCTTGCAAGGATTCACCCTCTTGAAAGACAGCCTGACCTTGGCCTCTGAGACAGAGATCATAGGGTCACCGGATGCTGCAGGGATCCTCACAGTTGTGGTTTTATTCTCCTTTTCAAAGTGAGCATAATAGGCATTCAGCTCATCTGGTAGTGAAGCATCACTGCCATTCATGATGCTGGGTTTCACTTTGTAGGAAGGAGCCTGCACACCTTGCTAGATTTAATATGTTAGCTTGAAGCAGAACTGGGGAATCATGTAAAACAGCCCACAAGGATCATCAAGGTTAATGCAGTCAGTTGCGTGTTGTGCTGCGTTGCTATTCAGTGTACCTAACGTTGAAGAAGTATACTCTGAACTGCTGTAGTTAAAGATCAAAGTCTTGGGGAAGCAGAAATTTAAGCTCAAAACCATTTTATAAAACTAGACTCTCATTAGGAGATCTTCAGTAAACTTCCACATCTTACTTATTACATTACTGGTCCTCTTCATATGGTAGCTCTATATCACATCCAAGCATTGGTGCTTGCATATTTGTTCTTTGATTTAGATAATACAGGCAGAACAGCAATTATTGTTTATCTACAATTATTCTGTGAGGAAAGTGGTGGGCCATCCAGCTAATTGGTACGTGACAGTGCTCTGATGAATTACGAGTGAAAATTACAGACAGACATATTTTATTGATCCCGAGGGAAATTGGGTTTTGTTACAGCCGCACCAACCAAGAATAGTGAAGAAATATAGCAATATAAAACCATGAATAATTAAATAATAATAAGTTAATCATGCCCAGTCGAAATAAGTCCAGGACCGGCCTATTGGCTCAGGGTGTCTGACACTCCTAGGGAGGAGTTGTAAAGTTTGATGGCCACAGGTAGGAATGACTTCCTATGACGCTCAGTGTTACATCTCGGTGGAATGAGTCTCTGGCTGAATGTACTCCTGTGCCTAACCAGTACATTATAGAGTGGATGGGAGTCATTGTCCAAGATGGCACGCAACTTGGACAGCATCCTCTTTTCAGACACCACCGTCAGAGAGTCCAGTTCCACCCCCATAACATCACTGGCCTTACGAATGAGTTTGTTGATTCTGTTGGTGTCTGCTACCCTCAGCCTGCTGCCCCAGCACACAACAGCAAACATGATAGCACTGGCCACCACAGACTCGCAGAACATCATCAGCATCGTCCGGCAGATGTTAAAGGACCTCAGGATTTATTGTACATAATTGTGTTTCCTTCTGTTGTTTCTTAATCCTACCTGCCAAGGCCTTCTCGTGTCCCTTTTTTGCTCTCCTAAGTCCATTCTTAAGCTCTTTCTTGGCTATCTTGTAACACTCTGGAGCACTGTCTGACCCTTGATTCCTAATTCCTATGTTTCTGTCTTCCTTTTATTTAGATGTTCCATATCTCTTGACAACCACGGTTACATCACCCTACCATCCTTTCCCTGCCTTAATAGACAAAACTATTCAGAATGTCATACAAGTGCTCAGTAAACAAACTCCGCATTTCAGTTCTACATTTCTGTGAATATATCTGCTTTCAATTTAGGCTCCTAAGTTCCTGCCTAAAAGCATCACAATTCACCCTTCCCTAACTAAATAGTTTCCCATACCGTCTGCCTTTCCCTGTTTAAGTTTATGCTAAAGGTCACTAAGTTGTGGTCACTATCTCTGAAGTGCTCGCCCATCGCGAGATCTGTCATTAAAATAGGCACATTTCAACTCATCCAAATGACTGTCCTATCCACTGCCTGTCCTTCCTCACAGTCTCTGTACATGCTGCATCTACTTTTACATGAACTGTCCCATCCTTTGACTTGCCACTCTGGTTCCTATCCCCTTGTCAAAGTAGTTTAAACCCTCCCCAATAACTCTAGCAAACCTGCCTACAACGTATTGGGCCCTATCAAGTTCAGGTGTAACCCATCTCTTTTGTACAGGTCATCCTTCCCCAGAAGAAATCCCAATGATCCACAAATCTGCCAGTCATTTCTGAATTTATTGGCAAACCTACTTTCCTGGAAGAAGGTGATGAGCTGTTGTCTTGGACTGTTGTTTGAAGTTATCATAGTGCTGCTGGGGAATTCCAAGATTTAACCTAGTAATGAAAAACATCAATACTTTGCCTTTGTTAAGATATGTGCAGCCTAGAAAGGAACTTCCAAATGCTGATATTCCTTTAAGTGACATTAAACGTTATATTAGAGGACAAGGAGGCTTCAAGAACAATGGTGAGGCCCAGCACATGAATGTTGAAGACAATACTGAAGAATTCTCAATTATGTTCAGCCAGAAGTGCTAAGTAAATGGTCTGCCTTTGCCTCTTGAAATTCAAGAAACCAAGGTAAATCAAACTCAGCCAATTGATTTACTGCATGAAATAGCAAGAAACAGTTAAGAGAGGTGGATGCAGCAAAGGTATGGGAACAGACAAGATTCCATCTTAAGTACTGAAAACATATATTCCAGAATTAGATGTACCTTTAGCTAACCTCTCCCATATAATTATAACATTGGCAAAAACCCAGAAGTGTGAAAAGTTGTCAAGTAAGTGGACAAATCCAATCCAAGTAAAGACCTCTTAGTTAATCTACTCAGTCATTAACAAAGTGATGAAAGTTCAATGGTGCTATTAAATGGCACTTATTCTTCAAACATACACCAAAGAGCTTAATTTTAGTGACCTAACCTCCTTGATGACAAGACGGGAATTGACTGATGAAACTAAAAAGAAAAGGCATAAAGGTGAAAATATTCCAACAATTTAAGTCCTATTTTAACACAAAGAAATGACATCATTGCAAGAGTTCATCAGGCCATTTTCTTAGACCTGTTATCTTCAGTAGCTTCATCAATTATCTTTCTATAAAGTCAGATACATGGTTGTGTAATTTTCAATTACGTATGCAACTTACCAGTAATTGGAAAAAAATCTATGTCTTAAAATAGCAACTACTACTTCTAACATGAGAGTATCTAATTGGTTTCCCTTAATGTTCACTGGAATTACCAGCACCAAGAACTCCAAAATCAACTACTTTGGGTGTCTACATCAGAGGCTACAGGAACAGTCAGAATTTAGATATCTTTTTATTTGACACACCAAAATGTTTCCACCATCTACAGGGCATGAGTTGGAAGTACTGTCTGCTTGCTTAGTTGAGTACACTTCCAATCACCAAGAAGCTCCACATAATCCTGGACAGCACAACTGCCTTAATTGATGTCTGTTTGATCACCCTAAATATTTACTCCCTACACTCTGGCACACCATAACTATGTTTCTTGCCAGATCCAGCCCAAGAGTACTTTGCAAACCTTCTATTTCCATCAGTGGGTGAAAGGCAACAAATGTATAGATAGATAGATAGATAGATACTTTATTCATCCCCATGGGGAAATTCAACTTTTTTTCCAATATGAACACCACTTCCTTCTAATCTGACTTGGAAATGTTTCACCTTCATCTTTGCTTGGTCCAAGTCATAGTAAATGCATCTTCACCTGAAGGACTGTGATAGTTCAAGAAGATAAATCTCTACCACCACTTTGAGGTCATTGAGGGATGGGCAATAAACGCTGGCCATCTGAATGACACCCACATCCCAAAAAGTGAGGAAATAAAAAGCCCAAGTAAATGGTAAAAGTGATGGGTTTCGAAGGTGCAACCTAAGAAGGTTTTGTGTGTTCTCACAGTGCCTTGTCTAGCATGCACAATGCAGTTAAGATATACCTGCAGTGAAAAGTGTTGGATATATAGGTTAACAACCAAGCTGATTGCCTTGTTCTTGATGTTTTGGTTATGTCCCAGCATTTGTATTCTATAGAATGCTAACATGTCAAATGAGGAACTTAAGTTCATCGCAAACAAGAGAAAATCTGCAGGTGCTGAAAATCTGGAAATCCAAACAACATACACAAATTGCTGGAGGAACTCAGTTGGCCAGGCCAGACTGTATTGAAAAGAGTACAGTCGACATTTCAAGCGGTGACCCCTCATTTTCCGTTAAGTTAAGAAAAATAGAACTCTCATTAAAAATGACCCTGAAGCTTTTTGGCTATTCATAAAACCTCATCTAGTTGACTATCTGCCAAAATTGCTTCTGCTTCCCTGTAAATAATCTGTCAATCCCAGGTTTTAATTGTATTACTTAGAAATTTCAGAGAAATTTTACAAGAATGTTGCCAGGACTTGAGGACCTGAGCTATAGGAAAAGGTTGAATAGGCTGGGAATACAGAAGAGTGAGGGGAAATTTTATAGAGGATTAGAGGTCATAGGTTGAGAGTGAAAAGTGTAATATTTGAGGGGCCTCTGAAGGGGAACTTAACTCCACCATGGATGGTCCCAAGGCCATCTGTGAAAGGAGAAGGGCTGGGCATGGGGCTAGAAACCCCATTCTGTAAAAAAGGAAGAGCTACAGAAATGCAAAGAGAGGTTCCAGAGACCTCATCCCTGGGAGAAAAAGGATACCAAGAAGATGGGCTACATCTGAAGATAACTTGAAAGACTGGCCTTGGACAGAGGACTTCGGTGAGCTGCTGTCGGCGGCCCATGTCCCAGTCAGGGTGATGGGTTTAAGAAGAAGAAAAGGGAGACTTCCTTATCCCAAGTGTGGTACAAACTATCAGTGGAAATCATATATGCAAGGTCAATTGTAACATTTAAGAGAAGTTTGGATAGGTACATGGATAAAAGAGGTATGGAGGTCTATGGTCTGGGTGTACATAGATAAACCTAGACAGAAGGGCAGGCTGGTACTGATTAGAAAAGACTTACTGTGCTGTGGTGTTCTGTGACTCTTTCACTGTAATCTCTCCCTTTTAAAATTTTAACTGCTGGTTAGTTCCTGTTCTCACCTGCATGTTCAACCCAGTCTTGGAAAGTTGCACGAGTTGGGTCTACAACAAGTTTCTCTTACTTCAATCTTGCAATTATTCTCTTGGACCAGAAAATAATAAATCTTTAAGTCTTATCTCAAAAACTAATTCCATAAAAAAGAGAGGTCGAAGCACTCAATGCTGTATATAATGCATTGTTAACAGTACCATTACTTGACATTCATTCAAAAAAGGTCAATGACATTTTGTCTTTCTTTTTCTACTTCATACCTAGAATACTATAGTTCTTGGGAAGTAACAATGACATTATTGACAGAGTTACAGATAACACAGTTTAAGGACTTCTTAGAAACAAATGATGGAAGCTGTTACACTTATCTGACTCATTACCTTTAGAAGAAAATTAGCAATTAAGAAAATAAGAAATATAGACCTATAAGGTTGGAATAATTATGAGGCAGCCTTGTTGCTAATGGAATCAGTACACATATGTATGGCAGATGGAATCAACTCTATTTTCTGAAGAATTAGTCTTTTAGCACTGTATTCACTCTGCTGTGATATTATTCCTTTATTTTTCTGAAGTTTAATAAATTGTATATATCTTTCTGCTGTAGATTGGATCTCTGCATCATGGACTTGGTTGTGTAAGTATTACTTTTTATTTTTATTGCCAAGTTTTCATTTGAATTTCTCTACAAAATATCATCTCTAGTTAAAATAACTGACTTTAACACAACAGGAACAATGAAACTACTTGTGTTCTGAAAATTTTGATAAGCATTTCAAACATTTAGAAATGGCATATATTGAGGCTTTTATTTTGCGGATGTCTATCTAGTTCAGCTCTCACCACACAGTTCTAATCATGAAAGAGATCACAGTAACCAGCAAAATTGTTGACTACTTAGATTTAATCATTTTAACTTACCTGTTCATGGGCTGTGGGTAGTACTTTTAGTTCTTTTGTCCTGGAATGGTATTGAACTCTCATTAGAGTGCTTTTAACTTCTATATAAATAATTTCACACTCAGATAATTGGCTGCAAAAATGATCATGCAAGTTGATTACCAAAATACATTGGCAATAATCATATAGTTAGCTGTCAATTCATTTTGCTGGTTGTTTATTCAACATAAATTTTTCCTCTAGCTGTCAGCATTTATACTGGAATTTGCTGTATCTCAGAGCTCGCTATATGTTATCTATTTCACAATTCTGGACTGAACAAATAACTGATCCTGCACCATCTTAACCAGTAAGATCAAAAAGCCCATTCTGAGGTGGCATGATCTAAACCAAAAGTAACACTTAGAATAATGAACACAGTAGCCAATTAAGTATTAAAACAGAATACTGAGGTGAAAGGAATGGAGGACTTAAGAGATGAGCTTTTTTTTTAGTGAGTATTAGTTAAATAATACATAGCTTGAGTTCTGCGGAGCAATTTTGGAATTTCTGCATTTCACTGGCTATGTGCAGCTACTGAAGTCGCTGCTCAGTCACCTGTATAATCATGGTGAAGGGTGTATTAGATTTGCTATGGTAAATATGCCTTTGGGTGCTGTTGTTTCATTATTTTTGCATGCAAAGCTGATGAAAGTATACATTGAAACATTGTTTCTGAACATAAGTCCTTAGTCACCAGTCAAAATAAAAGTTACTAACAATGCAAGGACTATTAATGAAGTGTTATTAGAGTAGTTACATGAATACCAAATATGATATGGTAAGAAGAGTAAAAGATCTGGATAAGCAGATTAGGAAAATGATAAAAAAATGTAAACAAAAATAATAAAATTTATTCTCTAGTATTTAAAACCTTCAGAAATAGGGCTGCAGTAGTTAATTGGCCAAAAGTTGTGCTAGTAGCACTAAACACATGCCAAAAACGTGCTTGGCAATAGTTAACATTTTGTTAAATGTTATTTAATTTAAAATGGACAAGGGAGACAACATGGTCAATGTTTGTTTAGGAATATGGTTAAGGGAGCATGAAACGAGGCTTATGGGCAAGATGAGCTCTGGGAAGCTGTGAGAGGAAGTTGCAGAGAATTGAAAGAGAAATGTGAATTTGGGGGGGGGGGGCGGTGTGTGTGGTTTGAGGAGATCTTAGTTGAAGCTTGCCTAGGTGAGCAGGGTAGCCGTTCAATAAATAATATCAATCTTCATGACTAAGAAGTCTGTGAACTTCCAGCATTTATGAAGGGTAAATATTGAGGAGGTAAATGAAGTTTAATGCTTTAATAAAGAAGATACTTTAATTCAAATAGCACCTCTAGACATCCCAAAAGTGATTTAAAACCAATGAAGAAGTTACTTCTATAACATAGGGAATGTGGTAGTTAATTTGCACACAACGTGTACCCACAAATTGCAATAGGATAATGGTCCAATGATTTGTTTCGATGATATTGTTAAAGAATAAAAGCTACTGGCGAGATACTCAGTTGTTTTCCTGTGAGTAGTACCCCTGGGTCCTTCACGTCCTTCTAAGATGAAAATAGAATGTCTCATTTGGAAGTGGAAGGAAGTGGATAATTAGACACTCTAAAGTGAATGTTGAATAGTTTGCAGTTTGTAAGTTGTGAGCGGAGCCCGATAATCTTTTATACCAATACCACTGCAGAACACATTCTTTCTGAATCATTATTATTAAGCTTTGTTTAGAAATACTTAATATTTCATTGCTCTTGCAAATAGCTTGGATCTTATCCTCTGGGAAAAGACGTGCTTCAGCACAGCACAGTTAAGATCTGTTTACATGTAATAGAAAATTAAAAAGACAAATTCCTAGTTAGTAAAATGATATACATTATTTGATTTTGGAGAGTAAATTTCAAAAATTTGAAAGAAAAGGTGTATGGTTTATAATTTTTTTAAATGTACACATATATCCAAAACTTTTCAAAAAGCTGCCTAAAGGATGACTATTGATACCTTTTAGATGCTCAGATTGAAGATGGTATGGTGATTTATATACTGGTATTTTGTAACAGTAATGTAAAGTTGTATATTTGCTGTTCAAAGGTTTTGATTCCAAGTGTTATGCTTATTTAAGCCGCAAAGTTTTCAATGTATTTTAGCACCTTGATGATTTTTAAATATAAATCTTAAAGATCTGTTAAGCATTTCCAGATTAATTGAATTGTATATGTTCATCTCTGTGATAGTATTCTTGGTTGAATATCTTTACTGATCTTCATTAATTAGGTACTTTCGCTACCCCACCGAAGATTAGTCTGTTATTGCCGATTATTTGAGGTTCCAGATCCAAATAAGCCTCAGAAACTTGGCTTACACCAGCGAGAGATCTTCTTATTTAATGACCTGCTAGTGGTATGTAATCACTTTACTTAACCAAATGATGATAAGATTTACTTCAAACACCATTTATCAATCCCATTTATCGTGAAATTGGTCCTTAGTGTAATGCACCATTAAGATAATGTTCATCTTCAACTGATAGATGCATCATCTGGTAAACCTACTTGACATCTGTACTTCTAATACTCCTTGGAATGAAGTAACACATTCTTTTTCAGGGGTTCTCAACCTGAGGTCCATGTACACCTTGCTTAATGATATTGGTCCATGACACAAAAAAAGGTTTGGAACCCCTGTTTTAGATGAATATCGAGTTGAATTTTGTCCCTAAATAAATGTACATTCACATAAGTGTAGGTAGTATATGGATAAGGAGGTCAGCATGGGTTAGTTTGTAAATTATTATTGTATGAAAGTAATCAGCATTTCTGTTCCTCTCATCAAAGTGGTCAGCTTCATGTTTGCCTGAATCATGCGCAACCTTCATCCCCACTTTAATTGAAACTTTTTACAGCATTGTCACAAGATACTTTCCCACCTAATTTTCTGTGATCAGATTATAGATGTACTTAGTTCCTTCATCAGATATTGATATGGATCATAATTAACTATGAATAACTGCTTACAGTCTATTACCAGAATCAGGTTGATTACCATGGACATATGTTGTGAAATTTGTAGACTCCATGAAAACTGGATACTCCAGTGTATAACCATACCAGGCTATGATGCAACCAGTCACAATGTTCCATGGTAAATCTGCAGAAATTTGCTGGAGTCTTTGGTGACATACCAAATATCCTCAAGCTTCTAATGAAGTGCATCTGATAGTATTCCTTCTTCATGATTACATCAATGTTTTGGGCCCAAATCCAAATATATTTTTATTCATGAATCAGCTTTCAGTCTATGTTAACATATTATCCCACATCTAAAAGCCCTAATCATGTAATAAACTCTTTTGTAGCTCGCGAGGTCACAAGCATAATGCATTTTACTGGTTCTAATATACCTAGGCCATTGGTTACAGACTTCAGTTTATCAAACACCATTTTGCTTTTCTGAAAGCCGATGTTGACTCTGGCTGAATATACGTTTACATTTCCAAGTGCTCTTCTATCACATAATCAGTAACAAATTCTAGCAATTCCTCTTTTACTGATGGAATGTTAACTGGTTTGTAGTTGATCTGCTTTTTTCTTTCTCATTAACGATGAAATTACATTCCACCTTCCAGTCTATGTGAAGATTAAGGCTAAACTGTATCTATCTTGTTAAATAGCTTACGATATAGGCCTGAGGTCTAGGCTTTTTTTAAACATGGAAACTGAGGGGCGACCTTCTAGAGATTGATAAAATTATCATATGTTATTCGAGTACTTTTTCTTTACAAAATTAAATTTCTCACTGATCAGTTTTCCACTGAGCTGCATCATCCTGGACCCTTCCTGCCAGCTGGACATGAGCCAGTGATTCCTGTCTATCTAGACTTTTTCCAGATGTGAGGGGTGAAGAGACTTGCTTTCTATACATTGCAAAGGTCTCATGAGGTACAACAGGCTCCAGGTGGCAAATAGGCATTGGATATTGAACCTCTGGGAGTCATTGCTTGCTGCCACCAATAGAATTTTAACCATTTTTAAATGTCCTTGGTTGTTCAAAGACATTTAAAATCTACACATAAATTTACATAATTTTAAAATATTTAAATATAAAATGTAAGAAACATTAATTAACATGTAAAATAATCAGATAATTAGATAGTTAAAATGAAATAAGCAAAGTGCCTATTTTACTATTTCCACAGAATAATGCTTTGCCAATCCCCAAGGTTAAATGTGAAGTACACCTGAACCCTTTTCAGTACGTCACTTTTCTGCTGCTGGCTTCAATAGTGGGTCCAGCAGTCGATGACAGAGTCTGATTTCTCATACCAGAGTCTCCTGCCTTTGACCATCTGGGCATAGAAGTTCAAAAATGTACTGCTTTCACAAATATCTAGCAGCCATCATGTTTTGGCCCATTAGTTCATTGTATCTTAACCAACACTTCCCTTTCCTTTGATACTGATGTTCATTAACTTTAGGGTTCATTCAATTCTTAAATCACATTACCCTCAAACTAATTATAATATTCTAAGGCATTATCGTGACTCTTCTCTAAGAATTTCTTCATTTATGACTAACATAATCTTACTTCACAGCTGTTAATATGAAGGGTTTTATTTTTTCTCCTTAAAATACATTCAATACTTCTGTTAATGCAGAATAAGGGACTGTTTCTGTTAACAAAGAATGAGTGCAAGGAACCTCACAATAAGTTTATCATTTTTAAATTGGACAGAATGCTGATTTTAATTGTGTCATGTTTCTTTTGCTGAAAAATTCCTGAAGTCTTGATGCCAATTAGTTTGTCCTTTAGGTTTGGATATGAATCATCTTCATCAAGTTCTATAGGTTTTGGGGTGACTATAGAGTCCTATGCAGGACCCACAGAATGGACACTCAGTGTTCAGTGCCTTTGAACATGATTAAGAGTTTTAATACTGAGCAGTAGCTAGTGGGAAGATGCTGACATTGATTTGTTTATCCTATCAATATATTTGAAGGATTTTGTGGAGACAGCATTGATGGTACTCCTCCAGTGGCTTTAAGTTTTCCATATTCTGAACTAGACAACTCAACAGGGTAACTATTGCTCCATGCCTGGTATGGGACCTGAACTTCCCTCAATCGCAGGACTCTGCAGAGAGGGTACAGACAGCCCAGTGTATCTGTAAATGTGAACTTTCCACGATTCAGGACATATACAGGGACGGATGTGTAAAAAGGGCCCGAGGATCATTCGGGACCTGAGACACTACAACCACAAACTGTTCCAGTTGCTACCATCTGGAAAACGGTACCACAGCATAAAAGCCAGGACCAACAGGCTCCGGAACAGCTTCTTCCACCAGGCCCTCAGAATGATTAATTCATGCTGATATAATTGTATTTCTATGTTATATTGATTCTCCTGTTGTACACACTATTATAAATTACTATAAATTGCACATTGCACATTTAGATGGAGACGTAGCGTAAAGATTTTTACTCATATATATGAAGGATGTAAGTAATAAAGCCAATTCAATTCAATACACCATGAGGTTGGCGTTGGTTTTCAGGTCTTAGTCTTCAATTTTTTTTTTGTTTATTTGGCCAGACTACAGGCAGTGATGAATCTTGACATTAGATGTTTTCCTTTGTGGAGAGTACTTGGGAGATTTGGAGGAAATCCTTTTTCCTGGCTGAAACTGCGTGGAGGGTAGGGGCAGGTGGGGAGAGGGGAGACGTGGAAAAAAGTAGAAGCAGGTTAGGATAGTAGAAACACACACACAATGTTGGAGGAAGTCAGCATGTCATCAGTATTTACGGAGGAGAATAAACAGTGGGTGTTTCAGGATGAGCCCCTTCACCAGCACTGGAAAAGGGCAGAAGCTAGAATACAAAAATGGAGGGAAGGGGAAGAGTACAAGCTGACAGATGATACATGAGACCAGATGAGGGGGCAGTTAGATGGGTGGGGAAGGGGGGGGGGGGCTGAAGAAAGAAGCTGGGACATGATAGGTGAATGAGGTAAATGGCTAAGAAGAAGGGATCTGACATGAGAGGACAATGGACATAGAATAAAGGGAAGGAGGAGGGGAACTAGAAGGAGGTAATGGGCAGTTGAGGGGAATTGAAGGAATGAGAGGGTAGCCAGAATGATGAATAGGAAAAGAGAGATGGAGGAGTGGGGTTGAGAAATTACCGGAAGTTAGAAAGATTTGAGCTTTTGCTTCTCCATCTTGATTTTAGTCTCATTATGGCACTAGAGGAGGCCATGGACACATGTCAGAATGGGAATACAGGTTTCCCCTGTTATCGGAAGGTAGAGCGTTCCTATGAAACTTTTTGTAAGCTGAAATGTCGTAAAGCGAAGAAGCAATTACCATTAATTTATATGGGAAAAATTTTTGAGCGTTCCCAGACCCAAAAAATAACCTACCAAATCATACAAAATAACACGAACATATAGTAAAAGCAGGAATGATATGATAAATATACAGCCTATATAAAGTAGAAATATTATATGTATGGTGTAGTTTCACTTATCAAAATCGGGAAGACAGCGAGCCAAAATTGATTTGGAAAAAAAACAGCACATACACGCCTACTACGCATGTACACACATGCGCACACAACTGCCTGCATAAGGCTTCACCATCATGGTAGTCTTTCTCGGGGTAAACACACATATAAAGAGGGCGTCTTTTTTTCATAAAAGCAGAAATCCCCTTTGGTTAGCAAAATCGGGTACTAATGTAGATCTTTCATAACAGCGAGCTGTCGTAAAGTGAATGTTAGAAAAACGGGGGCCACCTGTAGAAAGTCAAATTGAAATGGAGAGTCACCAGGAGATCATGCCTTTTGTAGCAAATTAATGGTTACTAACCCATGTGTCTTTGGAATGTCAGAGGAAATCCACGCGGTCACGAGGAGAATGCACAAACTCCTTCCAGACAGTGGCAGAATTGAGCCCATGTTATTGGTGCTGTAATAGCACTATGCAACCTGCGATGCTACCATGCTGGTTCATGCAAACATTTCAAATGGGAAATATATAGACATTATTTCAAATACTGATTACTACATTTCCAAAAGAACTTTGAAAAGTTAACATTAATAAATATTTTCTGTTATAAAATATTTTCTTGCTGAAGTGAATTGATGAGTGGTACTGCTTACTTAATAGTTAACAGTTGCACCTATAAGTAAAACATGTTTATCTTTTAATAGGTTACAAAGATCTTTCAAAAGAAGAAAAATTCAGTGACCTACAGTTTCCGGCAATCCTTTTCCTTGTATGGGATACAAGTTCTTCTTTTTGAAAATCAGTGTAAGAATTAAATAAACTCTCAATATGCACTTCCAAATTTTTTAAACTTAAAAATCTTTCAAACACTGTTTAACTCTCAGTAATAGTTCTATGTATTGCAAAAATAAAAATGTTAACTCAAAGTTATTATTTTATATTTTTCTTAGATTACCCAAATGGAATCCGACTTACTTCAGCTAATTCAGGCGCTGACATTAAAGTCCTTATTAATTTCAATGCCCCAAATCCACAGGATCGTAAAAAATTCACTGATGACCTTCGTGAATCTATTGCAGAAGTTCAAGAAATGGAAAAGTACAGGATAGAATGTAAGTACAAAATTATTTGACATAGTCTTGAATTTGTGTTCCAACTTCTACATGTGAGCTTCAATAGGTTTAGTTTTACTGCTTTAATTTGCAGCTCCTCTTTGTATGAAATATTCTAATGTTGAAGGTTTCATTTAAACCTAAACGCAGTAGTCTTACAAAATCAAATTTATCGTGCTCTTGAATTGTTTCTCTTGTTGACACCGTTGCACAATTTCAACATGCACTATAAGAAAATACAATTCTACATTTTATCTGTAGCTGAGCTGGAAAAGCAGAAGGGAGTTGTACGGCCAAGTATCTCTCAAGCATCAGGCCTGAAAAAGGAACCTGGCATTGGTACATTAAGCAGGACCAGCCTGGATGATAGTTATGCCACTGGGGAGGGGTTAAAGAGGACCGCCCTAAGCAGTTCACTCAGGGACCTTTCCGAAGCAGGTATGATGATGGCAATTACTTTCAACTTCCATTTTGTCTTGTTATTACTAAATATGAACTGAATAGCACTTCCAGCTTTGACAGAAGTTTAAAAACATTGATTTAGTTAGTCATTTTGGTGTTGCCAAATGTCAGTAAACTTATGTAGATTCTTTCATGCTCATTCCAAAAAAAGTCCAGTTTATTTCTTAATTTTCGGCATTTGAAGTTGTGTATTAATTTTATTAATCTTACATGCAGACTTTATCTTTAGCAAATGTGACACTCAATTGTGAGCAATGTCACAAAAATATTGTGAAAGTACTGACAATATGGTTTACAATAAACACAAATATTTTGTTATGTTAATATTAAACTGTTTTTCAGCACATTCATGTTGCATAATCACTTGCAGAATCCAAACTGTGATCAGTAAACAAATAAGTTTAAAATTGTTGAGGTTTGAAAAATCCACTTTCGACATTTTAATCTGACAGTTATGATGTATGTACTTTAAGCAATTATTCAATTGTGCAGATTTTCAAGGTCATTGGAATTATCAGAAATATAACCTGTTTTCAGATTAACACATCATGTGATGTACTGAGTGAAGAAATGGTCAGCATGGATGGATTATATCTAGGATGAAGAGAATGTTCTACAATGTAGACAAAAAAAGAATTTTTCTGTGCTTTGTGCTTGGATCAGTACATGTTAAACCATTGTTTTTGTTTAATGTGAGGAACGGCATTGTGCATTGGCTAACCTAAATCAAAGTGAACTCCTGGAAATAATTCAGTTGTTGTAGCTTGCTTAGTAATGTTTGGTCTCAAGTCTGTTTGTTCTCTTTTAAAGTTCATTTTAATTATGGATGTGCACTGTTATTTTGTCATATAATGTATGCTTGTATTCAAAACAAAACTGTTTTATTGTTAGGTTTTAATGAAACTTTAAAATGACTACTTACCCAAATTAGTCTAGGATCAAAGTTTACGTACTTTATAGAGCTTTCATTCTCTGTACAATTCAAACACTTCTGATATTAAACAGAAATATTAACACAAAACGTTCAGCTTTACACATCCCATATTCTGTAAAACATGCCATGTTTAGGCAAGGTCATTGGTTAGAAGATTGGATTTGCATCTCTTTCAAAGAGGCTCTTTCATCTTTCACCATCTGACCTGGGTTCCACCAGTTTTGTATTAGCCATTGCTCAATCACAGAGTAGAAAAATGAAATCCACTTGAGGTCCAGTTTTTCAGATCAATGGATACTACTTTAAAAATTAAGTACAATACCAGATTAAGGAGGAGTTGAGCAACATGCTCATACTGTTGCATCTGTCTATCCACAAATCTAGTCATATATGTAGTTTCCATTGGTAGTAAAATAACCATCACCCATATTGCTGAAGTATTTTTTTTCTTTTCACATCTGCAGTATATGTTTTATACAATATACACCCATATTTGTATGAATTGAAAACAGAAATCAAATTTTGAAACAATAGCATTAATTGTTTGAATTATTTCATTTAGAATGTTTTTCCAATCAACAATGAAATATAACAATGAGCTATTGTTATTTTTAAGCTTCAAAAATCTAATTAGATTTCCTGCAGCCATTGTCCCCCAATACGCTGCTTAGTTTCCTTCAAGTTTGCCTGCTGGTTCCCAATTAGACATGCTCAGCTTCTACCATGTACAGAGACCAGTCAATGTGCATTGGGTATGAGGATGTGGCCCCTGGGTTAATTCTTGGTTTCTAATCTTTGGTGTTGCATGTCCTGGGCAGGCAAGCGTGGGCGCCGCAGCAGTGCAGGATCGCTAGACAGCAATATGGAAGTAAGTAGGAAGTAATTGCTCTGTAGCTGGATGTATAATGTATATCTTTAAAACATTTGTTTTGCATCCTTTTGCTTTCTTCCAGTAAGTAGCCTGCCTGCCACATAGAAATGCATGTGTGAACTGCTTGCCAAGTGCATCTAATGCTCGCGCAGAGTCAGGCTTCTTGTCAAGGCACACACCATTGTTGATGGAATCAGTTGAATGTGGTTCTGCTAGCAGCAATTGAGTCTGAAGCTTCTGAAATCATCAGCTTGTCATGCTGAATAAATTTAACAAGTACCATGTTATAACATTTGGACATGGTTGCTTTATTATTTTGCTTTGTATGAGCTGCACTTAAACTTATTCCTTTTTTTGGCTACCAATTTTCAGAATAACACTTAAGATTCTCAGTCAGGGTTTTGAGTTCTTAAGATGTTAACATTTTTATAAAACAGTTCAAAGCAATGTGTGGAAACACATAGAAAAACTGGATAATGTTAGATGATCTGAGTGTGGATTTCATAAAAATCATTCATTTTACAAGCATTTACTCCCACTACCCTGCTCCAGCTCCAACTTCATGTATTGCCCATGCATGCTTACAGTGTGATGGCATAAGGATAAATAGATTTGCTCTTTTCACATAAAATTGCCAGAAATTCTGTAAAATAACCTTTTTAATTTCTCTGAACATTTGTAATGTATTTACAGTTTTTGTTTTGTCTGTGCAAATGTCCCTGTTGTAATAGTCTTGTGTGTTCTTAAAGAATGAATTGAAATTTGTTGCTTATTGTAAACAATCAATCATGTTTGTCCAATATGTACGGTATTAAAATCTTGAATGATCAATTAGACCATATGCACAAACAGGAGGCCAAATAGCAAGTCAGTTCATTTTACTTAAATGTGGAATAATGGCCAATTAAAGGCAAATATTTAAATGCACCATGGCAACTATTGAATTTGTAGATAATATAGAGATTGTTGTTCATTATATATCTCAGCTAATCTTTTGCAAATTTTAAACCTTTTATAGTTAGGCATAGCAATTAAGATGGCTTATGAAAGCATAAAATCTCACGTGACAAATAAATATTTTAGTCAAGAAGAGGGAGAAGGGTTTTGTGAATGGTGTTCTATAAAATATATATATATATATATATAAAACAGCTAACAGGTAGCCAGTAGTTCCCGGGTCAAGTATTGGAACAATGAATAATCATTCATATCTGGGAAATCCATGATGGAAATTTACAACGTTTGAGTTCCTCATTTAAGACACAAAAGAAATAATAATACTGAATACTAATGGAAGAAAATTTTGTCTGTTGAGCAGAGCTACTGCTTCCAGGTTGGAGAGTCAACAAAACCTGGAAAATGGACCTATTTAGATCAGTCTGTTCACCTGAGAAAATAATATAAGTTCTTGCACAGAAGCTTGAGGGGAATTGCTACAGAATAAATAATAGAAAGGAATAAACAGTAATTGAAAAGCAATGTATATCAATATATCATGAAGGATATATTTCGTATCTCCAATCATAGATATTGTATGAAAAATTGTAAATAATGTTTGCATCTTTTATACATTTGATTTAAAAATCTGATCATAATAGCTTGACAAAAATTTTGTTTTTTATATGAATATTTCAATTTTATCTGCTAGATGATTATATACAACCAAAGATGCACAAATTATTGAGACATACTAAGAAATTTCATAACTTGACATAGAAGTTTTTTGGAATCCAAAATAATTGTTAAGGTTGTAAGCCTCTTGGGATTTGCTTGAGCTTCAGCATATTCCTCACCGAGCTGAGATTCAGCACACTTGAAGGCCAGAGTGAGAAATTACTCACTTTGTAATAATGTATTTTTATATCTGTATGGCCATTCAATGAGCAGATTATGGCTCTTCTGTCTGCTAGTATATTCAAATTTGTGTGTGCTCCATTCATGAATTTATCCAGATGACAATCAATTTCATTTCAAAAACACTGTCAGCACCACATTACAGAGCTCTAAGAATAAACAGGTAAAGGAATTGGATGATATGCTGTCATAGCACCCTGAGGAAAAAGTAAATGGGTGTTCATCAGAGAAATCTTAGAGGGTCTTAAAGTCGGGGAAATAGTGGAGAAATGCAGAGAATGAAATATTGTAAGAAAATGAAGAAGTCAAACATCCCTCCCTTTTAGAAAAGGATTTTTAATTAATTTCCCTATTCTCTTATGACATTGAGGATCCATCAACCAATTGTTTTTTACATTATTGTACAAATAGATATTGAATTAAGCAGGTGTCTTTTAAACACATTAGCATTGATCACTTCCTCATGGTTCTTTGATGTCAAAAGGCATCTATTGGTCAATTATTTCAAAACCCAGCTATATAAGAAGTTCCTAAGAAGTTTAGAGTAACAATGAATGTTGTTTCCCATGAAATTCAAAACTTATAAATCAATAAGGTAAATATCTGCATACATGTTTATGAAAGTTGTAGCTGTAATATAAATGTGAAAATTTTAATCTTGTATGATTTTTCTATAATTAAATATTCCTAGCATATAATAGCAAAAGGTATATGATCTTAATGATAGGGGTCTCTATTCACTCAGAGTGTAACTTTAAAAAGAGAGCAGAACAAGAGAGCCCAGGCATGCGTGATATCAACAGAACTACAGTTTCCTCTCTGTAACAGTAACCTTGAAATGAGTTTAACTGACTACTGAGAATGAGCTTTATCATGTGGGAGAATGGGTTTGGATGGTTTAGGATTACTGTTGATACAAATATGTAAGGTTCTAATAATCTACCACCTATTTCTTCAAACATCCCGGTAGTTCAGAATCAGGCTCGATCTAGCATACCAAAACCCTTTCTTGAAATTTGCTGTGTTCATTGGAAAAAATATTTTGGAGCACTGGAGTATGTTCTCTTCCAATAATCAAGAATCAATTCCTCTCACATTCCAAGGACATTAGTAGGTTAATTGGTCACATGGATGTAAATGGGCTGGAAGAGCCTGATATCATTCTGTATCTCTAAATAAAATAAAATACAAAAATCATTTTACTTTATATAAATTAATGTTACAAGCCTATATATAGATTAATATTATAATTGATATGTAAAATATATAGCGTTTATCATTCCTTCAAAATAAGTCAATCATTTAAAAGTCCAGTCACATTAGTTTGTTGAAACTCGTTTGTGACATCTGATAAGGACAATGCATAATCATTGGAAAAAAAAGTGATCCAATTATCAAATCAATACATATGGATTAATCTTATGTAGTCAAAAAAATAATACTTGTCAGATGTAAGTAAATTTCAACAATTGTTCTTAAATAATTGAAATATTTTTTTCTTTTTCCTCCCAGGGGTCAGTCATTAACAGCCCACATGTACATCGAAGAGTCAGCTCATCTACACGAGGAGAAAATCCAATCCGTCCACATCAGACAATGTCAAACTCACCATCGTTGCTTGGTTCTATATTTGGCAGTAAAAGAGGAAAATCATCCCAGGGTTATTCTCTAGCAGGACCATCTCAGCAGCTTCCATATCCTCCACATCAGCAACATTCCTCAGCTATGCATCACACAGCTCAGACAGAAATACCGTCACAGCAGCTGCATGCGCACCATTCCCAATTCTGTCACGTGCAGCAGACACAGCCTCTACCACCTCCTTATCACCACCATCACCACTACCACCCTCCTCAACATGCGCAGTTCCCTCATCAGCATCACCAGCACTTACCGCATTCCCAGCACGCATCTCACTCCCAGCATGCCCCCTATGTGCAACAGCACCCCCATGCAGTTCACCCTCCTGTGCCTATTTCCCATTCCCAGCACCCTGCTCATGCCCAGCACCCTCAGCATCTCCATGGCCAGCAACCCCCATCTGCTCCTAGCACAAGCAAGACCAAACACACAAGTGGCATCAGTACAATAGTGTAGGAGGAAAGGAAAAATTAAAAATGCTGTATGCTTGTAACTTCACAAGAAAGCTGCACTGGCACTTAAATGCAGCAATATATAAATCTAACTTCCAAACTTGAAAGCACTTGAAAATACTACTGTGTATTATTGATAGTAGCCCACGGAAAAATTGAATTTACAGTCCCAGTACAAAATTAGAAATAATATAATTGACATAGTCCCTTAGGCGACCCAGGGGAAAGTTTTCCTAGGTTTCTTTGTCTTGCTTGAGGCAGGTTGAAACCTTTTGTGCTGTTTACCATTCAGTGCTTGTACTGTTATTTTTCCAGTAGTTAAAACATATTTTATTTCCCTTGGTGTACCTCCTGACAGCTGTTTTGTTATTTCAAATTTGGCAGCCTTTAACAAAATACCTGATGTGGTTCAAATGATTTGAGAGTTGCTTTGTGACAATGGATTCTGACAGTGGAAGAAATGCTTATGTAAACAGAAAATTGTTCTGGTGGCTTTGTTTGAATTCTAGTCTTTGATAGTTTAATTGCACATAGAAAGTAATGGCTAGTAACCTGAAGCTGCAAAATAAGCCTTGCTTTAAAAAAGTTGTTCAACTATTCACAGAGACTTAAAATTGTAGAATTTTGGGCAACAATAAACACTTTCAGTATTTATTCAGCTTAGCCCCTTATAACAAACACATCATAAATAATCTTTATTAAGTGTGCCAACTATATCATCACTTAATATTTTAATCAGAATTTGCTTTATGTATAACATGCATATTTTAATAAGAGACACTGCACACCTATTTGACTTCAGTATTGAAATTAATATAATTAATATTCTAGGTGAGCTAACTAATGAGATTTATTGCTGTTTGCTATTCAGTTGGCATCTGATTATGTGAACTTGCCATCCTTCATTCCAAAGCACTGCTTATCAGTTGGAGACAAATGAAGGTAAAACTTAAAGAATAGGTCAAAATTTACTTGATCTGTTTACGTACACAAACATAACTTCATGTACATACATACACAAATATTCTGAAGTCTGCACTGAGAGTAATTAGCAGGTGATAGCAAAACCTTCAAAGATGAAATTCCATTTTCTTAAGAAAGAGAGAGAGATATATTTTTTTGCTTCCAAGTACATTGCACTCAGCAGGCTGAGTACATCTCGCACTCACATCACTGTCATACTTTTTTCTGAAATTTAAAATTTTGTCCCTTTATTTCAAATGTGGATTGTTGATATCGCCTAATATCAAACTATTGCAGCAGACACATGGTTGATGTGACAGCACTAGTAAGCTTGCAAAGTAATGTATTCAGTGATAAAGTGAAAGGTCTGCTAAAAGTGAAGGAACATCACTGGCCTGGACCATTCTAAAGTAAGACCAGCTCAGACTCTTTATTTTCTAAAAATAACAGTTTCCCCTACAAAAATGCCAGCAAATCTATGAACTGAGCACTTTGTTAGCTGCCATAGAGAGCAAATACAGCAAATAGAGTTTAGCCTTTTTTTTCCAGTTTTGTTTCCAGTGTGTGCAATATTTTCTTACAGTTACAGTATGTACTACGAAGTGAGAATATATGTCAGGCTTATTAATTTAATCATTCTTGAACAACTTGGATCACATTGTCTTATCACTCTATTTGGACTAATTCCTGAGATTCTGTTCCTTTCTGTATAAAGAATAATGTGTTCTCAATGAAACAGACTATCTTGCATGTCATTTAATGTTAATATTGTGAGGCTACACTCTACATACTGTATATTTGCAAAATTTCAGTGTTGACATTAAATATAGTTGAGGTAAATTGATCTCATATTAAAATACTTAGACTGTTTCTTCATACCTCTGTACTTATAACTATAGTCTAACTATAATCTAAAACTTGTTCCAAAAAAGATCTGGTTGCCATTCTAGATGATAGTGGTGGGGGAGGCACTTGTTCTAAGTCCCTCTAAGAATTGCACAATAACCCCTTCATGAATACTTTTGTTTGTTACATATACTGTGCATAAATTGTTTGAGATTATCGTGAACTTTCATTGTAAATAAAAATGTATTAAATTAGGAATAGTGTGGATTATTTTTTATATTTACTGCTTAAATATCTGCATTATCAATTTATCCTGGTTTCTGTATAGATGTGCCTGAGAGTTGATGTGTAAATGATTTCCAACACATGGCATATGTCATTTGTAAAATTCTGACTGAAGCATATACTTTCATGAAGATGTTGGGTATTTTTCTTTTTTTATTTTTACAAATAATTTCTACCAAATGACGCCAGACTGAGAAGACATTATATGGCTTGTAATTCATCCACTTTATCTTGCAGATGTTGCAGACCTGATCTTTTCTGGAATAACACAACTAATGTGTATTTGTATTGAGTTTTTTAAGTTAAGAATGAAATGTATCATAATGTGATTTTTTTGGATAAGATCACTTTAATATTAGTGTACAAGTATTGTATTGCTTACAAAGGAGAGAAAGCTGCAACCATCTGATGTCAAATGTTTTCCCATCTTGCAATGCATGCTGCAGAAGCCTCTTGCTTCTGGTAACAAAGAACTGAATGAACGTCAGCAGATACAAGTTAAACTTTTGATGTTAAATTACTGTCTCATGTAAAGCGATGTGTTACTGCAGTCCAGCATGTATTTAGGTTTGTACTCATTGTACAAAATCATTTGACACTGCCACATCTGCCTGCAAATATAGCAAAGTAATTGTGTACATAGGCTAAAAATGGAATACTTTATCTCAAGGGTGAGATGGGAAAGGGAGTGGGAAACTAGATTGAAGGTGGGGGTTAATGAATAGACAGTTCTTTAATTTGTATATATTTGTAAATTAGTTTTATCAATATGTCCATAGTCATTATAGGGTTGCATTATTTCTGTTGCTGAACTATCGTAATGCTTAGATCTATTGTACTTCTGTGGCAGCCATGTCAGACTGTTTGCTTGTTGCAAGCAATGGGTTTTTGAAAGCATACTCATTTATTGTCAGATGCTTTCAAGAATCCATGCATTGCAACTAATTTGCAACTAAGATCCATTTATTATGTACATGAGGAGAGGAGTGGATTCATTCTAATATGCATTATGGTTGTAAGTAGTACGCAACCCTATCCATGTCAAACTATGACTGTGATAATGTGGAGAACGCAAAATAAATCATACATAACTACTATGTTTGTCTTTTTTATTTTGTGATTTGCTTACCTTTTCAGAAAGAAAGCTGTCTGCTTGTTGCCGTCCATTTTCCTTTTGGACAATTCCTATATTTTTATTAAGATCATATCTTACGCATGCTTTTTGTTTATTGGTCTGTAGGCTTTGATCTTCACAGTAACAGACTGCTATTATTATACAAGGTGTAATTATATGTAGGTCCTGCAAAATGATTTTTGATGGAAAATTCAAACCTTTACCTATGTTTAAAAGTTAAACAAGTCATTCCAGACAAAATATATTGGCAGAAACTTTGTGATTGTAATTGCAACAGAGTTAAGTAATGATCATTGCATAACCAAACCTTATTTATGAGAAGTGGCTTCACTAGAAATAGCAGCATTTTTACCCAACCTTAAATGCCGTTGAGAAGGCAAAGTAGTGGCCATAATTGTTGTCTTTGCTAAATGTTTGTTCTTCTTTGTCACAAAAATTTCAGGTTTGTCAAATGTTATTGAAAACATCTTGGCAAGTTTCCGCAGTGTATATTGCAGATGGTACATGCTACAGACAGTTTTAGACTGGAAGGCTGGGTACCATTGAAAGGCTATTTGGCCGTACATGGCTTCATAAATATTGGACTTGCATTTATCCAGACAATGAGAATGTTCCATCATATTTCTAAATTATGCTTTGATTTTGGTAGCCTAGGAGTGAATTACAACTGCAGGATAGCTACCTTCTGGCTGTGTTCTGTAGCCACAATTATGTGGCTGAACAATTTACATTTCTGGTTTATAGGGGGTCCCAGAATGTTGATAATAAGTAATTATCATCACCCATCAATGCTAATTAGTGATAATGGCTTTGAAGATCAAGGAAAAATGGTTATTACCTCGAACTTAATTGATGCAAATATTACTTGATGCTGTCCATGTTGTGCTGCATGGATGCTTTGCTCTGCGGAAGTGCAAATGGAATTAAAGATCAAGAAATTATTGTTGTACATAGGTACACTTACCTTTATACTGGAAGGGAAGGTCAATGATGAAGCATCTAAAGATAGCTTGACCAAAGACGCTGCACTGAGGGATACCTGTAGCAACACTTCTGAAACGATTGTTCACCAACAATGACAATTCTCTTGCTTTGTATTCAATATAATGCAAGTTTTGATTCGCATTGACTTAATTTTGCTAAGATCATGATGCAACAGAGCAACTCACAAAAGCTTTAGGATTTCCGATGGTATGGATGCAAATTTTGATGCAGGAGACGGAAGCTGTTTACTATGGCTTAGTTTTTCATGCTGCAGTTGTATTTTCCAAAACAAATTATTATAAATGTTATGCATTCACAAACTAGTCTCACTGTCACTTTTCTGTGAATATATTGCATTTTACTTCATGAGATCAGTGACATTTTAGATAGAGCACAGAGCTAAAATTGATGCCAATCACTCTCCTTGATTAAAAAAACATGTAAATTATGCTTCCTTGCCACAAATAATTCAGGTGATAGTGGATTTGATAGAACAACTTTCCACGTGCAACTTAAAATCTGTTCCTATAAAAGATCTGGAATCTTGGAGGGAAGAAGCAAGATTTTAGAAAGTGCTGTGCATGTGTTAAGTGAGTAGAACTACCACTGCTATTGGTGGTGGCACAAAGAATGGAACTTGAAATGGGGGGAAATATTTGAAAGAAATGGATAGAATTACAGACTTTGCAGTTGTTTTACATTAGCTTGTTCTACAACAAGGACAGGACTGATTAGTAAGCAGGATAGCCTGTGGGATTGGCTTTGGATGGGATGAAGTTAATGGAGAGTGCAGAATGAGCAGAAAATTATTCAGAGAAACATAGAAAATGGAAGTCTGGAGATAACTGATAAGGACAAGACAGCAAAAAGGTTTAGACATGGATAGAGGTGACCAATGTTGCTGAGTCAGAAGCCAGAAGCAGCCAAGGTTAAGAATGGTTTGTTTCGACCACAGTCAATAAGCACACTAATATTGTAGTGTCCCCCAAACCTGTCATATAAAACATGGAATTCAGTACAAGACCAGAATTAGGTCTAAGTCCTAGCAGAATCCTATTTTGATACAGCTCCAAGTTTTTAGTCCCTTTCTCTTAAAGAGTTTACCCTTATAATAATCCAGGTTGAGAAATTGATGCAGAGCTTCCTTCTCCCAGCAGATTTTGATAAGTACTGATACTATTTAGATCATTGAGGAAAATAAATAACAATAATTGAAACACTGAGTCAGATCTTGCTTGGTATTGTTACAACATTCAAACAGAACTCTAGCATTCAGCCATTTAAACTGGAGTAAATCCAGAACTCCAACAGATTTCTGGTGGAACACAGCAGGCCAGGCAGCATCTTTAAGGAGAAGCACTGTCGACGTTTCGGGCTGAGACCCTTCATCAGGACTAACTGAAAGGAAAGATACTAAGAGATTTGCACTACTTTCAAATCTCTTAGTATCTTTCCTTTCAGTTAGTCCCGACGAAGGGTCTGGGCCTGAAACGTCGACAGTGCTTCTCCTTATAGATGCTGCCTGGCCTGCTGTGTTCCACCAGCATTTTGTGTGTGTTGTTTGAATTTCCAGCATCTGACAATTTCCTCGTGTTTGCTCCAACAGATTTGAAAGGCAAAATCTGTAAATTTTCCCTGTCAATGGACTCCCAGTGGAGTTTAGTCATGTCATCTAATCATGCTGAACCACAGGAAATTGCTCACCAATCCAAGGCAAAGTCAGATCTACTGCAGAATCCAACACTGCATGTTTGATGTGTATGGAACAAAAAAATTAAGGTTTTTATTTTGATTTTTTAATTTGCTTTGAACAATATTAATGTTTAATGTTTATTTAACTTTAATTGGATTTTTAAGTATCTGATGAAACTTTTAAAACCTATTAAATAAAGAATATTTTTGTCGAATGCAAAGCATTGCCTTACACTTGGTGGCTCTTGAAACATCTGAGGATGGGGTCTCCACATTGCCCAACTGAAGGGCCTATTGACATTTTGACTATGCCATTGGACTCAGGTGTGGAAAACAAATAAACTTGGTCTCAGTTGTGGGTATGGTTGTTTGGGAGGAGTGAGTAAGAAAGCATAAATTTGTAATTCTGAATGGGAGACTGGGTCAACAAAATATTGTTACTGAACTTAGGTGTTGCAATAAGATTTTCTAATCAATCAAAAATATGTTTAATATTCAGCAATATATTAGGCAAGACAACATCTAGCTTTATTAATGGTTTCCTCAAAACTGAAATTTAAATTATCATTTATACTTTGTTAATATTAAAGCAATATTTGATTGGTAAAGCTGTAAACCACAATTTCCAGTCCAAGTATCAGTTTGTATCACTTAGGAGACATGTATACAGTGAGTCAAGGTTGTCTGAGAGGCTGGAGTTAATGCTTCTTGTGACCAACCTCTCAAAGCACTTCTCAATGATAGATACATATGAAGGGCATTTGGCAGCTTAGGGTCTGTACTCACTGGAATTTAGAAGAATGCATGGGGATCTCAGTGAAATCTACTGAGTGTTGAAAGGACTAGATAAGGTGGATGTGGAGAGGATGTTTCCTCTGGTAAGGTATTCAGAACAAGAGGACACAGCTTTAAAACTGAGGGGCGACCTTATAGAACTGAAGTAAGGAGGAATGATTTTAGTCAAAAGTGTGGTGAATTTGTGGAATGCTCTGCAGTGGAGGCTAAGCCTATGGTCTATTCAAAGCAGAAGTTGATAGATTCCTGATTGGTCAGGGCATGAAGAGATATGGTGAGAAGGCAGGTATATGGAGTCGAATGGGATCCAAGATCAGCCATTATGAAATGGCAGAGCAGACTTGATGGGCTGAATGGCCTAATTCTGCACCTATGTCTTATGGTCTTAAGTCACAGTCACTGGATTATGGTCAAGAAGCCACATTACCTTGCTTTTTGTAGGTTTTGGGGATGATGATAGAGCTGATTGTGGACTTCCAGAAGGGTAAGATGAAGAGAAACATACCAATCCTCATAGAGGGATCAAAAGTGGAGAGAGTGAGCAGTTTCAAGTTCCCGGGTGTCAAAGATCTCTGAGGATCTAACCTGGTCCTAATATATCAATGCAGTTATAAAGAAGGCAACACAGTGGCTATACTTCATTAGGAGTTTGAAGAGATTTGGTATGCCAACAAATACACTCAAAAACTATATATATGTACCATGGAGAGCATTCTGACAGGCTGCATCACTGTCTAGTATGGGGTGGGGGCGCTACTGCACAGGACCAAAAGAAACTGCAGAGGATTATAAATTTAGTCTGCTGCATCTTGGGTACTAGCTTACAATGTACCGAGGACATCTTCAAGGAGCGGTGTCTCAGAAAGGCAGCGTCCATTATTAAGGACCTCCAGCACCCAGGGCATGCCCTTTTCTCACTGTTGCCTTTGGGTAGGAGGTACAGAGGCCTGAAGGCACACATTCAGCGATTCGGGAACAGCTTCTTCCCCTCTGCCTTCTGATTCCTAAATGGACATTGAACCCATGAACACTACTTAACTTTTTTAATATATAGTATTGCTGTTCTTTTGCACAATTTTTAATCTATTCAATATACATATACTATAATTGATTTATATATTATTTTATTTTGTGTTCTTTTTCTATTCTATATTATGTATTGCATTGTACTGCTGCTGCTAAGTTAACAAATTTAACATCACATGCCAGTGATGATAAACCTGATTCCGATAGTGGTCTTTTTAAAGCAGGTGGGGACTTCGGTTTGAACCTGGGAGATGCTATAAGTGTCACAAATACCTCCACCAGTTGATCGGACAGGATCTAAAGGCATGGCTAGGGACACCATTCAGGCCAGGTTTTCCATGTGTTCACCCTCTGGAAAACCGATCTTGCTTTCTCAACAGTAATTGTGGTTTCAGGTGCAATGGACACTGTTGACCTTCCAATCCCTTTCTGTTCAAAACGTGCATAGAATGCATTAAGCCCATTGGGAACAGATACTTTGTTGTTGACCAAGCTGCCCAACTTGGCTTTGTAGTCCATTATAGTATGTAAGCCCTTCCACAAATGACAGCCGGTCTGGGATAATCAATTTTAGACTGCTATTGTATCTTAACATCCTGAATAGCTTCACAGAGTTCATATCTCATTCATTTACACCACCCACTGCACCCGCAAAACTAACAGCATTGTGAAGAACCCCACGCACCCCTCACACAAACTCTTCTCCCTCCTGCCATCTGGCAAAAGGTACCGAAGCATTCGGGCTCTCACGACCAGACTGTGTAACAGTTTCTTCCCCCAAGCCATCAGACTCCTCAATACCCAGAGTCTAGACTGACACCTACATCATTTATTATTATATTGAATTTGTCCTCTACTGTGCCTATTGTCTTGTTTATTATTTATTTATTTATTATTGTACTGCCCTGCACTGTTTTGTGCACTTTATGTAGTCCTGTATAGGTCTGTAGTCTAGTTTCTTTATCTTTTTTCTTCTTTTCATGGAATGATAAGAGGAAAATGGATTATCTTATTCTTTATTACATACTATTAGATTAATACTATGTATGATCCTGACAATGTTTATTTTACCTTTTATATGAATTGTTATTTATATAGATATTTGAGATAATTTTCTTCTTGTTTATATATATATATATATATATATGTACTTTTTTAATTAATAAAAAGATTGATAAAGAAAAGAAAGAAAGTCTAGTGTAGTTTTGTGTTGTTTCATGTAGCAGCATGGTCCTGGAGGAATGTTGTTTCATTTTAACTGTGTACTGTACCAGCAGTTTATGGTCAAAATGACAATAAAAAGCGACTTGACTTGATTACAAGCATCAACGTTAATTTCAAGCTGAAATTGCTGGACCTATTTTTTTTTTAAAGAGCAAAAAAAAGCACCTCATCACTGGAGATGAGAATCAGACTCGATTGGAATCAGGTACTGCAAAAGTGGAAAGCTAAAGAAAATTGAACACTGCTAGCCTCACCTTCCCCCCCCCCCCCCCCCCCACTCTTCAGGTTCTCAAGCTCTGCAGGTACAGGTCCTCCCTGGGTTATGGTAGGGCTCCATTCCTGTGAACTACTAGCAACCTAAATAATTTGCAAGTCAAAACCAATGAACTGAGTTCCCACCCGGCAGAAGGTACCTGCAGCAGCTGGCAAATCCATCCTGCTGGTCTCCCAAATGCCCATCCATATGTATGAGTGTTTGTAAGCTGAGGAAGACCTGTAGTGTCGTCGTCACAATTATTGATACTTGCTTTGTATTCAAGATCTTTACTTGAATTTAATTCTTTCTGTTGCTGCTGGCAGAACTTGAACATCTTGGGATCAAAGTTCAAAATCCTCAGAGGGATCAGAAGTGGAGAGAGTGAGCAGTTTCAGGTTCCTGGGTGTCAAGATCTCTGAGAATCGAACCTGGTCCCAACATAACAATGCAGTTATAAAGAAGGCAAGACAGCGACTATAGTTCATTAGGTGTTTGAACAGATTTGGCATGTAAACTAATACACTCAAAAACTTCTATAGAAGTACTGTGGAGAGCATTCTGACAGGCTGCATCACTGTCTGGTATGGAGAGGCTACTGTACAGAACTGAAAGAAGCTGCAGAGGTTTGTAAATTTAGTCGGCACCATCTTGGGTACAGGCCATCTTCCAGGAGCAGTGTCTCAGAAAGGCAGCGTCCATTACTAAGGACCTCCAGCACCCAGGGCATGCCCTTTTCTCACTGTTACCATCAGGCAGGAGGTGCAGAAGCCTGAAAACACACACTCAGTGATTCAGGAACAGCTTCTTCCCTTCTGCCATTTGATTCCTAAATGGACATTGAACCTTTGAACACTGTCTCACTTATTTTAATATATGTTAGTTGTTTTTGAATGATTTTTAATCTATTCAATATATGTATAGTGTAATTGATTTTCTTTATTTTTTCTTCTTTATTATGTATTGCATTGAACTGCTGCTGCTAGGTTAACAAATTTCACGACATATGCTGGTGATAATAAATCTGATTCTGATTTGATATTGAAAATATGACTCTATAGGAAAGAAAGATGAGAAGTGACTACTTAAAACAACTTCCAAGACTATTAAATTAAGTAATGTCACCAAAACAAGATATTTCAACACTTGGGAGTATCACAATAGGGACCATAAAAACAAGAGACTGACTTTCAATCAATAGAAACTTCCTTATCTTAAGAGTGATTAGAATTTGGAACTTGCAACTAAAATGTTAAGAGATTAATAAAACACGCTGCAGTAAAGAATAATAGGGTGTATTGATGGAGAATTAGGGATGGGAAAAGTTTGAAATATAAAGCAGACAGCATAATCAAAGACCCCATTCACCCCAAACATTCTCTCTTCTGTTACATCAGGCAAAATAAATAAAAACCTTAAATCACATACCGCCAAGCTTCAGGACAGCTTCTACTGCAACATTGAATGATTCCTAGTATAATAAGATGGACTCTTGACATCACAAACTACCTAATATGATCTTACTGTCTATTTACACTACACTTTCTCTGCACTATTGTTTACCTTGTGTACTATGTACTGTGAAATGAATTGATTTGTATGGACTGTATACAAGACAAGCATTTTACTGAACCTCCATACATGTAACAATAACAATCCATTTCCAGTTCCAAACAACAAACAATGCGGATAACCAACTTAACCAATTTATCCCATGTGGTCAACTACTTGTTCCAGGTAGGTGCTGCTTGCTTTTTTTTTCACTTCCTGAATTTTTCAGCATTCATGTTTAAAGAAATATTGGCCTACATGTGAAACTGAAGGAGATACTATCACTGTTCCTTATAATTGAATAATTTTGGAGTTCACAAATGCTTAGTCAAAAACTGAGATCCAGAAGATGTGTTGGTGACATATTAGTCTTCTACAGTTGCATTTCTAGTCCACTCAGATCTTGTAGAAGAAATTAGTTATGCTGAAACTTTCAACCTTTTACCAACTATTCTTTCTGAAAAACACAAACATTGCACTCTGATGAATGAGTTTTCCATTGTATATCAATCCGATTATTGATGAATAATTTCTTTGACCCTTAATAACTGATTTTATGCGTGAAATAATTAATCCAATAAATATTTGCGGGAATGGAATATGCAATGTCCACTACTGAACTTCAAGTGGAGGGCTTCAGGGAGAGCATTAAAATTCACGAGTCAGAAAAATTAACTATTTGCAAGGAAAGGTTGTTGCCCGAAGTTTCTGTTTTCGTTTTTTGGTACTTTTAGTTTGCTTGCCACTTACAGAGTTTGCCTGTAACCCCCACTCCCACTCCAACACAGTAATAAACCTTTGGTCTTTGTTTACGGAAGGGGCGCTACCCGTTGCTGGTGGCGACGGCCGAAATGCAGCGCGATAATAGTGACGGAAGTGCGGCGGGTTCGAGAGGTCGAACGGGCGGGCCTGGGCCTGAGACCGGGACTGATCCATGCCGGCGTGGGCGATGAGCGGCTCCGCTTTCGGGTGCTTCTCCCTCAGGGCGCTGCTGTGGGCCGCCAGGAAACGCCCCGCTGTCCTCCGGCTCTTGTCTATTCACCGCCGCGGATTCAGCTCTCAGAGTCGTACGCTGGCCTACGCTAAGGACCTGTTTCTGGGCAAAATTAACCAGGTACGGTACCCAGGAACAGGGGTCTGAATGGCGGGGGTGTGCTGGGTTTGGCCCGTTTGGGATAGTGCTGGGGGTGGATGTGTATATGTATGTATGTGTATGTATATATATAGGGGGTGGGTGTGTGTGTATATGTGTATGTGAATATATGTGCATGTGTATGTATATATGTAGGGGGTGGGTGTGTGTATATGCCTGTGTGTGTGTATATATATAAAACACACACACAGTTGAATGCATGTATATTTTATGCTTGTGAGAGCAAATTGTGGTTACTTTTGTAGAAATACAAATAAACCAAGTTATGGAGTAAGGCAGGAACATGTCTGATGAAATGAAGACCGGTTATCTAGGTGTCTGGGATTTATATATTTATTTATTGAGATACAGCATGGAATGGGCATTTTCAGCCCTTAGAGCTGTGCTGCCCAGCAACCCCCGATTTAACCCTGGCCAAATCATGGGACAGTTTACAATGACCAACTGACCTACCAACTGGTACGTCTTTGGACCGTGGGAGGAAACCTACATGGTCACGGGGTTAACATAAAAACACCTTACAGACAGCAGCAGGAATTGAACCCAGGTTGCCATTACAGTAAAGCACTGTCCTAACCACTACACTACTGTGCTGACAAGTGTACTGTATAATTTTAGATTTTTCACCTATGCCTGACTGTTGGCTCCAGGTTTCTTGTACGCAGGCCTGTACTATTTCTTCCTAGGAGTTACTGAGTTTTCAGAGGCCCCACCTGCTTCAAGCAGGCTTCAGTCATACTGGTGCCCAAGAAGAACGTGATTACCTGCTTCGATGATGAAACATATCACCTTCTGCTTGAGGACTGACCAGTTTGCCTACCATCACAATAGGTAGTAGATGTCAATAAATTGGCCCTTCACTCAGATCTGGAACATCTGGACAGTGAAGATGCATACATCAGAATGCTCTTCATTGACAACAGCTCAGCATTCAATACTATCATCCCATGAGTTCATCACTAAACTCCAAGAACTCCCTATATAACTGGATCCTCAATTTCCTCATCTCCCCAGTCAGTAAAGATTGGCAACAAAGATGTACCACAAAGCTGCGAGCTTATCACCCTGCTTTACTTGTTTAATACCTATAATTGTGTGGCTAAGGACAGCATCAATGCCATATTTAAGTCTGCTGATGACACCACTGTTGTTGGTTGAATCTAGGGTGGTAATGAGTCGGCATATGGGAGGGAGGTTGAAAATTGATTAACAACAACCTCTCACTCAAAATTAGCAAAACCGATAGATGATAATAGACCAAAGGAGGGAGAAGTCAGAAATCCATAAGCCAGCCCTCACTGGCCAGAGGCCCAGGTCTGTGAGTCCTGGGTAGTCAAAAGTCCAATGTCTGCGTGTTCGCTTGCAAATGTCGGTCCACTGGGGGCTGAAGATTATGGACTGTTTTAAAGTTAAAGGACTGTGTGGATGGGAGGGAGGTGTGGAGGCTCGTTTTGCTGTTGTTTTCTCGTTCTGTTTTTTAGTGTTCTGTGTTCTGCCAAGCATTGTGGGCATGTTATGTTGGCCCCAGAATGTGTGGCAACACTTGTGGGCTGCCCCCAGCGCACCTTGGGGGAGTGGGTGGTTAACACAAGCAACACATTGCACTGTGACAAATAAAATTGAATCTTGAACTGATTCCACTGCCTACAGATTCACTTTCAAGGATTCTACAACTCATGTTTGCCTTCATGTGCACTTTGGTTGTTTGTCAGTCTTTGTGTGTTGCTTTTCATAAGTTCCCTTATGTTTCTTTATTTTCCTGTAAATGGCTGCAAGAAAATGAATTTTGAAGTAGTAGACAATAACGTATATGTACTTAGTTAATAAGTTTGACATTGACAACCATCTTTGTATGAGGGTTGCCTCCAATCAATTGATTGTTTATCCCACACTGCCTATTGAATTTTACCAGGGTTCCCTGATTTTTTTATTTAATGATATGGCGCAGAATAGGCCCTTGGAGCCACACCACCCAGCAACACCCAACAAACCCCTTAACCCCACGGAGTCAAATACTGCCTTGGCATCAAGGCAACCATTCTCTCATCGTCTGGAATTTGACTGTTTGGCATCTGTTTGCTCCAAGGCTGTGCTGAGTGGTCTTGGTGAAGCCTAACTGGACATTACTGAACTTATCAGTCAGTAGCGATTACTTTCCTAGCACCTCCATCGATTTACTGTTTGAGAGTAGACAGAATCTGGGGCAATTAACCGTTTTTGTATATAGAAGGTGATTGGGTGTTTTTTTTTCCCCCACATTGTCAAGTACATGCTGATGTAACCGTACCAGAACAGTACCTGATTCAGAAACTGCTGGGATGTCATCTGTATGTGGGATGAATTGATTGAAGACTGGTTTCATTGATAATGGGGGCTATAGATGGAAGCCAGGGTGGATCACCCACATTTGTAGCTGTAGATGACAAATAAGTACGCTTTGCGCCACCACGACTCATGATCAGACGTGGCAGAGCCAGCTTCTGTCCTGGGTCTCAGTCCAGCGATCCAACTGGTTGTTCTTGATGGGTATTGAAGAGCCTCTCCAAATGTACACTCTATATTCTTAAAGTTCTTGCTACTTCCAGTACTGCTTCCAAGTGCTATTTACCATGGAGGAGGGCAAATACTGCAAAGTAATCAGGGAATAGTTTTCTTGCCCCTAACTGCCAATGAAACGGGATTTCACAGGAGCTAAAGTCAATGTAGACACCCAGGTTCCCTACTTCTGCTCAATATTCTCGAGAAGATGTTCCCAACCTGAGGTCCATGGACCCCTCGGTTAATGGTAGGGGTCCATGGCATAAAAAAGGTTGGGTGCCCCTGTTCTAGAGCTTTCTAATTCCAAACAAGACAGTTAGCAGTGAGGAAGATAATCAGTTTAAGATTTTATTCTGAGGATTTTGGATTGAAAGTAACCTCATGTTTAATGAACATTCAATACATTTATATACTTTACAGCACGAAGTTTTTCCTTATCCAGAGATCAGCAAAGAAGAGTTGGAGGAGATCAGTCAACTTGTTGTGCCCGTGGAAAAGTTTTTCAATGAGGATGGTGCGTTTTCTTTTTGTCTAATGTGGAATCATTGTTTTTTTTTCGTGGTTATATTTTTATAATTTGTACAATTTGTAAAGTGTCAAGCACTTTTTTGTTACGTCTTATAACAAACAACAATTAACTTAGAGTGAATTAACATTAGGTATGCTTATTTTAATTGCTGTAAGAGAAGGCTGGCATAAACAAGAGGCAGCGATAGCTTCAATAAAACAGACCGCATAGCCACTGCTTTATACCCAAGTAGACCTTCAGTTCGAGGGCACCCTGTATTGCAGCTTAATCACTGTACTTGATATTCTTCCAGTAATCGAATCCACTGGTCTGCAGTTTGATGAGGATTCAATCCACCAGCATAATCTTGCAAGAACGCTATTAGCAAAGCACTCTGGTACCATACAGGTTCCATTTTGTTACAGATAAAATGCTATTTTGTTATTGCAAGTAAATTTCTACACTGTCAAGTTCATCTTGTAGAGAGAGAAAAAATTGTATTTAAGGAGCTTAAATTCTCCTTCCAGTTGATCAATATGGCCATAGATGCAGGTATGCTTCAGTCAATGGATGCAGCATAAGGCGTGAACCCAGAGCTTAGATATTGCCTGGGGGGGGTTACATTTTGTGGGCGTATATCAATGCAAGTGGTGTAGGTTCCCTGTTTCGTTCGAGTCTGCAGGGCAGCTATATCAATCAAAGGCTAAGCAGAACATTCAAAAATGTGATTTAGTGTTATACAGAAGTTTTGACAATAAGGGTTTATTAAGATTTTCTGATTTATTTTCGGACAATTGTTTTATGTCTTTTGAGCAATTATCTAATAAATATAATTTGCCTAGATTTCATTTTTTTAGATACTTACAGGTTAGGCATTTTTTAAGTACGGTACTTCCTACGTTTCCAAATTTTGTGTCTTCAGATATTTTGGAGAGTTTGTTTGAATTAAACCCTTTTCAAAAAGGGCTTATATCAAAACTTTATAATATAATTATGAAGATATGTTCAGTGCCCCTTGATAAGACCAAAAATGATTGGGAAAGAGAGCTTAATCTTATTATTCCTATTGAGAATTGGGATAGAATTCTTCAATTAGTTAGTACATCATCTATATGTGCCAAACATTCATTAATACAATTTAAGGTCGTACATAGGGCCCATATGTCCAAGGATAAATTAGCTCATTTTTATTCTTATATAAACCCTATTTGTGATAGATGTCGATCGGAAATCGCGTCTTTAACTCATATGTTTTGGTCATGTCCGCTTTTGAAAAAATATTGGAAAGATATTTTTGATATTATCTCTGCGGTACTGAACATCGATTTACAACCCCATCCTATTACCGCAATTTTTGGTTTACCGATGATGGACTCACTTCATTTATCTCCTTCCGCCTGTCGAATGATTGCTTTTCTCACTTTGATGGCTAGAAGATCTATTATGTTGAATTGGAAGGAAATTAATCCCCCCACTGTATTTCATTGGCTTTCTCAAACTATGTTATGTTTAAATTTAGAAAAAATTAGAAGTGGTGTATTCGATACTTCTATTAAATTTGAAAAGATATGGAGACCATTTATTCAATATTTTCATATGATGTAATATGACCCTGTTCCAAGCTTATTGGTTTTTTCAGCTTTAATCTTATTTATGTTGAGAGGATCGGAGTTGACGACATTGATGTTTATGTATTCTTGTGAGATATTATAAACAGCCCTTTTTTTTCTTTCTCTTTTTTTTAGTTTTTCTTTTTTTTTCTTTTTTGCTTCTTTTTTTTCTTTAGATATTAGATTAATAGGTTAGTCAATTTTGCAAATATATATTTTTTTCTTTTTTATATTATATATTATGAAATATCTAGATTTACCTTGTTCATACATATACTGTATGGTTCATGTTTTGGGAAAACTTATTTATACTGTAATCATTGCTTATGTATTCTTTCATGTGTAATGGGAATTTGTATGTTTGTAATCCCTTTATTAATATATCAATTGTATTTTGTTCATAATATTATTAATACTAATAAAAAGATTGAAAAAGAAAAGAAAGAAGTTTTGACAAAGTCAGGAAATTACTCACCAAGAGATGAGAATTAAGAACAGCCTCACTGAAAAGTAAATGCAATAAGACCTGATGAAAACCTCAAAATAAATGCTGCCTCCTTCCAAGAGCAGTAATGAATTTAGAGGCAATGTCCACTAAACAAAGTTAGATATGGATGTAGTTCTCGACTTGCTGTTCAAAGGTGGTTTAAAATAAATCATTGCAGCTGAGGTACTCTTCCTTGAAGTGGTGTTTATGAAGAGTCTGCTTTGTATGAAAATAAATGGTTTACAGCAAACTTTCTACCATATCCCTCTTCAAACATAGCAGCTTATGTTTGCTTAAGTTTGCTTATCTGGAACTGCCCTTTTCCACCCTTTCCAGTTAGGCAATTGTGGACAAAGTCCACAATTTCTGTTCAGCTGACCATCTCAATGAGTGTTACTGACAAGTAAAACCGCACCTTTCACTAGAGATGAGTGAGATGGTGGGAGTGGATAGGGTTAGGCCACAACTTTCACCTACCAAAAGGGACTTGATTGATTTGAAGGAAAATTAGTTTACTTTGCAAATCATACCTGGAAGGTATTGCCTGAATGTGTTATGTAAACAAATGTAGTCAGAACATTTATGGTGGGCCAAAAGGTCTCCGTCAGTACTACTTGATATTATGATTCTTGAGAAGAATTTGTCAAGGCTTTGATTCAATTATCTTTACCTTAATTAAGATTCCTATATCAGCTGTGTACAGTTTGGGATTTGGAGTAGATGGATCTTGCATGCTAATTAGAAGAGCAATATCACTTTGACCACCCTTGTGATGTTCCTCGATCAAAGATGTTTAAATCATGCCATGAGAGTAATATTGAAATTGCCTCCATTGACAACAGGACCAAATTACCTTAACATAAGTGTAAAAAAAACGAGGCAGTGGTGCTTGAATTGAGGAAACACATTAGTGGTGCAATTTAACCGGGATTCATGAACACAGAGGTATTCTAGCATTGTGGATTGCTTGAATCCGTCACCTCAAAGTAGCGAAGCAAACAAATATAATGCTCAAGACCTTAGTCATAAAGAGGCTGTAGTTGGAATGGAAATGGTGATTTAAACTAGGTATATTTCAAGGAATGATGGAAATATACATTGGTAGATAGAGCTTGTTTTCCAGAAAGAATCTCATTAGAAAAGTATTGATTTGAGCTTTGTAAAAACTAACTTTATAAATAGTTACACACATACAAAATGCTGGAGGAATTCAGCAGGCCAGGTAGCATCTATGGAAAACCTCGACTGTACTTTTTCAATGGATGCTGCCTGGCCTGCTGAGTTCCTCCAGCATTTTGTGCATGTTGCTCGAATTTCCAGCATCTTTCTCTTGTTTATTAATAGTTCAATTTGTTTCTTTTAAAAACTATGGCAAGGTTAATATAGCTAGAACTTTCAGCTGTAAAGGCTAGTCTATATATCAGTATCAAAGTAAAAAAGGAAAACATTGCCAGTTCCTTTGTATTTGTAGAATTAAGTGATAAGTATTCTTCTGTCAGATATATATTTTTTCTTTTCTGATCTAACTATATACTATCAAAGAAATATTATTTATATAGAGTTGATTTGATTATATGGGACATTTTCCATATGAGAACAATAAGGTAGTGGCAGCAATTTTGAATATCTTTGTTTTTATTCATGTTATTTGCTTTTTAATTTTTAATTGCTACTTATGATTAACCGGATTTTCAATTACTAAAAATATTTTTAATATCCACCAGCTCTTACTGCATGTGTTGATGTATGACAGTTCAATAGATTAGAAATCAAATTGCTTTCAAAACATTTCAAGCTATTCCTGTTTGTGTCCACATGGACATTTCTCTCTTCACAAAAGGCAAAGTACAATTATTGTAAACTTATCAATGTGAGTGTTTCAGCTTGTAGGCTGGAGCTCTCTCTTGTGTAACATTTTATTCGGAGAGGTGCCCAACTTTTCTGTGGCAGGGCAGACTGCCAATCCAAATCACTTCTAATGGCCAGGTGCAGGAATTTCCAAACTTTCAGAGTGGTCTTAATCGTATAGAGCAGAGAAGCACCAACGTCCCTGCAGTTTACTGGGGGGTCTGACTGCTGAACCAGCACCAGTAAAAAGAATTCAAGTCCACCCTGTTCTATATATTGAGAGAGTTTATCAGTATGTGAGGAGCAACAGAATGATTAGGTAAAGAGCCAGACCTGTGAGGCACTGAAGGACCAGTCCATGTGTGATGTGGGCAAGGTCTTATGTTAACACTTTTCATCTGTTTTCACTAAAGGGAAAGATATTTGGAGATTTCATTTGATAAGGTGAATTTCTAAAGCATGTTAAGATTAAAAATATGTTTAATGGGTATAAAGGCAAATAAATACCCAGAGCCTGATGAGATGTGTCCCCACTTGCGATAGGAGATTGCTATGGCCTTGATGAGGATATCTAAATTTTTGTTGCCACAGGTGAAGTGTCAAGTGACTGGAAGAGAGCAAATGTGGAACTTTAAGAAGGACAACAGCGATAAACTGGATAATTTTATATAATATATTAGTGATCAAGAAATCATTGGGTAATTTCACTTGGAAAGGCAAAGATTAATTAGGATGGTGACCACAGAATTGTTGAGCAATCCCATATAACTATGACAAGCAAGAGAAAATCTGCAGTTGCTGGAAATCCAAGCAATACACGCAAAATGCTGGAGGAGCTCGTAGGCCAGGCAGCATCTGTGTAAACGTAGACTGTACTTTATTCCATAGATGTTGTGTTAGTGATTGAATCAATAATGTACCACAGGGATTGGTGCTGGGATCCTTGTTTGTTTTATATGTATTAATGAATGCAGGACGTGTTATCAGTAAGTATACAGAGAACAGTGATACTCTTATTGCTGATTGTGAGGAAGTCAGTTTTAAGATAAGAATGATAGTAATCAGTTGGTAAACTGGGCAGAGCAAAAGCAGGTGGAATTCAATGCTGAAGTCTCAGGTGATGCATTTAGGGAGGTTTGATATTGGTAGCGACATCTGATGAATAGTAGGGCCCTGGGGAAGTATTAAGGGTAAGCCCAAAGATACCTGAAGATAGAAACACAGCATGGAAGGATGGTAGAAAGGCATGAAGGTTGCTTGACTTCTAATGTCAAATCAACTTCACACATAAATAATTATTTCTTTGGCAGTATACAGTTAGAATGAATAAATGCTTAATGGAAAAGAAAAATTGTAAGCTTGCAGAAGAATCAAAATTAAAAATACATTTTTTAAAAATAGATTCTGAATACTTTTCATCCTTCTCTAATGATGGAAACATTCACAAATAAGCACACTCCTAGTTTGGGGCGTAACCTGTTTCAGTGGGTGGAATTTACTCATACAGTTAACGCTACCATTTCAAAGAAGTTGTCAGTGTGTTCTGACATTGACAGATTCAATGAACAATTTTTGGGAAGTATTTGTACATCAAGGTGTTGTAGGTTACAAGTCAAGAGCTGGTAAACGGATAAATATAGATTTGAATTGATGGTCAGATCGGAGTTGGTAGACCAAAGAGCCTTTTTATATGCTGCATGACTAAGATTCAAGCACTAGTTAGTGGAGAGGAAGAGGTATGTTTATGTAATTTGCATTTTTGAATTAATTGGTTTAACTTGTATGCTCTGTTTGCAACTTTTAAATTAATTTTTTGAGAAATTCTGAATATTTTTCACTCTTTATTAATGTTAGAGATATTCACAAATATCCCAGGTGCACTTTTAATTTGAGACGTAGTTTACATTGCTCTTGTGTGTGGAATTCACTCTTACATTAGAACAGGGGTTCTCAACCTTTTTACTCCATGGACGTAGACCATTAAGTAAGGGGTCCATGGACTACAGTTTGGGGAACCCTACAATAGAAGGTCTCTGCATTACTCAGAGAATTGTCAGTCAGGATATACTTCAGTATTTGATACCAAGACGGTAGAAACCTGCAGTTCACTCAAGGGGGCTATACAAAAGCATCCTGTGGACCAAACACTGTGCTTCACTGTTTTGGAGCAAAAATGGAGTAAACTCAATTTACTACTAAAATTTGCTCAAAAACGCCACAAAATGTCTTTGAAAATCAGTCAAGTTGCTTCAGGAAATGAGAGGTGAGGTAGTTAAAACTGTGATAAAAGGTTGATTAGTAATAGCATAGGCATGTTTTATATATATATATATTAACACGTAATGAGGTGAATATATAATTTGGCCTCTTCTTCTTCAACAGTTGATTCAAAGAATATTGATTTGGATGCAAAAATTCCATCCGAAACTATGAGAGGGCTCAAAGAGCTGGGCCTTTTTGGACAACAGATTCCCGAAGAGTACGGTAAGTTTATAAGTACTGAGGAACAAAGCTAATGTTGATATATAAACTTGCTAGTCAAATAATTTACATTCAAATAGCTATACATTCATAATTGGGACAATGTCCATTAATTAACTACCAGATTTATTTGAGTTTTGACAAAAATGCGACTGCCAATTTGTTGGTACCCGTTCTCTGCAGGTGGCCTTGGCCTATCAAATACGATGTATGCACGTCTTGGGGAAATTACTTCCTTGGATGGGTCCATTGCTGTTACTCTGGCAGCTCATCAAGCAATTGGACTGAAGGTAATACAGATATTTGCCATTCCTTTGACTAAGTAAATGTTAATCATTGATTTGAATGGGAAAATTGAGTTCAGTGTTTCAACGTTCCAGAGTAAGAAAACAATTAATCAGTATGGCCTTTTAAAGAAAAGCTCCTAAACTTGTTAATTTAGCTCCATTTCCTACCTCCATTCTATGCCTCCTCTCAGGCAGCATTTGAAAGCCTAGTTAGTGTCACTGAACAAGCATAACAAGATTTGGCCCATTTCTCTCTTCCCATCCTTGCCTTTCTAGATCCTGACACCTTTCTGATCACCATTTGAAATGTGTCCCCTAAACCTACCCTGCGAATGGTCCGTATGGTATCACTTACATAGTTGGTAGGACCTTGGCAGGAATTCTGTTTGCTGGTAGTTTTGCAGTGTAGCAAATTGTTCTGCTTGCTTTGATTCAAGAATCGTGTACTCTCCCAATTTTTTTCTAAACTAATTCTGCTTCTCTGCTGAATCCAGTTCGCTCAGGTCTTGCTTTCTCATGGTTTGTTTTCAACCATTTATACAGGCGAAGTCAAGAACTTTGTTCCTTCTGAAATTGGTTTGACTGCAGAATTTGCTAATTGTTTACATTGATGTCCAGAAAAATTTGTCAAATTAATTGTTTCTATTCGTGACTGAAAAAAGCACAATGATAATTTTTTTTTGAACTTGGATGTTTTCACTATTACCTAGCTAGGGGGAAATTTGTGCCAAGCTACAGCAGATTTCCATTATATGGCTAGAATTAGATGGCAAATGAAGGTCACAACTTCAGATGGTGTGAGAAGGAACTCCTTGAAGGAAGTGAAAAAAGGAACAGTTAGCTAAAGGCAAAATAACTCATGCTAGCTAAACTGATGCTAGAGGAACTCAGCAAGTCAGGCAGCATCTACCGAAAGGCATAAAGAGCTGAAAAGGATGAAATCCTTTTTCATCCTTTTTCATCCAAAAGAGCTGAAAATCCTTTTCAGAACCTGATAAAGGCTAAAAGTATTTTGGAAAATAGTGAAACAACAGAAGGAAACACAATTACAATCCTGAGGAGACTGAGGTCCTTTAACATCTGCTGGACGATGCTGAGGATGTTCTATGAGTCTGTGGTGGCCAGTGCTATCATGTTTGCTGTTGTGTACTGGGGCAGCAGGGCCTTCTGTCCTCTCCTATTAGATTCCTTTTTCTCCAGCTTTGTATCTCTTTCACCAATCAACTTCCCAGCTCTTTATTTCACCCTCCCACCTCCCCGGTTTCACCTGTCACCTTGAGTTTCTCTCTCAGAGGGTCTCAAGATGGCGCTTATGGAGTGAGACTGTTTTAGGCATCACTCCAATCCTTTTACTTTTTTCTATCTACAATCACCCCCTAATTGACCTGTTTATACCTATTCTAAAGGGGTTGATACTTATGAAATTTTTTTCAACTGTTTGAATTATTTTTCAACTCGTTAAAATGTCTAAACAACGAGAACCTAAGGAATCGAAACAGGTGAAAGAACCGTTAACTTTGGAAGCAATTGCAAAACTTAAGGACGAGAGACTTGAAAAACTAGAGAATAAACTAATCCCAAAGCTTTCTACACTCGATGAAATTTTAAAGCCAGTCAATGTAAAACTTCAATCACTTACAATGGATTCTCAACAACAAGAAGCAAGAATTTTAGCACTCGAAGATGCCGCTTGCCAGAGAGATCGCAAAATTGAAACTTTGGAACAACAGCAATCTTCAACTTCTCAACTGCTGGATCGTTATAAATCTAAAATTACTGATCTTGAAAACCGGTCTTGAAGACAAAATCTTCGGCTAATTGGGATTCCGGAACATTTTGAGAACGGTGATCTGACTGTATTTTTCTCTAAATTTTTAATGGACGTATTCGGCTCAGAAGTTCTGGATACCCCTCCAATAATCGACCGTGCGCATCGCATTTCTCGTTTTCAACCAGCTCCAGGTACGAAACCGCAACCAGTGATTCTCCGCATTCATTATCCTCATACTAAAGAACGTCTGATTCGGGCTGCCCGGAAAATGGGTACGATCAGCTTTCAAAATTTCCAATTTTGTATTCTGGAGGACTACAGTCCCGAAGTTTTGAGGGCAAGAATGGCTTTTAAATCGGTTATGTCAGAAATTCATCAGAAAGGCTACAAACAAGCGTTATTTCCAGCACAATTGAGAGTTACTCTCAAAGATGAGACTTGTCGGTTGTTCAAATCTCCAGCAGATGCTCAGATTCCTTGAAGAATAGTACTTTTTTCATTACGAGTTGACTAATGTATTGTATTTTTACTATTTGTATTAACTTTTTTCTTTATGCTAATAATTAGTCTATAGATTCGGACCTTTTATAATTTGATGATTCTTACGTGATGGTTGATAGTGTATTTTTTACACACTTAAGTAAAGGTCCATTTTTTTTTGGTTTATTCTGAGTTTGTTCTTTTTATATTATTATTCTGTTCATTTTAAAAATAACTCATTAGATTTTTTTAAGTTTATATACACTTTTTTATATCTCTAATGTTTAAATATTAAGGTTTTTTTAAAGAAACTTTTTCCTAAGATGTCATTTCTTTTTCCCATAAGACCTTGGTGCTTGGATACGTCGCATCCGTTTGGATGTGTCTGAACAAGATTAAGGACTTTCTTTTAAAATACTAATACAATATTATCCATTCTTGGATTTTAACATTTTAGTTTTTTTTCTTTTAATCCTTTTGTTTTATATATCTATATAACACTGATTTTATAGTTTAATCTTTTTTATACTAACCCTTTTTAAAAAAAATATGGGTGGTTTGTGTCTTTTTTGTACTTTTTCGTTTGAGTTGCCGTCTTGAGACATGGGGGTAAAATTAGTATTAGTTTGCCTGCTTGCCTCTTTTTGGCTTTTTTTCTGGGGTTTCGAGGGTGGGGAGTGGGGGATTCTTTTTTTTCTTGCTTTTTGCTTAGTTCTACTTCATGGGCTGACTCGAAACTACAAAATTGGTTGGAGTGTCATAACTTCCGGTTCCTCCTTGAACTTACTTCCCTCTTGGAATACTAATGGTTTAAATCATCCGATCAAACAGAAAAAAATATTCAAAGTATTCCACAGAATGAATGTTAATATTATCTTTGTACAAGAGACTCATGTGAGGAAGGTGGATAGTCAACGTTTTTTTAGGTTTTGGAAAGGGCAACAGCATCACTCGAATTCCCAAGCCAAAGTAAGAGGCGTTTCCATTTTTATAGATTCTTCAACCTCTTTTATACACTATGAAACAATTTGGACCCACAAGGTAGATTTTTGCTTGTCACTGGTTCACTTTTCATTCAAAAAGTTGTTTTAGTTAATGTTTATGCTCCAAATACTGACTGTCCTGAATTGTTTAAATGTCTATTTACGTCCTTTCCTAATTTAAATGAATACATGTTGATAATGGGTGGGGATTTTAACTGTTGCTTAAATCCTTTAATGGATAGATCTAAGCCCACCAAGGTTCTTCCGAATAAATTGGCCTCTCTTATTAATTCCTTTATGGTTGATTCTGGAATTTCTGAAATTTGGCGATTTTTACACCCTAACGATAAAGAATTTTCATACTTTTCTCAGGTTTATCATAATTACTCAAGAATTGACTGCTTCTTTATTGATCATCGTTTACTCACAGATGTTATCGATTGTAAATTTGATTCCATTACCATTTCTGATCATGCACCTTTGAAGTTATTAAGACAATGGATTCATCTTCTAATGCTAAATCTTGGAGGTTCAACTCTATTTTGCTGCAGGACTCAGACTTTCTTTATTAAACAACAAATTGATTTGTTTTTTTCAACAAATTCTACAGAAGAGATCTCTACTGGAACATTATGGGACACTTTTAAAGCATTTATTCGCGGAGAGATTATTTCATACTCTGCTGGAGTTAGGAAACAAACTAATTCTGAAATATTAATATTGGTCGATAAAATTAAAGAAATTGATAAGATTTATTCAGTGACCCCCCCCTCAGTAAAGAACTTTATAAAAAAAAGAGTTGAACTTCAAATGGAACATAGTTTGTTGTTATCCTCTTCGATTGAAAATCAGTTAATTAAATCTATACCCAGTTTTATGTACATGGAGATAAATCTGGCAAATTATTGGCTAATCAATTGAAAATTGCTTCGGTTAAACGACAAATCACCAAGATTCGTAAATGAGATGGCACTTTGATGATTGATCATAAAGAGATAAATAAAGCCTTTCAAGATTTTTATAACTCTTTATATCAATCAGAATTTGTTGAGGATTCTTCTGTAATGGATGAATTTTTAAGAAAATTGAATATCCCAAAATTAACAACAGAAGACAGTGTATTTCTAGACGCACCTATTACGGAAACCGAAATAAAAGAGGCTATTTTTTCAATGAATTCAGGTAAAGCCCCTGGTCCGGGGATGATTATACTGCGGAATTTTTAAAATCCTTTTCTTCTGTACTCTCTCCTTGACTTTGTAAAATTTTTAAAGATGCGTTAACTGTAGGTAAATTACCACAATCTTTTTATGATGCCTCCATTTCTCTAATTCTTAAAAAAGATAAAGCCCCCACTGAATGTGCATCCTATCAGCCTATATCCTTGCTGAATACGGATTCTAAGATTTTACCAAAATTTTGGCCACTAGATTAGAAAATATATTACCTAAAATTATTTCTGAAGATCAGACCGGATTTATTAAAAACCGTCATTCATCTTTTAACATCAGAAAATTAATTAATATAATTTATACTCCTTCATCTAAAATACCAGAATGTGTTATTTCCTTAGATGCTGAAAAAAGCATTCGATAGAATTGAATGGCCATATTTATTTAATATGTTGCAGAATTTTAATTTTAGTTTAAATTTTATATCATGGATTAAATTAATATATTATAAACCTTTGGCTTCGGTTCTTACCAATAATCAGAGATCTTTTTTTCAGTTATCCCGTGGTACGAGGCAAGGCTGTCCTTTAAGTCCTTTATTATTTGACATTGTTTTGGAACCTTTAGCCATTGCCATTTGTGAATCACCTAATATTTTTGGTATTACTTGTGGGGAAGGGACATATAAGTTATCATTATATGCTGATGATTTGTTACTATACATATCTGACCCTGAGAGATCTATTCCTGCTATTTCGTCCTTGCTTACTCAGTTTAGTAGCTTTTCTGGTTACAAACTGAATTTTAATAAGAGTGAATTATTTCCATTAAATATGCAAGTTCCAATTTATAAACACTTACCATTTAAACTTGTTACAGATCATTTTACTTATTTGGGTATTAAAATTACCAAGAAACATAAGGATTTATTTAAAGTTAATTTTTTACCTTTAATTGACCAAATCAAGCAACTTGTTACCAGGTGGTCCCCATTATCTTTGTCACTGGTTGAATTAATGCTATTAAGATGATAGTATTACCCAAATTTTTATATTTATTCCAAGCATTACCAATTTTTATTCCTAAATCTTTTTTTTGATATTATTGACTCCATAATATCCTCGTATGTGTGGCAGAATAAAAATCCTAGATTAAGTAAAACATATTTACAGAAGCCTAAGAAGGAGGGTGGTTTGGCTTTGCCAAACCTGAGATTTTACTATTAGGCAGTTAATATTCGATATTTAATATTTTGGACACAAGAATCGATTATAGTATCTTGCCCACAATGGGTAAATTTGGAATGTAAATCTGTACAAGACTTGTCATTGTTTTCTATTTTAGGATCTTTGCTTCCTTTTGCTTTATCTAAATTGAATAAACAAATAACCAATCCTATAGTTAAACATACATTACGAATATGGTTTCAATTTCGTAAATTCTTTGGCTTGAATAAGTTTATCTTATCAAGCCCTATTATATCTAACTTTTTTTTTCAGCTCTCTTTTATGGATCACACCTTTGTATTACGGAAAACAAAAGGTATAACATGTTTTCGTGATTTTTTTTAGACAATAGTTTTATGTCCTTTGAACAGCTATCTAATAAATATAATCTGCCTAAAACTCATTTTTTTAGATACTTGCAAGTTAGAAATTTCTTGAATAACATGTTACAGTTTTTTCTGAAATTATGTCCAATGGACACTATGGAAAAATTTTTAGCTCTGAATCCTTGCCAGAAGGGTTTATTAGCCATCATTTATAATATGATCATGAAAATACAGCCAGAAGTATCAGGAAAAATTAAGAAGGAGTGGGAAGAAGAACTTCATTGTCTTATACCCACTGAGCAGTGGGAGAAAATTTTACAATTAGTCAATTCTTCTTCTATTTGTGCTAAACATGCCTTAATACAATTTAAGGTTGTACATAGGGCTCACATGTCTAAGGATAAACTTGCTCGATTTTATTCTTATGTTAATCCAACCTGTGACAGATGTCATTCTGAAGTTGCTTCATTGACCCACATGTTTCAGTCTTGCCCCTGCTTGCAAAATTATTGGAAAGATATTTTCAGTATTATTTCAAAAGTTCTGAATATTAAATTGCAATCGCATCCTATTACTGCAATTTTTGGTTTACCAATGGTGGATAATAGTTGTTTATCCCTCTCAGCTCGGCGGATGATTGCATTTGTTACGTTAATGGCTAGAAGATCTATCCTATTGAATTGGAAAGAAATTAATCCTCCAACCATATTTCAGTGGTTTTCTCAAAGTATTTCTTGTTTGAGTTTAGAAAAAATTAGAAGTGTTGTTTTTGACCCTTCAATTAAATTTGAAGAAACTTGGAGACCATTTATTCAACATTTTCATATGAGCTAAACTGACTTTTCCTAAACCTTACTTTTATTATCCTTAATTATTTGGATGGAGGTACGGAGTTATTGACGCTGCTGTGTATATTTGACATAATGCAATGGCCCATGTTGGTTAGGTGTTTTTTTTTTTGGAGGGTTTTTTCTTATTTACTCCTTTTTTCGTAATCACTATGAGTTTGGGAGGTTATATATGGATTATCATCTATTTGTATTTATACTTTAACCTATTAATTATGTATTCTTAAACTCTCTGTATCTATATTTCTCATATGTTTGTTTAAAATTAATAAAAAGATATAAAAGAAGAGTTTCTCTCTCTACTCACCCCACCTTTTAACCCTACTCATCTTTTTTCCTCCAGTCCTGCTGAAGGGTCTCAGTCCAAAACGTCGACTGTACTCTCTTCCATAGATGCTGCCTGGCCTGCTGAGTTCCTCTAGCATTTTGTGTGTGTTGCTATCTCTAATATACCTAACATTAAAGTAATAGACAAAATAAATTGAGACTTGTTAAATAGATATATTTAGTCAGAATTGTTTTTTTTCCCCCTTTTGAATGGAATAACTAACATCAGAGAATGGACTGGAGGAAATAAGGTCTAGAAGCAAACTTTTTCTTTTGTGTTGATGTGTGAACTTATATTTGCCGGACCAATAACCACACCACACACAGTTCTTTACTTTATCCTTTTCGCAAGTTTATTTGTTCAAACTCAGCCGGTGAGAGGTGTGGAGCCGCACACCAAAGGGACAGAGTTCCTCTCCCTCTGGGGGCTCGTATTGGACCTCTATCAACAGGTTACGTACGGCAACATTTATACAGTTCAAAGAGACCATCATTATCCATATATGCAGTTGTTTTTCAGTTCTTAGTACAAGATTGTCAAACTACAAGGTACAGAGGGTCAGACAAAGGAGTAGCCAGCCTTGGAGTTTTTATCAGACACACAAACATCTGTTACTTTACAGAATCAGACAGTTCTGTCCTTGTTTAAAACAGAGAAGTAGTTTGCCAGATAATTCTGTCAGGCAGACATTACTCAGTTATGCTGACAGAATACATTTCAGCAGAAATCATTAACCCCTTATTATCCCAATTCCCTTAAAACTTCATCAGATATTTGAAATGAGATTCAGTGACTGTGGTAAATTTGTGGGTGTAAAGATGGTTCCAATTGGTCAAATGGTCAATGATGATGTAATCAGATTATGGTTCGAAATACTTGGATGTAGTCTCTTCAGTAAATAAAGTTGAAAACGAGTTGTCAGTGTGTGTAGCAGAAACTGACCTTTGCTAATCTGTATGAGTTTTAGGGAATCTTGATTGTTGGTAATGATGAGCAAAAAGCCAAATACCTGCCCAAACTCGCAACAGGAGAGCACGTTGCAGCGTTTTGTCTCACAGAGCCTGGAAGGTAAGAAGTGAGCTAACTGAATTATATAATTATTAAATGTTTAAGAGTCCTCTCTTAACTTTTTGTGAAAGAATGGTCCTATGTTGTAACAACTGGAAGCATTTTGTCATGCTATACTGTGAGTAATGGAACAGTTTATAGATGTCTCATCAACAAGATGTGTTTCTACAGATGATGTTTTTCAACATAACTTTCTAGTCTCAGGCCACTGTTGTTGGAAATGTATGTTCTCCATATGTAGTATTACCAGTGATATTTTTAGAATTCATTTCACTGCATTATTACAATTAAAAATGTATGTTTTAATATATTTTATAGAAAATTATAAATGATTGAACTGCTGTTATAATTGGGCCTTGCTCTTTCTCACGGACTTTAAATTGTTGACTGGTGTTTGAAAAGTGAGGTCATTATTTTGTTTCATGTAACTAATGGGTAAAGCAGTGAGTTTCAATCATTTCCAAGTGAGAATACCTTGTATATCTCACAGAGACAGAGCTGGGATTGTTAGCCTAATGTCTAAAACACAATGTCAACTTACAAAGGAAATGTGCTTTTTAAATTTAAATACCTTTCCAAAAATAATGTGCATGTAAAATAAAGACTGAACGGTTTTAAATCTGGCCATTTAAATTAGAGGGATTGCAGTTAGAGAACCTATGATAAAAATATGTTTACACTTGGTAATCAGTTCTGTATAGCTTCATATACCTTAAAGATGACCTTCGTTCCTTCAGGTTCATTTGGTTTAGACCATAAGATGTAGGAACAAAAAAATCAGACCACTCGGCCCATTGAGTCTGCTCCACCATTCCGTCATGGCGGATTTATTATCCCTCTCAACCTCATTCTCCTGCCTTCTTCCTGTAGCCTTTAACACCCTGACTAACCAAGAACCTTTCAAATTCTGCTTTAAATATACTCAATGACTTGGCCTCCACAGCCACCTATGGCAATGAATTACACAGATTCAACACCCCTTGGCTAAAGAAATTCCTTCTCACCGAAATGGACGTCCTTCTATTCTGAAGCTGTGCCGTCTGGCCCTACACTCGCCCACTGGAGCAAACATCCTCTCCACTTCCTCACTAACTAGGCCTTTCAGATATTTGATAGGTTTCAGTGAGACTCCCTTCCCCCATTTTTCTGAGCTTCAGTGAGAAACAGGCCTAGAGCTATCAAATGCTGCTCATATATTAACCCTTTCCTTCCCAGAATTGTGAACCTTCTGGATCATCCCCAATGCCAACACACCTTTTCTCAGGTAGTGGCCCAAGATTGCTTATGATACTCTAAGTGAAGTCTGACCAATGCCTCATAAAGCCTCACCATCACATCGTTGCTCTTACATTCTAGTCTTCTCTAAACTAATATCGCATTTGCTTTCCTCACCACCCACTCAACGTGTAAGTTAACCTTTAGAGAATTTTGCACAAAGACTCCTAAGTCCCTTTGCAGCTATTTAGAAAATAGTCTACACCTTCATTCCTTTTACCAAAGTGCATGACCACACACTTCCCTATACTATAATCCATCTGCCAGTTCTTTGCCCAGTCTCCCAATCCATCCAAGTCCTCCTGCAGACACCCTGCTTCCTCACGCCACTTGCTCTTCCACCTATCTTTATATCATCTGAAAACTTGGCCACAAAGCCATCAATTCTGTAATCCAAGTCGTTAATGTATAATGTGAAAAGAAGTAGTCCCAATACCAACCCCTGCAGACCAACACTAGTCACCAGTAGCCAACCAGAATAGATCTCCTTAATTCCACACTTTGCTGCCTGCAAATCACCTAATCTTCTATCCATGGTAGCACCTTTTGTGTAATACCATAAGCTCTTATTTTGTTAAGCAACCTCATTGGTGGCACCTTGTCAAAGTCCTTTTGAAAATCCAAGTAAAGAACCTCCACTGACTCTCCTTGCTTATCCTTGTTTGTTAGTTTCTCAAAGAATTCCAACAGATTTGTCAGGCAAGATTTCCTCTTAAGGAAATTGCTGACTTTGGCCAACTTTATCATGTACCTTCAAGTACCTCGAAACCTCATCCTTTATAGTGGACTCTAACATCTTCCCAACCACTAAAGTCAGGCTAACTGGCCTATACTTTCCTTTCTTTTGCCTCCCTCCCTTCTTAAAGAGTGGAGTTGCATTTGCAATTTTCTAGTCCTCTGAAACCATTCCAGAATCTACTTGAAAGGTCACTACTAATGACTCCACACAGTCTCTTCAGCTACCTCTTTCAGAACCCTGGGGTGAAGTCCATCTGGTGTAGGTGACTTATCTACCTTCAGACCTTTCAGCTTCCCCAAGCACCTTCTCCCTCGTAATGGTAACTTTAGAATGAATAATTCTTTGTTTTGTAATTATTATAAATGAATTGTTTAGTCCAGCTTTGATTTTAATTATCTGCACGAGTTCATCTAGCCTTCAAACAAGTCTGCGATCAAAATTGCATTTTTGCCAAAAGCGAAAATGAACTTTCTGAATCTGAATTATTGTTATGTTCAAAACTTGAAAAGGAGAAGCTGAAGTCAGATGTATCAGCATTACTGTGTAGTAAAGGGAATTACAGAGGCATGAGAGAGGAGTTGGCTAGAATTGGTTGGAAAAGAACACAGGCAGGGATGACAGCAGAACAGCAATGGCTGGAATTTCTGGAAGCAATTCAGAAGGCACAGGATATATGCATCTCAAAGAGGAAGAAGGAAAGAGGACACAACTGTGGCTAACAAAAGAAGTCAAAGTCAACATAAAAGCTAACGAGAGGGCATATAATAAAGCAAAAATTTGTGGGAAGTTAGAAGATTGGGAAGTTTTTAAAAACCAACAGAAGCTAACTAAAACATTAAGATGGTAAAGAAGGTAAAATACAAAATAGCCAATATTATTAAAGAAAATTCAAAAGTTGCTTCAAATGCTTAAAAGTGTAAAAGAGGGGCGAGAATGGATATCGGACTGCTAGGAAATTATGCTGGAGAGGCAGGAATGGGGGACAACAAAATCGTGGACGAACTGAATAACTATTTTGCATCAGTCGTCACTGTGGAAGACATTAGCAGGATAGTGGAAGTTCCAGGCGTCAGGGGCATGAAGTGTGTGAAGTTTCTGTAACTATAGAGAACGCTCTTGGGAAACTGAAAAGTCTGAAGTCACCTGGACCAGCTGGTGCACTCCCCCAGAGTTCTGAAAGAGGTGGCTGAAGAGATCATGGAGGCATTAGTAATGGTATTTCAAGAATCACTAGATTCTGGAATGGTTCCAGAAGACTGGAAAATTGCAAATGTCACTCCATTCTTCAAGAAGGAAGAGAGGCAAAGAAAGGAAACTATAGGCCAGTTAATTTGACCCCAGTGATTGGGAAGATGTTGGAATCGAATTTTAAGGAAGTATTGGGGTACTTGAAGGCACGTGATAAAATAGGCCATAGTCAGCATGGTTTCCTCAAGGGAAAATCTTGCCTGATAAATCTGTTGGAATTATTTGAAGAAATCACAAGCAGGGTAGGCAAAGAGAATTGGTTGATGTTGTGTACTTGTATTTTCAAAAGGTCTTTGACAAGGTGCCACTAATGAGGCTGCTTAACAAGCTATGAGCCCATGGTATTACAGGAAAGATTCTAGCATGGATAAAGCAGTAGCTGATTGGCAAGATGCAAAGAGTGGGAATATAGGGAGCCATTTTTGGTTGGCTGCCAGTGACTAATAATGTTCCACGGGGGCCTGTGTTGGGACCTATTCTTTTTACATTATATGTCAATGATTTGGATGATGGAATAGATGGCTTTGTTGCAAAGTTTGCAGATGATAGGAAAATGGGTGGAGGGGCAGGTAGTTTTGAGGAGATAGGCTACAGAAGGACTTGAATAGATTTGGAGAATGGGCAAAGAAGTGGCAGATAGAATACAGTGTTAGGAAATGTATGATCATTCACTTTGGAAGAAGTGGAAGGGTTGACTATTTTCTAAATGGAGAGAAAATATAAAAAACTGAGGTGCAAAGCGACTTGAGAGTCCTTGTGCAGGATTCCTTAAAGGTTAATTTGCAGGTTGAGTCTGTGGCGAGGAAGGCAAATGCAATGTTAGCATTCATTTCAGGAGGACTAGAATATAAAAACAAGGATGTAATGTTGAAGCTTTATAAAGCACTGGTAAGGTCACACTTAAGAGTATTGTGTGCAGATTTGGACCCCTTATCTTAGAAAGGATGTGCTGAAACTGGAGAGGGTTCAAAGGAGGTTCACGAAAGTGATTCCAGGTTTGTCATATGAGCTGTGTTTGATGACTCTGGGCCTGTATTCACTAGAATTCAGAATACTGAGGGGTGACCTCATTGAAACCTATCGAATGGTGAAAGGGCTTCATAGAGTGGATGTGGAGAAGATGTTTCCTATGGTAGGCAGGTTTAAAACCAGAAGACACTGCCTTAGAATAAAGGGGTTTCCTTTTCGAATGGAGATGAAGAACTATTTCTTTGGTCCAGAGAGTGGTGAATCTGTGGAATTCTTTGCCACAGGCAAGTCTTTATGTATATTTAAGGCACAGGTGGATAGATTCTTGATTGGTCAGGAAATGAAGGGAATGAAGGCAGGAGACTAGGACTGAGAGGAAAATTGGATCAGCCATGATGAAAATGTAGAGCAGACTTGATGGGCCAAATGGCCTAATTTTGCTCCTATGTCTTATGGTCTAACACCAGATAGTTTTGCATTTGAATAAAGCTACTGTTGTAATAAGCCAGCTCTCTTGTAAACAAATAACAGAAAATCTGCAGACGCTGGAAATCAAATTAACACACACAAAGCAATGGAAGATCTCAGCAGGTCAGGCAGCATCAATGGAAAAGAATAAACAGTTGATGTTTCAGGCCAAGACCATTTGTCAAATCCTTTGAAGGGTCTTGGCCCGAAACATCAACTGTTTACTCTCTTGCAGACAGCAAGGTATTGTGCTGTTAAGTTGTAAACATGTTGGGGGAAGGGGGAAGTTATTAAGAGGATTATGCCACTTTTGTTATGGCAAGTGAAAAATTACAGAAGCTGATCAAAATTAGCCATTGTCCTTTTGAATAACTGCACAAATTCATTGACATCATCTTGTGCATCTATTACTTAGGTTGTCTTTCAATCCCTGAGTCTTTAATTAGAGCTTCTGAGCTGGTGAGATTTCATTTCAATCGTCAACTTAATTACCTACAGGGAAACCTGCATGGAGAAATTATTTCATCTTTTGTTTCTTTCAAGTGTATTGTAAATTTACCAGAATTTGACAAGGAAACTGCCTGTTCTTAACTCTATTTCTATTTAACCATTGTTTCTGTCTTCGTGTATGCTGCCTGGTTTGTGCATTTCCAGAAATTTCAGTCTTTATTCTTATCACGTATGGCTATCTCTCAGACAACCAAGCATGTTATTCTTGATCCTGTCAGCTTTATTTGAAGGTGCTACCTTCTTTTCAAATTCCTAGGTGCTAAACTGACCTTATAATGTGATAAATGCAAGCAAAAAGGAAAAAGAACAAGCAGGCTGACTGTGAGAATTAATGTGTGAATGTGTTATAAATAAAATATTTCAACAAATGATTAAAAAGAAGTCATGGTTTGATTAAATTAACCTTGGCTATTTTGCGTTCACGGTTGTTCTTTTCACAATTTGTGATACATCTTTTTCTCCAAAATGCTTTATTTCAAAAGAATTTGGCTTTTATGGCCTTTCACATTTTCCATTGTTGGAAGTACAGTTGTCCATGATTTATTGTTCTGTGGTAAAAAACATTAAAATATTACAATTTATTTCCCTTTTGTCTTTTACTCCTGTTTATCCTCTGTTTGTTGTAATTAGTTTCTAATTGAGATTTTGACTTGCTATCCTTTGAACCAGCACTGTTTTGTTGGCTGACTTTAAAGAAACCTTCCCATGTAATCTAGTGATATCTGTAATACAGACTTCATCTCTTCTGACATTGCTGTAGGGAACGGTCTCTGGTGCCCTGCAGCAGTGATGTCAGCAAGCAGGCTGGCTTTGCTCGGCAGTATTTATGGCTTAGTTTGCCAGTGAAAGCTCATGCATCTTTTGCGACAATGCAGAACATTCATAGGATAATTATTGCATTAAGTAGTTATATTGGTTTTGTTTTCTGTAACCAATCCCTTCACTTCTTTTTAACTCTCTTTAGATGTGGCTATTACTGTACATTACAAGTTGCCACTTTGATTGACCACAGTTTGTTTTGAATATTTATAATAGCTTGATACTGCTGAGTGGCATAAAGTACTACTTCAAAGGACAGTTAAGAGACTCTCATGACAGGATTTGAAACATGTTTTGCTTCCATTATATACAACCATGGTGAGACTGCTCCTAGAGCATTGTATATAGTTTAGGTCTCCTTATTTTAAAAGGGATATACTTGCCATGGGGTAAGTACAAAGCAGATACATTTGCCATTCCAAGGGTAACAGATTTGCTGTAGGGGAGGGAGTGAGTAACTTAGACTTCCATCTTTAAGAGCTTTTAGATGAATCAGATATCAGTGAAACTTGCAGAATTCTTGCAGGGCTTAATGTGATAGAGGTCCAAAGGATGCAAAGACTTTGGAAACAGGTGACTCTGTTCTGCACAAAGACGTTGTCTGGATTCAAGAGTATTAGCTATAAGGACAGGTTGGAAAAGCATCGATTGATTTCTCTGAAGAGCCAAAGGCTGTTGTATATAAAATTATGCGAAGCACAGCCAGGGTAGATAGAATCATTTTTCATGGGTGGGAATGTCAACTACTAGTGGTAGCGTGATATTAATACACAGCAGCCTCTCCAGACTCTGGATTTGGGGATAGCCAAACGTTATGTGGATTTTCTGCTGTAGTCTGTTTTGTCATGTGCTTTTGTGATATCATTCTGGAGGAACGTTGTTTCATTTTTTTAACTGCATTGCAGTTGTGCTTTCTAAATGACAATAAACTGGAATTCAATTCAATAGAGGACATAACATTAACATGAGAGGGGGAAAGTTTGAAGGAGAGTTGTGCTGCTTTGTTTTTACACAGTGTCAAGTTGCTGTAAACCACATTTAGATAAATTAACAGAATTGAGGGAAATGGACTGCGTGTAGACGGGTATGCAGTTTAAATTGGCATCATGTTCAACATATGGTGGACAGTGTGACTTGTTTCTATGCTGTACTGCTGTATATGTGTAAGATGGATGTAGGAAGAAAGTTTCTCCTGGTTAAGCAGTTTTAAATTTGGGGTCACAGTCTTAGAATGGGGGGTATCCCAATTAGAAATGAGATGAGAAATTTCTTCATTTAGAGCCTAATAAGTCATTGGAATGTTCTACTTTCAGAGGCTGTAGAGGTTCAATCATTAAGTTCATTCAGAAGTAAGGGAATCATGAGATGTATGGATAGTACAGCAACATGGTATTGAAGTAGAAGATCTGTTATGATTTTGATGAATGGCAGGATTGCTCAAGGAGGCCAAAGTGGTCTTCTGATTCAATACAGGTTTCTCAACAACAGAGAGATAATGAACATCCACTGGGACAACCAGTCATTATATGCCAGTTTACAAGCAGGCTACTATTTCACTTTCACCGATTGAAAGTCATTTTGGTGATACCCAATTTCTAATGTGCATCACACATATTTATTAATTTGTTTTCAGTGGGAGTGATGCAGCATCAATTCAAACCAGGGCAACACTCAGTGACGATGGACAGCACTACTTTCTCAATGGATCAAAGGTGAATACAGCGCTAAGTGGTTTTGACAGTCCCTCTTTTTCCTTTTCATCTGATTTATTGTTGGATCAAGAATAACTGCTTTGGAAATGCATCAGACAGGTAGTCTATTTTTCTTTTTTTTTTGTTCCATATTAAAAAGGGAAGCATGTTAGCAAAATTCAAAGCAAGATTTTGTAGCGTTGTACTTTTATCTTCTCATGTTGCTACTCCCCAATATGAACTGCTCTTTCATCATTCTGCCTTGGGGGTCATAATTTTTGTTTTAGTTTTCTGAAATTTCATATGGCCAAATCCTCAAAAGTGATGAGGAGCTACACTATACGGAAAATGGAGGTCTCTAGTTTGATTAATGGCATGTCCAATGTCAAGATGATCTTACTTAGCTGATAATAATGAGCTTCAGAATTGGAAAATAATGTCTGTTAGGTTCTATGTGCTTCTGGGCAAGTGAATCTCTCAAGCTGATGTGGAAATAGGATTGTCTCAGTTTGGTTTTCATTAACCTTGAATTTATCCTGTAAATTTTGAGGTCTAATAATGGCAACACAGAATAGTTAGCACTGTTCTCATAGCTTCAAGGTCCTGGATTTAATCTTATCTCAGGTGCTGTTCCTGTGGAGTTTAAAAGCATTTCACATTGTTTCAGCCCCGTGGTTTCCTTTCATTGGTAGGCAGGGAAGTAAATTGGCTCCTGTAAATTGCTCCTTAGTGTAAGGAAGTGACAGAAGAATTAAATGGGAGTGGTTGGTCATATATATGAAAAATAATTGTAGAGAAATAAGGATTGAGAGAAGGAAAATGATGGGATTACTATTTCATTCTTTACTGTAATATAATTCTTCTTAAGCCTATCACCCCTACTGGGGCATAGACTGCTGATAGCAGCTCACCAGAGTCCTCTGTCCTAGGCTAGTCTTGCAAGGTGTAGCCTATTGAAGCTCCTTCCTTTCCCAGTGATGAGGTCTTCGGAGCTTCTGTCGGGGTTTCAGTAGTGTTGGGTTTTTACGGCATGGTATTGCTAACCCCACCCACCAGGATTGAGACCGTCCATGGTGGAGTTTGTAATATAAATTCCTGCCTAAAATTGTTGATACAAAATTAGTGATATTTGTGAACCAAAAGCATATTAGGCAAATATTAGTTCATTTTCAAGAGTCAGGTAGAAGACTGGACTTTAGCAGTGTGTTGGAAATGAAGATGCAGAATTAGTGGAGGTCATCCTCCCTTCAAAGACGATCTTCTGACTTGCCTTGAAGCTCACTATGGAAATGGGTAGTAGAAGTCATAAATGGAATACTCAAATGCTGAGATGAAAAGCCATAAATGTTCGTCTGCACTGAATTGTCAGTCTAGATCAGGGGGTTTCCAGCCTGGGGTCCATAGACCCCCAGTTAATGATAGGGGTTCATGACATTAAAAAAAAAGGTTGGGAACCCCTGGTCTAGCTTCTGCTCATAATTTCCCGTGAATGGTTTAACTAACTAGCTTAGCATTTGCAGTGAGAAATGACCGACCAACATACAACATCTTTTGAAGCTCCGTTTGGCAAAAACTTGCCAATGTAAGCAACCTTCACTTGGTGTGGCAGGCTCCTCTGTCATGTTACACTTTCGTGTGAGTTGGTGAGGATGGACAAGGAAGGTGACCATCTTCTACATAAAGCCAAGAGATGGATAGCTGAGTGAGCTGGTCGGCAATATCCTTGAATGTTTCTGACATTCAGGGACATTAAAAACAATTCTATTTTTGAACACAAACATTGTGGAACATTCAGAATTTTGCACTTTAAAGAGAACATTAATTGGAAAAAAATTGCAATTAGTTGAACAGTATTATCTGAAATTACTCTTTGTCTTGTTTCTGATGTCTATTCATTGACTTCTGCTGCAGATCTGGATATCAAACGGTGGAATTGCAGATATTTTTACAGTGTTTGCACAAACAAAAGTAGTTGACAAAGATGGTGCAACCAAAGATAAGATCACAGCTTTTGTGGTGGAGAGAAAATTTGGTGGTATTACCAGTGGGAAGCCGGAAGACAAACTAGGAATCCGTGGATCCAATAGTAAGGCATTCATGATTCTGGTGTGAAAGCATTTAAGTTCCTTATTATTAAAAGAATCAAATGCAAAGTCATTTCATTTGATATGCAATTTGTGTGCTACTCATTTTGATTAAATTCGAAATACAAAATTTTTTTTGATGTATTGACAAAAGTTTATGGTAACTGATAAATTCTATTATTGCTAAACTATCCAAATGAGTGTTTCCATTTCACACAAACTGTTCTCTCCGAATTTTACCAAGAACAGTTTGATAACTTCTCAATGGGTTTGTTCAGAATAATGAACAGGATTGGGAAGCTTTTCATCTGCACCAGTTGCTCAAGTTGGTAGAGAAAAGATGAGGTGTAAAGGTTAATTACTGTTTTACACATAGAGGAATTTACAATTCAGTTATGAGTTGGATTCAGCCCATGGTCTGGGTCCACCTGCACTTACCTGGGCCAGGTGCAGAAGGCTCATAAACTGACCCAGCTTCCTTGGAACTGACCCAGCAAGATGTAGCATGATATCAACAATGACAAAAATTAATGTAAACAAAATAGGACACATTCGGTTTAAATGAGCCACTGGACTGAGAAATAATAGATATTGATATCAATGTCATTTTTTTCTCTCTCTCCTGATCTTCAGACTGCAAGGCAGTGGATTCTGTAGTGCAATGCTGAACAATCCCAGTGGGATCGTGCTTTTCCATTGAACTCCATATGAACTCTGCTGAGGGAGCAGATTGTCTGTCAGTAGAGCAGGTGAACCTTTCCAAACTACCAGGCACAATCAGCGTAATTCAGCGCAAGACACTGATTGGCAAAGCTAGTTTCAGTAAAATATTTTCCCTAGTTTACCTCTTTTGATCCTCAAAGATGAATTGGATTATTTCCATTGCCACCCAATTCACTTCAGTGTGGAAGTGAAAGGCATTTCTGCTTTAAAATAAGTCTTGTAGTTCAATTTTAAAATCTGTCCAAGGTTAGTCAATGGAACAGGATTCCATATGCCAGAGCAATCTGCTTTCGATATTTGAATGCATCTTAATTACATGCTGACCACGTCCATTATTCCCATTTGGCCATAATTTGTTGAAATTAGCTACTTGACAATGTTTGCCTTTAATTGGACTTGTCGTCAACATGTCAATTTCTCTGCGGTTCAAGCTGCTGAAAGTGAGGTGTTAATCATGTGGAAAAGGAAATTAGTTATATAAAATCTCAGCTAGAGGAATGCACAATATATTAAAGGTTGGGAAATGGAAAAAGGAAGGCCAAGAAATATGTTGATGTAAATATTAAGAGAATTAAATTAAGGGAAAGAAAGAATGGTCATATTTTCAGTATTTACAGTTTCTTGAATTTCAAATACAAGAAATACCAAGAAAAAGGAAACTTTTTTTTTCAAATTACTTCTACAATTCTGCACTATGAAATAGCACAAAGAGGTGCTGCACATTTAACAATGGCTACTGCTGCTTGCATGGACTCTTATTCTTCCAGTTATATTACTGATTCTGAATCAGTAATATTGCTGCTGTTTACTTGATATGAATATGATGAATGTAATAGAGTGATGTTTACTTACCACCTTTGAGCAATAATTTACGCAGGATATTTGAAAATAGTGTAATGGTATACTTTGGAAAGGAACTGTGAAATCCCTTATCACATTCGCAATGCAGACGGCCCTTCAGCTTCTGATGCTTTTGTATTTTATACTTAGTGGTTATGAGTCCTTTAGGATTTGCTTCATAATAAGGACTTGGTAGCATTTTTTTCTCAGCACTTTTTCTCATATTCCTTTCTACAGTTTTTGATAAATACAGATGCAAGCATTAGCTGTCTCTTTGCTCCAGTCTCATCACTAATTTGTATTGTCTCTATGTTAATAGCTATTCCTACAAACATTGAAACAAATATCCTTAGCATAATGAAATTTCAAGGCATCTTCTTTATCAATCCAGTTAGTGGAATCAATGGAACTGGCATTTCAGAGCTAAGTAATTCAATGTTGTCTACCAAGGCCAACAGTTGTAAACTAATTAGTGGTTGAAGATGAGTCAAAGCAATAAACAGCATTTCAATTTCCCCAGATACCTTTTACAACTACATTTCATCCACATATCATCACTGCTCATCTTGCTAGTGCTTCATAGAGCAGAGGAGGCAGCGGGTGGGGGTGGGGAGTGTAGTTTGATTGTGTGGCAAAATTATGAGTGGCATACTTGTCCTCTTATCATTCTTGTGCTTGCTGATCTACCTGGCCTTTTAAAATTCACACTCTCCATGTCCCTGACATTGCATATTTCTATATTTTTTCAGCCCTTTAATTGTCTGTGCATTACAGAAAGCTAACAATTAGTTTTGTACTTTCAGCTTGTGAAGTTCATTTTGAGAATACCAAAGTGCCGGTAGAAAATGTCCTGGGAGAAGTTGGTGGCGGGTTTAAGGTAATTAATAAAAGTATGTTAGTTAAATAATTACTTCAAATTCAATTCATTTGATATTTTTATCAATACATGTTTTAATTATGTTTAATGCTACATGAACAATGAATGAACTGACTTTATTTCTTGAATCCTTCACGTACATGAGGAGTAAAAATCTTTACTTCTCTGTCTGATAGTGCAATGTACAATCATAGTAATTTATGATAAATAGAACAGTCATGTAACATAGAGTACACTCAAATCAGTGTGAGTTACTCAGTCTGATGGCCTGGTGGAAGAAGCTGTCCTGGAGCCTGTTGGTCCTGGCTTTTATGCTGTGGTACCATTTCCCAGATGGTAGCAACTGGAGTAGATTGTGATTGGGGTGACTCGGGTCCCCAATGATCCTATAGGCCCTTTTTATATACTTGTCCTTGTAAGTGTCCTGAATCGTGGGAAGTTCACAGCTACAGATGCGCTGGGCTGTCCGCACCACTCTCTGCAGAGTCCTGCGATTGAGAGAGGTACAGTTCCCATATCAGGCAGTAACGCAGCCAGTCAGGATGCTCTCAATTGTGCCCCTGTAGAAACAGTGCTGGTTCAAAGGATAGCAAGTAGGATTTGGGGGCCCATATCAAACTTCCTCAGCCATCTGAGGTGAAAGAGGCGCTGTTGTGCCTTTCTCACCACACAGCTGGTGTGTACAGACCATGTGAGGTCCTCGGTGATGTGGATGCCAAGGAACTTGAAGCTGTTTACCCTCTCAACCCCAGATCCATTGATGTCAATAGGGGTTAGTCCGTCTCCATTCCTCCTGTAATCCACAACCAGCTCCTTTGTTTTTGCAACATTGAGGGAGAGGTTGTTTTCTTGACACCACTGTGTCAGAGAAATGACTTCTTCCCTGTAGGTCACCTTGTTATTGTTTGAGATAAGGCCAAGCAATGTCGTGTCATTGGCAAATTTAATTAGCATTTCAAAGCTAAGTAATTCAATACAAATAAACAATTGTACATTTCTTTTGATATAAGCAGTTTTAAGTATTTGTAATGTTAGCCTTTTATGGCATTACTCAGAAGATCTAAACTTTAAATGAAACATTTGTTCTGTTTCTCTCCCACTCCATTTGCTCAGAACCTTTATTCTTCAATCATTTATCTTAGTTTCTGGTGTAAAATGTTGAGATACAGAATGGTTAAGTACAGTGCTTTGAATCACTTAATGTCTTAACCTATTCTGACATTTATAGCATCTCTGTAATATGGCTAAGTGTTACAACTTATATCAATATTATTTTAGCGATTCACTGAAATAAAATTTCACAGAGTATCCAAAATAAAGCTTTTCATCTAGCACCCCAGTGCATGCTTTTGGTGCCAATGGGTGCTGGTAGAAACTGTCTGTGTTTGCCAGACAAGTGTCTTTTATTTATTCATTCAAGGGATGTGGGCATTACAGACTGAGCCAGCTTTTAGTTCCCTGTTCCTAATGAGAAGGTGGTGGTGAACTGCCTCCTTCTCTGCTTCAGCCCTTCAGGTGTGGGTGTAAGCTGAGTACATTTAGGGAGAATTTCAAGATTTTAATGCAGCCACAGTGATGGAATGCCGATATATTTCACCATTAGTCAGACTGCACTTGGAGTGTTATGAGCAGCTTTGGACCCCATATCTAAGAAAGGATGTGCTGACATTAGGGAGGGTTCAGAGGAAGTACACAAGAATGATTCCAGGAATGAAAGGTTGAATGTATCATGAGTGTTTGATGGCTCTAGGCCTGTACTCATTGGGGTTTAGAAGAAAACTCCTGTGAGTACAGGCCTTACTGAAAGGTCTCATTGAAACCTTTAGAATATTGAAAGGCCTAGAATGGATGTGGCCTTTTTTTTTTGGTTTCCTGTAGTGGGGGAGTCTGAGACCAGAGGGCACAGCCTCAGAATAGAAGGATGTCGCAACAGAAATTAGATTTAGAATAACACACACAAAATGCTGGTGGAACACAGCAGGCCAGGCAGCATCTATAGGGAGAAGCACTGTCGACGTTTCGGGCCAAGACCCTTCTTCAGGACTATCTGAAAGGAGAGATACTAAGAGATTGTGTTAACGCAATTGTGCTGTTAGGACGCAGCATCCACGGTCAACCTTGACCAATGGAGGGCCACATCATTTCATTGAATGATTTGGAATGAGGCCATTTGATGCATCATGTGTGTTTCATTTTTTGAAAGAATCATCTAAATCATCCCACTTCCATGCTATTCTCCAGTAGTATTGTAACATTAGTTTGACTAATGTTCAGATTCAAATTCCTTTTCAAAATTATTATTGAAAATACTCCCCTTCAGACAATACATTTCAGATCAGTACACTCTTCATTTAAAAAAATAAGTTTTGTCTTTTTTTTCTTTTGTCAATTATCTTGAAGCTGTCTTTGACTTGCTCTAGAATCCAGCACCTACAGTATGTTGTCTCTATTCTCCGGTTGCCGACCTTCTTGTCAGAAAAAACTCCCATGTCTTATTCACCCTTCCCTTCCCTTTCCTGTGCTAAAATCAAACTCAGCCTCTCTGACCTCTCATTGTTGGTTAACACAAATATGCATGAAGACTTGAGATCAAAATATATAGGTGAACTGATTCATAGAAATATAAGTTGTATATGCTGCACTCACTGCCTGTTATGTTGTTGGCACCTGGGACAGCAATGAAGGTCCTCCAGCTCTGGCTTTGTTCAGGACTCCTTCATTGTGTCAGGAGCTTCCTCTCAGTTTTCACTACTGTCAGTCGTGCAAGTCCCACGTGGTGACTCAAGAATGCCATTGCACTCAGATGTAGAAGGACTCTTCATTCCTATTTATATAACAATAATGTTATACCAGTCAGGGTTGATAGCCGTGAGCTGAACTCCCGAACCTGGAGGACCACTCTTAGTCTAGCCTTTACCCTTTGACTTCTTTAGCATTGATGACCCTAACAAGAGTGTTACAGATTCAAGCAACAATAAATATATGAGTTAGGCAGGGGTTTTTATAACAAATAACACGTTTATTAAACACTGAAAACAAACCCCCCAAAAGTAAACAAATCACTAACGTAACCGGATATCAGCTGCTGTGCGGCAGCTTAAACAGTTCTTAAAGTAAGGCAGCTTAAACAGTTCTGAAAGCGATGTTGCAAAAACAGCTCTTCAAAGTAGTATTGCAAAAGTTCAAAATGCTCACAGTCCATTTGAGGGAGAGACTTTTTAAGACAATTTAAATTCTCTTTCACGTCGTGTTGCTTCGGTTCCCAAGATTGAACTTTTTCCCATGAAGATGGAAATGAAACGGCTTAAAGGCACTGACCTTTCCTTTACAAAACTGTTCCCAATCCTTTCTGCTATTTCACAGGGATTAACATGAGAACAGTCAACGAATTCCTTCCGAATAAGGATCAAACAAGGTCGAACCTGTTTCACCGTCGAAATCGATTCTCCTCGATCTTTTAACTCCCGAACTCCGATCTTCACTCTCCACTGATTCTCAACTAGCAGTGTTATAAAGAAACTGCTGGCAATGACCTTTTAAACTTTAGGCATTAAATAAAACTTCATCTTTCAACTAAACTGCGTCATAACATTAAATCACGCAGTGGCATGAAGTCAACATGGCAAATCCAGCCACGAACTGCCCCTCCTCACAGGGAGGGGTCCTCCTTTTATACCCTGTTTAAAAAAAACCTGCCACATGACCTCTACTGGTGGGAAAATGACGTCACTCCACCATCACAAGACCATTGCCTCAAGTCCAGTATAGCTTCAACCCCAGTCACGGGACAAGGGCACCACTGTCACGTGTCACGGGTACGTAACAAGAGCAATAGTTTAAAGCCCTGACTCCAATGAGCTCTCTGGATCATTGAGGCATGCAGACCTCCAAATTATGACAAGGTTTTAGTCCTCTTGGAGGTTGTATTTAGTGTAAATGTTTCAAGATGGCGGGCACGACGCAGCACGCAGCGGCCACTCCAGGAATGAATATCTGTTATCTGTAAGTAGGGGCTGTGTACAATCCTGATTTGATGGAGTCGGACGTGTGAAGCACGGAGGAACACCTGGTGGAACTTTTGAAATGCCTGTTTCGCTGCCGCTGCTACTGTGTGATCAGAGAAATCTCCGGGAGGAAGGCCCCGAATCCTTGGCTTTGCCTGTTGCTTGGCGGCCGGTGCCGGGGTCGAAGCGCTTGGCAGAGGTGGTGCTCGGTGTCAGAGGGCTGGTCGGAGGCTCGAAGTTTTCGGACGGACTCGGAGTTAGCTGTGGTCGGAGCTCCCAAAGTGCTGTATCGGCAAGCTGCAGCGCTGGAGGTTCATGGCAGGAAGAGTTTTTCTTCCTTCTACCGTCTGTGTGAGATGATGGGCTGTCAGGACTTTGAGACTTTCTTTTAAACCATGCCATGGACTGCTCTTTATCAGATTACGGTATTGCTTTGCACTGTTGAAACTATGTGTTATAATTATGTGGTCTTTGTCAGTTAGTCTTTTATCAATTATGGTATTGTCTGCACTGTTGAAACTGTATGTTAACTATAACTATATGTAATCTGTGGTTTTGTGTAGGTCTTGTAGCTTTAGGTTTGTCTGTTGGGTTTGTAGTTCCTTTCCGGGGAACGTGCTAAAACGGTAGCGCGATATCGATACGCAGCAGCCTCTCCGGACTCTGGATTGGGGATTACCAAATGTTATGTGGTTTTTCTTGTGTTTGGTCTGTTTTGTGCTTTTTCGTGATATCATTCCGGAGAACGTTGTCTCATTTTTTAATTGCATTGTATTTGTGGTTTATAAATGACAATAAACTGAATCTGAATCTGAAATTGAGTTTATTTAGAGAAGTGGTGATGGCATAAGAAAACCCATGGTCTCCTGTTTTCTGTGCATCAAAGATAATCACAAAATTTATGGTGAACTTGAACAGTAGGCTCATTGTTGAAAGTAAATGGAGCAGGATTATGTTTTTATCAATAGAAATTTTAATGAGACTGAAATTATTTTGTTTTCTGTTCCTCCAGGTGGCCATGAAGATCTTGAATAGTGGGCGATTTAGCATGGGGAGTGCATCTGCAGGAATGATAAAAAAGCTTATTGGTGAGATTATAAAAAGATAATCTTGTTGATTTGTAAGCTAAATGCTGAATAATCATCTTCTAGCTATCAACCATACCAGCTAAAACTGTAAAACATTGGGTCAATACAGTTCTCGACTTAGACCGTACACAGCTCCAGCATCCCAGGTTTGAGCATGCCTCAGGTGCAGCCTGTGTGGAGGTTCTATGTTTTCTGAGAACTGAGAGCTCCAGTTTTCTCCCACATCCTAAGGACATACATAGAAAGGTCACTGGCTTTTTTTAAATTAACTCCTGAGTGGGTAAGTGAGCCAAGATGAGCCAATAGGCATGGGAAGGTCTACAGGGAAAAGAGACTGATGGGTTGTTCTACTGGGAGCTACCATGGATGAGATGGGCTGATTGGCTGCCTCTTCTGTCATTATAAGTCAGCAAGTATGATCGATTACAGCCTTCACGTCCTAATCCAGGTTAGGTATGATTTGTTTATATAATGCTGGCTAAAATAATTTATTGTCCATTCCTTGGTGCTCTGAAAAAGTATTGATGAGTTTCTGTCTTTTGTTTTAAGTGTAGTTAATGTTAATGGAATAGATCATGTTGGAGACCCTGCCCATCTGTATTTACCTGGTACAGGTACAGAGGTGGAATCTCACTGGGACTCTGGTTCCTGCTAGCAACTGCAGATGCCTCTGTGACATGGAGGCCTCAGCCACAGAATCCCTCTAGCAGGCTTTGACAGAAAGCTGGAAACATACAGCAGTATTTAAAAGCTCTTAAAATTGAAATTAGTACATGATATCTTAGGGCAGCAGTGAAGATCCTCTGCCTCTGTCTATACAGAAGATTCTTTATCACGGTTTCAGTAACAATTGTTTCTTGACCAGTCAGGGTTGTTAGCCCTGCGCTGAATCCCCGAACATGGAGGACCAGGGGACCATTCGTAGTCTGGCCTATATCCTTTGACCTGTTTGGCATGGGTGACCTACCAAGAGCGAAAGCACAAGGCATGTGGATTCTTGTGAGAAATGTTAGTGACATGTCACAACACTGTTATTTTATTGGTCCCGGGCTACAGTTGTTCTACTTGAGTCTGGCTCATCATTGCAGGTGGCTGAATATCTGTGCAGTTGAGACCACTTCTGGACTTTAAACTGCCTCTAGCCAGGTGCTCCTTTATGAAGAAAATTAGTGGTTTTGCTGAAAAATAACCTGCCACAATAGGAATGGTGTACCACAGCCAGAGATTTCTGCAGTTGAACAACACAGAAACCAACCTGTCTGCCCACCATGTGCTTGCCGCCCATTGTACCTAGCAACATTAACCCCTTTACCCAATTTAGGTCTGTAGTCTTCTTTGCGTGGGTGATTCAGATACTTGTCTAGATGTTTCTTAAATCCATTGAGAATATCTGCTGGCACCACCTCTTCAGGTAGTGCTTTACAGTCTAATCACCCACTGTGAGTAATTTTTAAAAAAAGGTATCTTTCAGATGCCCTCTAACCTTCCCACCTCTTACCTTAAACCTATGCCCTCTTATCGTAGACATCCCTGTCCTAGTCATGGGAAATAGAGCTTTAATATCTGCCTTGTGTATCCCAATAATCTATCACAATTTTATATACCTCCTATCATCTCATACCTCAATCTCCTCAGCTGTAGCTTATCCAGACTCGTTTCCATGGAGGAGTCCCAATCAAGCAATACCTTTGTCAGTTTTCTGTACACCGTCACTATCACATCCTTCTTATGGTGTGGTGACCCAAACACTCCATATTGCCCTATCATTTACTGTGCATGTTTGTCCCTCCTTTGTCCTCCCAAAGTGCATCACCCAGCATGTCTCAAACTCAGCTCTGTCGTCCTTAGCTTTGACCTCGCTTGTTTCTAATACACCACCAGTTTTTGCAGTATATGCAAACTAACATATCTACCTTGTATTCCATTATGCTGTCCAACACAGATTAGAATCTGAACTGATAATGTCCGTCTTCCTATCCTGTTGATTTGGCAGGATGTTAAATTGAGATTTTGCTCTGTCAATAATACTAGCAAGGTCAATATTTAAAACCTTGTATGAATTGCCATTGAGAGAAAGGAAGTGAGCTGTTGTCTTCATTCACAGTAAATTACGTGTAAAACTATTCCCTCAGTTCCAGTTTGCAGATTATGACTAAGGGACATCAAAGGATTATGGATAGATCTCCAAGTCTAGATAGACATGATGTTCCCACGTCTCTGCTACCCTTTCCCTAGATCATTGGAGGCTGTGTGTTTGAGAGGTGCTGTCCAGGAAGCCTTGGCAAGCAGACGTGATGTGCCAGTGATGGAGAAAGTGAATGATTAGGTTAACAGGTGATGTGCTTTGCAATTCCAACAATGCACAAAAATATATTCCAACATTTGTTTGCTATGGGTATCATGAAAAGGTGGTGGAGAGTCCAGTGCTTGATCATTTGTGTAAATTTCAGACTGGGGTTAATTTCAGATCAGTAAGGGAATCAAGAGTTATAAGGAAAGGGTAGGAAGCTGGATTTGAGAAATGTCTGAACACCCATGATCATACTGAGTGGTGGAGTTGGATCGAGGGGCTACTTAGCTTGTTCCTGTTCTCATTTTTATGGTCTTATTGTCTGTCATATCCCTACTTTTTGCTTCCTGCCTGTTAGTAATTCTTTTATCCATTACTGTATGATACCAGCTCTTGTGACTTAGAATGTGCATCACAAAGGTTAAAAGTTCAAACACAATCCACTCTTTCCTCATTGTCCACTCCAGTTGACGGTCCCTCCATGAAAGTGGATACAGAACAGATGTTTCCATGATGGTGGCAATTGTTTGGAATAGGGAGACAATGGAGCAATTTATATCTTTGTGGGTCATTAATCTTGGAACTATTCTACCCCAGACATTTGTGGAACTAGTGTTATGGAATACAGTGGATTCCAGTTAATTGGGACACATTGGGACCAATACGTTTTGGCCCAATTAAGCAGCTGTCCCAGTTTTCTGATGTTTTCAGGGAAGTAGTTAAAAAAGTTTAAAAAAGACAAGCTACCATTTAATTGAGTAACAAATTTTAAATTTAAATGAAATATAGAACAAATTAAAACACTACCACTTTGAAACTGTGTATTAGTTCATAATAGTTACCGACGGATGAATTCATCTAGTGTACACTGGAGTGTGCTTTTGATGGTAAATGAACAAAATCAGCGTAGGCACCCAGTGCAGATAATGGACTGCCTTCATCACCTTCCTACCTGAAGTTATGTTGTAATCCAACAGTAAATTTCCTGTATTCCTGTGTAGTCACTAGCTCAGGTTCAGTTGTGTTATCCTGGTAACTTTCCTCGTCTTCATATTCCCAGTTTGGTGTTTTTGTACAATGCTTTCAATGATTGCATCCCTCAAATATTAATTTGCATTGTAACATTCAAGATGATCGGCAATACCTTTAAATTCTACATTGTTCCTAACTTGTTGAAGTAGTGAAATCTTTTCATTCTCACTCCTGGCCTTTTCCAGCATCTCCAAGCCTAAACTTTGAAACTGCAGTGACCAAAACCGTTCTGAATTGTTTTGCTGCTTATCACTAGCAAACTGTACTGCCTGTAAAAGCTTCAACTTTGTACTCACTTACTTGGTTGTTGAAGAAGATGACAAAGATGCCAGTAGATTTACTTCAGTTGTTTCAAGACTGTGGTTCACCAACTTTCCACGATACATCTTTTGAATTTTTATGATTCCTGTATCAGTTGGCTGCAGACAAGAGAAAATCTGCAGATGCTAGTAATCTGAGCAACCCACACAAAATGCTGGAAGAACTAAGCAGGGCAGGCAGCATCTAAGAATAGAGTACAGTCGGCATTTCACCCTGAAATGTTGATTGTACTCTTTTCCTAGATGCTGCCTGCTCTATAGACAATAGACAGTAGGTGCAGGAGTAGGCCATTCGGCCCTTCTAGCCAGCACCGCCATTCACTGTGATCATGGCTGATCATACACAATCAGTACCCCGTTCCTGCCCTCTCCCCATATCCCTTGACCCCACTATCTATAAAAGCTCTATCTAACTCCCGCCATTCCTTGTGAACCTACGCTGCACTCCCTCAATAGCAAGAATGTCCTTCCTCAAATTTGGAGACCAAAACTGCACACAATACTCCAGGTGGGGTCTCACCAGGGCCCTGTACAGCTGCAGAAGGACCTCTTTACTCCTATACTCAATTGAATACTCTACTGAGTTCCTTCAGCATTTTGTGTGTGTTGCTACATTGACTGCAGCAAGGATGCCATATTGATAGGCAAAAATTGTGGCTGGGTGTTTCTCAAACATTCTATGTTTGGGTGTGCTACACCGTTGTCAACAAGCAGAAAAATTTTGCTTGATTTCTGCTGTAGCACAATATCCCAACTCATTAGCCATTGGAAGTCTTCCATGCATTCTTATTAGCATAGTACTCGATTGGTAAACTCTCCACTTTTAGCCCCTTAAAGCATCAAGGTTTAATGCTTTTCCCAATTGCCATGAATTTCTTTTTATCAGTTCCGGACATTTTTGAACAATACAACACAGTTATACGATTTGTTGATTTCTTTGAAGTTGAAAGTGTTGTGTGTTTGTAGCAAAGGGAACTGTCCATCATGGCACGATAAAAATGGCCTGTTTCATCAGCATTGTATATAGAATACCATTGTTGGTAGAATCTCAGGTGGTAATGAGAGGGCGTACAGGAGTGAGATATGCCAACTAGTGGAGTGGTGCCACAGCAGCAGCCTGGCACTCAACGTCAGTAAGACAAAAGAGTTGATTGTGGACTTCAGGAAGGGTAAGACGAAGGAACACATACCAATCCTCATAGAGGGATCAGAAGTGGAGAGAGTGAGCAGTTTCAACTTGCTGTATGCCAAGATCTCTGAAGATCTAACCTGGTCCCAACATATGGACGTAGTTATAAAGATGGCAAGACTGCGGCTATACTTCATTAGGAGTTTGAAGAGATTTGGTATATCAACAAATACACTCAAAAACTTCTATAGATGTACCGTGGAAAGCATTCTGACAGGCTGCATCACTGTCTGGTATGGGGTGGGGTGGGGGGGCTACTGCACAGTACTGAAATAAGCTGCAGAAGGTTGTAAATCTAGTCAGCTCCATCTTGGGTATTAGCTTACAAAGTACCCAGGACATATTTAGGGAGCAGTGTCTGAGAAAGGCATTAAGGACCTCCAGCACGCAGGGCATGCCCTTTTCTCACTGTTACCATCAGGTAGGAGATACAGAAGCCTAAAGTGATTCAGGAACAGCTTTTTCCCCTCTGCCATCGATTTCTAAATGGACATTGAACCCTTGGACACTACCAATTGTAAATTTCGGCACTCCAGTCATCTCTGTGTGCTGACAGTGAGTGGTGTTAGGCAGATGGCTTTTAATTTGGTCCAGTAGGGTAATTTTTCTTTGGCAAGTGTCAAATCTTTACATGGCATCTTGGCAAGGGTCTCAAAAATTGTTTTTGAAGTCCAATAAAAAAAGTAATCAAAACTCACTGCTTTTTGAATCGGTGTCTGTCAGCCCAAGTAGATAACATAACACAAGCTCATGCAGCTGACGTAACTATTTGCTCTAAGCACAGTGCAGTGACCAATGGCCCCATATGTGCATGTGACTGACTGGCTCTTGCCCCAGTTAAAGCAGCTAAGAGTCCCAAATAAACATTGGGAATCCTGGCTATTTTCTCAATTTGTTTTTGTACTTAAAGAGTTTTCCCAAATAAGCAGCTGCCCCAATTAACTGATGGCCCAATTAACCACAACCCACTGTATATTAAAAACAAAACAGGTGTAAATTGACAGACATTCAGTAGAGTTAAGGTTTGTGGGGAGAGAGAGCGAGAGAGAGAGGCTGTGTCCAAGCCACAATCTAATTAAATGGTGGAACAGGAACCAGAGGGCCTATTCCTTCTGTCTATTTTTTGCTTTGTTTTTACAAGGCACTATATAACTTCAACTCTTCAATTCCGGTTTTGTTTTTTTTTGTAGAGATGACAGCAGAGTATGCTTGTACCCGCAAACAATTTGATAGGAAGCTGAGTGAGTTTGGATTGATCCAGGTGGGTCCTTTAGTTTTTAATAATTATTTATATCCATTGCAACTTATAGCCAATTTATTGACAGCAGAATGAAATTTAAGCATTTGTAAAAGTACATAAATGTTTGCCCTGTAGTTTCATAATATCCGAAGTTATTCTTAGTGGTAATGCGTCTGAATCTTAGAAATTATTCTTCTTGTATTCCACTAATAAATTTACAGAGTTAAAAATGGATAATAAAGTAAGACAGGTAAGCAAAAGAAACCTAATCTGGGCAATGGTCCACCTTTTTAATGCCCCCTTCTCTGTCCCCTTCCCCAAATAGTAACTGATAGTTAGAATAAAATTAAAATCAGAAATGCCAGATTATATTTCTGTGGGAATTTGTATCCAATTTGTTCTGAGGCAAGTGCAGTAGTCACTGGTAAATTTATTGCAGACTCTTTATTGCATTTGTAAATAGACCATGAGGGAGTCATTTATTTTTTTCTGTTTGTCTCGAGTTGTTGTGTAAACTAATTGTGCAATGTACAGCTTGATCTGTCTAAGAATGAGGTTTTATTTCAGATATCTCTATAAGGAAGTGAATTTATTAAACAAAAATTATATTCAACAAACAAATGTTTAATACAAAAGATTTTGCAGATACTGGAAATCTAGTGCAACACACATAAAATGCTGGGGGCGGGGAATAAACAGTCTACATTTCAGGCTGAGACCCTTCATCAGGACTGGAAAGGAAGAGGGCAGAGGCCAGAATACAGAGGGGGGAGGGAAGGAGTACAAGCTGGCAGGTGATCAGTGAGACCAGGTGAGAGAGAGAGATGGGTTGGTGGGGTAGGGGGATGATATGAGAAGCTGGGAGGTGATGCATGAACGAGGTAGAAGACTGAAGAAGGAGTCTGATAGGAGAGCCCATTGGAGTAAAGGGAAGGAGCTGGGGAACCACGGGAGGCGAAAAGCAAGCCATGACAATGAAGGGCAGAGAAGGGAAAGGGTGGGAGCATAACCTAAAATGGGAAAAAAATACAAAAACAATGGGGGAAGATAAAGGGGAGTGATTATTGGTAACAAGTGTTTTACTTATTAAAGATCTATTATACACTTCTTTTTGAAAAAACTCACATTGTTCCTCAGCTGATGTCTGTGCGATGCGCGTCAATTCTTCACAAGCTTTAGGAGAAAGAAATGAGAGGACTTGCATATACAGAGTTCCTCTTAGATCCCTGGATGTCCCAATATGATGCCTCGCACACAAAAACTTAACTTCTAAATAATAATCATTATCATGTATGCAAACAGGGAGAAAAACCTGTAGCTGATTATTGTCTATTGCCTTAAAACACTTCCAAAGGTATTATTACAAAATTCACACTTTGTGGAATTGGCATCAACATTTTTGGAATACTTTCAAATCAACATCAAATCATTAGAGGTGACATAGGATCAGAAGATGTAGAATCCTTGTGGGTAGAGTTACAGTGCCTTGGGGAAAAAGTATTCAGCCCCCACAGCTATTTTCACAATTTACTGTCTCACTTTCAAAATTTAAAATATATTGAAGTAGGATTTTTGAGCTAATCTAGAAAGCATGTCAAATCAAAAGTTCCAAAACGTGTCAACAATTCACTATAGATTAAAAACCAAAATTGTAAGTCTGAAAAAGTGTTCATCCCCTTTGTAATTAGTACATTAGCTTTCGTCAGGTGCAATACTGCATATTACCTAACCAATTTATTGATGTAGAAAATTGGAGTATCTCCTGTTTTCAATGAATTCATAAGAATAAATAGCCCGTCTCTCTGTAAGATCCAACAGCATGGTAGATTTTCAACAGACAAAACCAGAATGAAGACGAGTGCATTCAAGACAAGTCAGGAAACTGTAAATAGCAAAGCACAAATCTGGGGAAAGATACAAGACCATCTCAAGGTTCAAAGGCATTGAACATACCTCAGAGCTTAGTGCAGTCCATTGTGAAAAATTGGAACAATATGAAGCCAGATCAGGCTGCCCCTCTAAACTTGGTCACAGGAGAAGAATGACACTTGTAAGAGAGGCTACTGTGATATTAACAGTCACTCTGAATGAGCAGCAGGGGCTGCAACTAGTGCTGAAATTCATGGCTCCACAATCTCTTAAGGTCTTGCACAAAAAGGGTATTTATGAAAGAGTGGAAAGGAAGAAGCCCTGGCTTAAAAAAACCATAATGAGGCAAATGCAAAGTTAGCATTCGTTTCGAGGTGACTAGAACATAAGAGCAAAATGTAATGCTGAAGCTTTGTAAGGCATTGGTCAGCTTGCTTGCACTTGGAGTATTGTATGTAGTAGGTAGTTTTGGCCCTCTTATCTAAGAAAAGATGTGCTAGCATTGGAGAAGGTCCAGAGGAGGTTTAAGAGAATGATTCCAGGAATGAAAGTGATAACATACAAGGAAAGTTTGATGGCTCTGGGCCGGTACTCGCTGGAGTTTATAAAATTAAGTGGGGGTGGGGGGGGAATCTCATTGAAACCTATCAAATATTGGAAGATATGGATAGAGTAGATGTGGGAAGGATGTTTCTTATAGTGGGGGAGCATAGGACCAGAGGGCACCCCTCAGAATAGAGAGATGTCCATTTAGAACAGAGATGGGGAACTTACTTAGCCTGAGGATAGTGATTCTGTGCATTTAATAGCCACAGATGGCTAAGGAAGCCAAGTTATTGAGTATATTTAAAGCAGAAGTTGATAGGCACTTGATTAGTCAAGGCAACAAAGGTTACAGGGATAAAGCCAGTAGAGTGGGATTGAGAGGGGTAATAAATCAGCCATGATGGAATGGCAGAGCAGACTCAGTGGGCCAAATGGCCTAATTCTGCTTCTATTTCTTATTGTTTATAACACATATAGTTTTTGAATTAGTCATTTTTTTTGTGAGAATTGCTGAATCATTAGTTTTAAAATTACCAGTACTGCTTCTTGCCCTTTAAGGGAGGGAGCAGCAATCTAGGGTACCTTAAGAAGAAAGGCTGAAACTAATTTGCCTCTGACCAGTGAAATGTCTTGGAGATCTGCACGTATGCATTCAAACAAATGAGCTGGAGGTCAGATGCCATTGAATCTGATCTCTTGTTCTGCTTCATCTCCTCTGCTGACTCCAGGGGTGAAACGTAAATGGGCTGATCTGACGGGTTTGTGTGAAAAAATGGCATAAATCTAAGGTTTCTTGGAACAGCTGCAACACCCATAGCCTCCAGGCTGATCAGACCCACTGAGTTGTGAAAGCTCTGAATGGAAGCCAAGGTGTGGGTGTCCAGAGAAGGCAGAGTAAGCCTGATTGAAGGCTATCTAGTTCATTATCTAAGTATACCGATCAATTTTCCATCGATATTGCAATTTCTTTCAGGAGAAATTTGCTCTGATGGCTTTGCAAGCATATGTAATGGAAAGCATGGCTTACTTGACTGCAGGAATGATGGACCGTCCCGGAGAGCCAGACTGTTCTCTAGAAGCAGCTATGGTTAAGGTAAGGAATGGAAATTCAGAACTATTCTTATGAACTCATTTAGAAGATTTCAGTTGTGATTTTGCTTCTGACATTTGAGCAGGAAAAGTACATTATATAAAAATTGCTTTAAAATTACGAGGATGAAGAATTAAGTTTGTCACTTGTTAATATTCAGAAACATGCATAAGTGATGCTCTGTAAAATATCAACTGTACATGATGTCAAAACATAAACTGTTTACTATGATAATCATCTGTGGATTTATTTGCCAAGCCTTAAGTAACTACTTGGAATTAAGGGATTTAAAAAAAACATTTTCCTGTGGAGGCAAAGGGCACTTGGGTGATATTTTAAAATGAATGCTAAGTCATAATGAAATACTGAATTGCACGCAAAATGCGGAATGATGCTAAGGGGATTTTGTATTCCTTTAAAATAGAAGTCTTCATTTTACAAAGAACCATTATTGTAATCTGGTTTGATTATTATAGAATCCAAAATGCCAGTAAACTTTCATCATGACTTAAAAATTATGTGCACATTTTCTTTTAGTAGATCGTATAATTAATTACTGAGTAATTATAAGAATGTGGCATCTCAATAATTTCTAACTGCAACATCTATGGATTAGATTTTTAGTTCAGAGGGAGCATGGACATGCATAAGTGAAGCACTGCAGATTCTGGGGGGCCTTGGCTACATGAAAGATTATCCTTATGAAAGATTCCTCAGAGATAGCAGAATTCTTCTGATTTTTGAGGTAAAATATCCAGTTGTTTGTAAGTATAATCATAATAGATATGCATATTATGAAATATAACTAGAGAAAATTTCTATTTAATAAAGTATTTTCTTGGATTTTATGAACTATTCTAATAAGTTAAGTTAGTCTTTGATTCTTAAAGATAAAACAGTTTTTAATACGTATTTGTTATTTCAGAAGGTAGTGCCAGCATAACTTCAGTTTGCTGTATCGTGTTGGTCGTGGTAGACATGCTATTGATAGTTTCCATAGAACCTTTGTAACGACCCTGAGTGGTTGACAAACCTGCGTTTTCTCTTTTTAATATCTTCTCTCAGCTCAAGGAGCCTGCATAATTATACTCTTTGAAAAGAACTTTCGACATGCAATGTATTTGAATAGCTTTACTTCATTTTATTTTAAATCTCCGAGAAAGAAACGGTGTTTTCCTTCATTCATTCGACAGTTTGCAGTTCAGTACTGTGATCCAGTTGTTTGACCTGTGATAAAATATTTCTGCTACTAATAAAGAGAAGCAGGCTTCATGAAATATGCAATCTTTGTGTTGTTAGATTAGTGGGGTTAATGTAAATGTTCACCAATTTCAAAAGGTGCTTTGTAGAGAAGACAAATTGCTGTGGTTAGGTTACTGATTTGTATGTTTAATGTACACATTTACTGATCGATGCAAGGATCACTCAGTTCATTGAAAAGGCTTTTGTGTTTGGTGACAGTGTGATGACTTCAATAATTTGTGAAATTTGGCTGTTCTATATGTGAAACAGCGAATCAAGTGCGTGTAGCTGGATTACAAATATAGCCAAATAATCACAATTAAAGTCTCTAACTTATAACTGGTAGCTTCCATTTTCCTATACATATGATTCTATTTTTATGGATTGCAGGGCACTAATGAAATTCTAAGGATGTTTGTGGGATTGACTGGACTACAGCATGCAGGGAAAATACTTACTGGAAAAATAAAGTAAGCTGACCTATACATGTCTTTGCCATACTGTTCTAACCACTTCCTAAATATTAATCACCACCCACAATGACTACTGCTTAGTTAATGGAAATAGCTGATGCAACTTATCATTGCTGCCTTTGACCTTTGACTGTGCTTTCACTGCTCTGAAAGCTTGGTTTTAATAATGCTGATTTTATTTTTAACTTCATTATATAATGCTATTCTGTAACTTGGAGGTAGTTGAATGTATTTGCAGTTCACTTGGTTAAAATTTGAGTAGAAATCGCAATTTTACTGTAGAGGAAAATAGAGTTTGCTGGAGTAGGGTAGTTGACTCCTGATTTGGAATATAAAATCCAAAGTCTAAGTGTTTGCTGTTTTAATTAGACCAAGTATTTAAACATTAGATTGTGGCGACCCACTTCCCAGCACACTCGAACTGGCTCACAAAGCGGCGCGCGCCAGCATTGAAGCAGAGCCCAAATAGGGCGCCAAGCCTGCTTCACCAGCAAGGGGAAAAGCCCGTGTGCAGGACGGGACTGTGAATATGTGCTCCCTACAGCATTCCCGCCCAGGGAGGGTGGGATCAGGAAGGCTCTAAAGCGAGGCCGTGAGGTTTGACTAAACCTCTTTTGTAACTGCAGCTCACCAACTCTGTGTCGTTATTGCAGCACTGCGTGTAGCACACTGCCACAAGGTAGAATAAAACTGTAAAACAAATCATGTTGTCCTTTAAATGTCCTTGTTTAACGTCAGTGGATGGGGATAAGCAAGTGGTTCAGAGGTCATGACTGACACATCGGATAATGGTTTGAACTTCCAGTTTTTCATGTTTTGAGAGAACCAGATAAGCAAACATTCAAATGTTTTCCTTTCCTGGCAATTCAAATTTCACTAAATGTATTATCTCAAAAATAGCAGTATTAGTGGAAAATGCTGCATAGTTCATTTATCTTTAGTGGTAATATTTTTCTAGGAATGGTAAATGTTCATGATCTCAGACTTTACAATTTTCCAAGGTGTATAAGATGGTGAGAGGCATTGATCGAGTGGATAGTCAGAGGCTTTTTTTCCAGGGCTGAAATGGCTAGCACAAGAGGGCACAATTTTAAGGTGCTTGGAAGTAGGTACAGAGGAAATGTCAGGGGTAAGTTTCTTACGCAGAGAGTGGTGAGCGCGTGGAATGGACTGCCAGTGATGGTGGTAGAATTTGATATGATAGGGTCTTTTAAGAGACTCCTGGATAGGTACATGGAGTTTAGAAATTACCTAGGGTTACCCATAGCCGTCTATTTTTCTATGTTAGGGACATGTTCGGCACAGCTTTGTGGGCTGAAGGGTCTGTAATGTGCTGTAGGTTTTCTATGTTTCTAAATTAAGAAGCTCTAAATCTGAAAACGCATATTTGATTCCAAGAAGTCAGTACCCTTTTGTGCAGTTTTTGACTTTTGACTCCAGTACTTGTTTTACTGTTTTTTTGATTAAACTTCCCATTTTTTGAAATGGTATTAGCTGCCAATTTGCTGGTTAATTATCTCATTTTCAGTATATTATCTTGTGTGCTATCTGAAATCACAATTATAAACAGATACCCTACCGTATATTACAGTGGGAGTGGGGATTGCATTCCTAGAAGACATTCCAAATAGTGAAGTCACATCATCTGCACGTGTGTCTAGAAATACAAGTTGACAAGGATATGTTGACTTATTTACCATTTTCCCCCCCATAAATTTTGAGAAAATGGATTTTATTCCATACCTCAAATTTTGGGGTAGTGACGTGTGGATTTTCTGATGTTGAATTTCTGTAAGCTGAATAGTGATAAAGCGGGGTCACCTGTTGTGGGCAAAGCACATCAATGTATTTTTAAATAATTTTTGGACTATGAAGCTATTTTTTAAGATACTCTTTCTCTTTGTTTCCAGAGAGATGAAGAAAGGAAATATCGGAGTTGTGTTGGAGATTCTAGGAAAAAAATTGGGAGGTTCTTTGACCACAAAGGTGGATTTTGGCCTCACAGGCAAAAATGGTGTAGTGCATCCCAGTTTAGAGGTACTTGTTCATGTGTCATAATTAATAGTGAAGTAGGGTTTCTTTGAAGTGTAACTCAATTATAAGCCAGTATTTAGCATGCAGAACTTTATCAGAATAAGCTTTATTATTACTGATGAAGTTTGTTATGTTGTGAAAACAGTACAATGCAAAGACAAAATTACTGTAAATTACAAAATTATTAAATAGTGCAAAAAAAAGTTCAGTAGTATTCGAAGGCAATTCAGAAATCTTATGGTAGAGAAGAAGAAACTGTTCATATATTGATATATTTTCATGCTTCTGTGCCAACTTTTTCAATGGTAGTAATGAGAGAGAGAAAGAATGTACATACATACAGGCCTAATTAAGCGTCTCCCCTAATTAGCCAGTTTCGTGTAAGTAGTTAAGAAGGTATAAAAAAGACAAATTGAATAACAAATTGTGTATTTAAACTAAATACAGAACAAATTAGAACACTACCAATACTACTGTGGTCCTATAAAACTGTGTAGTAGTTCCTAGTACTTACTGCTAGAGGAATTCGTCCACGTCGTGCTCTTTTAACTGTAGATGAACAAAATCAGTGCAGACACCTAATGCAGATGATGGACTGCATTCATACAATGCTGTCAATGATTACATCGTCTAAATCTTCATTTTCATTGTAACATTCAAAATGATTGTCGACACCTTCAACTCTCTGTAGTTTTTAAATTGCTGAAGTAGTGAGATCATTTCATTCTCACCCCCAGCCGTTCCTGGCATCTCCACGCCTGAATGCTTGAAATTGCAATGAACAGAACGGTTCTGAATTGACTTACTGCTTATTTCTTTCCAACTATAATTGCCAATTGAAGGTAGTTAAAAACTAAAGCAACATACACAAAATGTTAGAGGAACTCAGCAGGTCAGGCAGTGTCTATGGAAAGAGTAAACAGTTGACTTTTTGGGCCAGGACTGTTCTTCAAAAATAAAGCAGTAAGACAATTCAGAACTGTTTTGCTCACTGTGGTTTAAAAACTGTTCAAAGCAAGGTGCTTTGTCTAAGTACACGCTAGTTAGGGTTTGGCTACACTCTCCTTCCCCAATTAAGCAGCTTAGTGTCCCAATTAAACAAAGGGAGTCCTGCCTACTTTCTTGATTAATTTTTGCTCTTTTAAGAGTCTTCCCAAAAAAAAGTAGCTGTGCCTATTAACCGATGGCCTGATTAACTGGAATTCATAAATTTATCATGTAAATTTGTATTCTGTTAAGTTGTTTTACTAATCAAAGTCAGTAATTCTGTAAAATATCTACTGAAGATATAACTTAATGGTGCTTCTTACATTAAGCAACAATCATTAAAGACAAGGTATGATTTTGAAATAGAGTTTAAAGGAGCCATGGGTTGGATTTAAGTCACCAATAGCCTTAAGAGGGAGGTTGTTTGCCAGGACAAAGCACTGGTGCAGAACAGCAAAATCTTTGCCAAATTATCTTCCCATTAACCAGTTGATGTTGAGAGAATTGACATCTGAAATTGAATGTAGACATATTAGCGCATTACTAAATGCTCCTTAGGAAAATGTTACACCTGTGCTACCACTGTCTTTTCAATGCCATGAGCTTTAATTTTGCTAACAAATCTAATCTATGGTGCTGCGCCAAGTTCTTTTTAGAAAGTATAGGTACAGTTGTACTACCTTCAGGCCTCTTCTTATTGCATCAAAGGTCTCAATCAATTTGATTTTAATAAGATTGTTTTGACATGTGACTTGGAATTAGTAATTAACAGCAAAGGGCTGGATGTACCAGAATTGTAAAATTGGATAAGAGGAACAATTAGATTCTGTTTCCTTTAGGCAAGTGCCAAAAAATTGGAGGAGAATGTATACGTTTTAGGCACCACAGTGGAAAATCTTCTGTACAGATATGGCAAGGTAATGAAAAATTTCTTTTCTAATAGAATATGGTCAAGTCAAGAAAATATTTAAATGTACTTTAAAGTCTAAAAATGTTAAGGTGTAAGTTGTACTTTTTGATATCTTCATCACATAAGCATCTGCTGTGGGGAAAATGCGTACCTCTAGAATTTATAACCATATATTAAAAAATACACTGCCGGCTTTTGTGGATAATTATACATGGATTGCCAACATTTTCTCCTCTCATTCCCATAACTGGCAGGAAGCACACTGCAAATGATAACATTTATGAACTTGCTGCCATTCATACTCTGACATTGGACTCCAGTGTGGAACTTAGTCACCAAGAATGAGCTTCTAAATCTGCTCCTTGAACTTGCACTACGGTAATTTAATTTTGACACAGCAATGGAACAGGCTGTGGGAGAAATGAGTATACTTACATTTTTGAAGGAGCTTTGTTTTAATTTTAGTTCTAGAGATTATCCTCAGACCCCACATAACACTACCCCACAAGACACTGATTCGTTACAATGCAGTTATTCAATTCTTCATTGAAATTTTTAAAAATGACAAAAGTTAATTCTAAACAACACAAAACTTCTCAAGAGCAGTCGCCATTACAGTAAACGTTCAATCAGCCAATGAGCGCTTTGCATACTCAGCCACTCACAGCCAATCACGTATTAGTTCACAGTCTGCCTCCCCTGCAGACTGTCACCAATAGCCTTAAAAAACTCATCAAGGATGATTGATAAGTACGTGGCCTAAGGTAGAAGGAGATGAGTTATTAACTTCAAACTTTCTGCATAATCACTCAAAGAGTTGAAGTGCATGTGCACACCTTAGGCCATGAACTTATCAATGACCCCTGCTGTGGACACTTTCTGGAGGTCCAAGATCCATATGCTCCACGACCACTGGACTAGGTGTGTAAATGTAGGAGGGGACTATGTTGAAAAATAAATGTGCTTTGTTTTCTAAAATTTACTCCTCCTACCTTAGGCCACAAGCACATCAATCACCCCTGGTAATAGATAAAATCTCCTCTCTTTAGTTTGCAAGTTCTGGGCCGTTGCTCCAGTTCCAATAGTTTTTTTTTCATTCTTGCTCCTAGTCTTGCTATTATTTATTTGTTTGGTTCTACTTTGTTCTGCAGTTCTTTTCAGAAATGCAAGTATATTTCGGTGATGTGATGAGATGAAGGAAAAAATATCAGTGATACTTGAGGACTGATTTGTTTAGTTATTTCAGAAACATATAGGTAATTAGTTTATTATTGTCAAGTGATGAGATACAGTGGAAAAAGCACTGTGTGCCTACCATCTAGACAAATAATTTCATACATAAGCACATGAGGTAATACAAAAGGAAGAACAATAACAAAATGCAGAATATAGTGATACAAAAGAAGTACTCAGTGCAGCTACATAATCTTGTTGAGAACCATTTTTTCCATCTCCCATTTCCTTCCACCTTATAACAAGCATGATTCGTTTCCACCACTTCCTGCAGACAATGTCAGAATTTGCAACCTGAACTCTTCTAATCATGGCAATCATTTTAAGACCAAGGCTCACTTTTTCTTTAGGATGGTTAAAGTTTAAAATAAAATAATTAATTCATTCAGATGCGTTCATTTATTGTGTAAATATTGTTTTTTCCAGTTTTTAAGCACAAAGTTGTTCAGAATCCAGTTTAAGATAATTAACCTTTAAGACAGAAAATGTAATATGGTTTGAAATATGTAGTACAGTGCCATCTATTGGTTACATTACAGATTTACATGTAGTTGCCCTCAGCCTGTCTCAAACACAGTAATACATAAATCTAAACACAAGGATTCATAATTAAGGGAGCTTATACAAAAGTGTAACTATAATGGAAAAGTAGAATGAGCTTTTGTTATTTGGACATTGACAAAATATAAAATTTTAAGATATATGTGATGTGCATAGTATGTACTTTTTGGTGTGTTTCCTTGGAAATAATCAGAAAGACATTTTTACAGTGAAAAATGTGAAAATATAGGGGTGAATGTGTACAAGGCACTTGCCTGCTTCGGAATCCAAGAAGGTGCTAGTATCTCAAAACATTTTCACCCAAAGGGGCGCACACATGAGTGTGAGCAGAGGCCCAGCCCTCTCCTCAGATAAATACTGATAAAAATTGTATCTGGTCTGGTTATGGACGTTCACCCTATATTATTCAGCTTGTACATCTGTGCTCCTTCAAACACTGGGAAAATTAAATTTCTGGCAAGGCTACGCTAACAGATTCTGTAAAAGCGTGGTTTTCCAATAAAGCATGGTCAAGGTGAACTAAAATAATTATTAATTTTCAAATGCCTTTACTGTGAAATATCAATCTACCATGTAGTTATGAGCTTCAGATCTGTCTAGACAAAATGTACCCCCTAGCAAGAGCAGCTGTTATTAGTCAGGTCTTATCCCTAAACATTTAGCAGAGCTAGTGTCTCTTACGTGGCATTCACAGAAATGAATAATTTAGAGTGTCAGGTAGTAAGTGGAAAGTACAGTCTTGTAACCTAGGTTCATATTTGACTGGAGGTGATCTCTGTAAAGTTTGCAAGTTCTCCCTGTGATTGTCTCTGTTTCTCCTGGGTCCACTGGTTTCCTCTCGCTGCTAAAGATGTGCTGGTTGTTAGGTTAATTGGCTTCTGTAAATTGCCTGCAGTGCATCAGAATGGGAATTATTGGCCATGTGGAGAACAATGGGTTGCAATGAAATAAGTTAGGGAATGGGATTGACAGAATTGACTGAACTGGCATAGACTCAATAGACTAGAAGTCTCTTCCTAAATTGCATGTAAGGGTGAGAGATTTGAGGGAAAATCTGAGCTGACAACTCACTTAAAAGCTTTACCTGTGATGGCCCTTAAGTTTATTTTCTCTTGTAAACGGTTCCTTTAACATAACCAGGGTATGTCATTCTGGATAATAAACCTGATTGTGGTAATGTTACCAGCCTCAGCACCACTCCTTTCAAAGGCTGCAAGAAGACTTTTATTTATCATTCTCATTCTCACGTTGAAACCCATCAGGACACTTGTGTCCCTACTGAGCAAGATGAGGGGGAAAAAGCTTTTGAATTCAAATGATTATAACAAAACTGCAGTTACATTTGTAAGAAAAGCAGAGCTGATGTTTATTAAGAATGTATAAAATATCAGTGCAGTTATTACATTACTCCGGTCATGACTGATTTATTTCAGAATGTATGATCTCAGGATCACTGGAGGTTTGTCACCTGGGGGAGGCAAATCAAGTTAGAATTTTAAGCATGAATTTTAAATAATGAATGCTGGTGAATGTGAGAAAATGGAATAGCTTCTGTAAATGTGGCTAACTGGTGCTACTGCCATTACCTGAATGTTGATCCAGAATAAAAATAAAGAGGGAATTAACATTCATTCCTATACCACAAAGTACTGCCATTTACATCTTATTGAGCCTTAAAGTCCAAAGTAAAACTGACAGCATTTGTGCACCATAGATAGTAGAGAAATAGTGAATGGTCCTCCTTCAGGAATTTGAGCACAAAATTCAGGCTGATAGTGCAGTGTAGAACCAGTGAATTGCTGCACTTTTGGAGGGGCTACCCTTTGGACGAGATGTTGAGCTGAGGCCCATTTGTTCTCTCAGTCAGATGTGAGATATTTTAGCATTGCTTCAAAGAAAAGCAGTTATTTTCTTGTCACAGCCAATTACTACCCTTCAATCAACATCCCTAAAACATTGATCTGGTAATCATCCCATTGCTCTTTGTACAAGTTTGTTGTGCGTAAATTAACGAGGTGTTTCCTGCACCGTGATAGAGTCCACACTTTAAAACCACTCTGGCTGGAAAGTGCTTTGAGAGCTCTTCAAACTTTTTAATGGCACTCTATAAGGATTTTTTTTATTCAATGGAAGTGTAAAGAAGCAAAATAAAGTCATTAGAAGGGTGTTACATGTGGAATAAAAACCAGGTGCCCAAAACACTCAGCAAGTCAGGCAGCATCTGTGGAAAGCAAAAAAATAGAATAAACATGTGGGGTTGAAGAAGCAATGAGCTTCCTTGAAAGGAGGTGGTAGTGTGCTTCTCGTTCCACAAATACTGCCAGGCCTGCTGAGTGTCCCTGGCATTTTCTGATTTTGTTTAACATTGGATGCAGAGTGGAGCCCCTCCAGCAATGCAGCAAGCCTAGAGAAGCTGTTTATCTTCCCCCTGAGGAATCAGTTCAAGGTGGTTGGAGTGTGAGACAATTGAGCACAAAACTTAGGCTGAATAGATATCTGTAATGCTGGAGGTGTTCTACTTCAGATAAGGTGTTAAACTGAGGTGCGTTTTCTCTCTCAGAAAAAAATTATTGCATTATTTTAAAGAACAATTATTTCTGATGCTACAGCCAATTTTTACCCTTTTGTCACTATCACTAGAGGAAATAGTCTGGGCCATTTTAACTCTTGCTTTCATTTAAATATTATAATGTGTGCTAAAAAAAACTTGACATTGATTCCTTTTGAGAAAAATTAATACTTAGAGTCCTACTCTGAATTGGAGCCTTTATTACCATTCTGTAGAAAGATGTAAAATTTTACAGATTTGATATTTGCCATCTGCACAGCAGAAGATATGATCTGACAAGACTATACTAATGCCAAAACAATTTATCACCATTGTTCCAGCCTCAGAATTATCCAGCATTGTTGAGAATGGTGCCTAATTCAGCCACTAGCAACATTCTTCTTGATGTATCTTTCGCTTTCTAAAACTTTTATTGTTAATTTTACATCTGGTGTCGCCCATATGTCATTTGGTCCATGCTTGCTTGAACTTGATAATTTTAATTACCTCTTTCAAATTACCTAGTACATGGTAGCCCCAGATTATGGACGAGTTCTGTCCTGTCATAACCTGGGACCAACCTATACAGGGTAATCTGAAAGAGCCAAGTTCTCAGGCAGCGGAAGATGCCTGCAGCCCACAGCAGCTGGAAAATCCATTCCACAGGTCCCCCAAGCACTCATTTGTAGGTGCTAGCTGTACTTAAGATAGACGTTCCTATGCTGGGGAAGACATGTAATTCCTTTTCTAATGAGAACTGTGTATGCTTATTAATGTACTCTTTCACAAGGCAATATCATAGGAGATAATATATATAGATTATATTATTGTATGACCATGCAGAGATTTAGAGCATTGATCAGTAAGTTCATATCCTGAAATTTGAATAAATCTGGAATTAAAAAATAGTAGTAGCAAAACCAACCATAAAACTACAAGATTAATTAAAAACACTGAAGGGGTTCATTGAACTGAGGAACAAAATTCCTTGCAGTTCCAAATCATACCATTGTAGTTGACTCCTAACTACAAATTTAGTAGTAGTAATAATAATCTCAACTGAACCTTTATTTCTTCAGCATCTTAGCTATAGTGTTGAGCCTCAAGACAGTCACTCCAGAGAAAAGTGATTTTTATTGAGATATTAAACGGATTTACCATTCCATCTAATTTTCATGTTTTAAACGTCATTTCTGTAAGTTTATATTCCGAAGGTTTTAAGGCATATGCATATGATGGCCTTGTGAACCTGACCAACCCACCGTACCTCTGTCCTTGACTTTAGATCACCGCATTTTGTAATTACGTGGTGTGATTTCATGACTCTCCACAATAGAAAAATATTTAAATGATTTGTTTTTGACTTCCATCCAAGAAGTCACTGTGAGATCAGTCTGACAAATGTCTTTCACTTTTGGCCTCTCCTTACAAGCTCCAGGGACCCATGTGCTTTTTGTTGACCAATTATAATAATTTATGTAAATATACACCCTGAGCCGCCTGTTTCTGTGTTCTTTTTAGAATTGTACCAACTTACTTATATTAGCAGTTCATTAATTTCATACCAAAATGTTAAAGTGCATGAATTTCACCGGAAAAGATCAAGAGGACATTTACCAGCATGAAAACAAATTTATAATCACCATTAATTCAGAGTACTGGGTTAGTTTAAATGTAGATATATCAAAGAGGCAGAGATTTTTAAAATAATAATTTGAATGCATACTTGTGGAGTGAATTAACTAAATTAGGGAGAATAGTTATTAAATATAAGTAGGTCAAGTAGGATGAAATTATCTTAATATAACAATATTAAATTTATTTTTTTGTTCATGTTTTTCAATGGATCGCGTGCACCTCCCTCCAAAGACTATAGTGGAAGAGCAACTGGTGGTAAAGAAAGTAGCCGATGTTCTTATTAATCTTTATGCCATGACAGCAGTTATCTCAAGAGCTAGTCGCTCAATCAGCATTGGCCTCCGTAATCATGATCATGAGGTAGGTATCTATGACTTAATGATTATTACTCCAATTAAATCTACAGTTAAAAAATAAACTGTCAATTGGGAAGGAGATTAGAATATTTCTATATTTACGTTGGTGCAGAAAATGTTGGGTGTTATCTCATTATCTGCTTTCTAATTTGCCTGCTGTTCTGTCAAATATATCTTGCCATGTGCCTGCAGAATGTAGAAAGCAGCCAAGTTAATGAGTCCATGTTTTTCTTTTCTCTGGTTAACATCTCTCCAATTGGGATTACTTGAGATCGAAATCAAACGATGCTAACAATTTCCTGATGTGCCTTATAATGCACAAGCCCTGTTCTCAACAGTGTTGCATCTTTCTGCTTGAGTTAGTCCAGCAGTTCCAAAAATATCATCTTGGTTTCACAAGAGTATTTCTGCTCTATCATCCTCTCTGATTTTTTTGCCTTGATGCTACTTGAAATATGATCCAAAATATTCCACATTTTTGTAAGCTATTACTTTTGCTTTATCTACATTTATTCCAATGGACAGCAGTATTTCAATTTTTTTTCTTTTATGGAACAGATGCTTATTACCTGTTGATCTTCACAACTACCACCTTTCAATTGATTCCCACTCAAAACTGTGCCACTGATTGATCGAGCTGACTTAGCTTGTGGTTGTCATGACTAATTAGCCAGAGATGGAGCAAGCACACGGTAGTTCTAGGCTGGTAACTGTTCAGTCGTTTGCTTTGATGAATTCAGCTCACAGAATATAGATTTTTTTTGCACATGCAGAAGTATAAATTTAAACGTACACCACCAGTCTCAGTTGAGCTGCCACATTTCATTCATATGGAATTGCCTAATAATTAAGTTTCTAGTGTGATTTCTGTGGAATTAAAGAAAATGTTAAAGAAATAAAAATTAAAGAACCTGAACTGGGAGAATCAGGTTGGTGCTGGACCACAGGATAGGGAGTTTGTAGAGTGCCTACGGGATGCATTCTTGGAACAACTTGTATGAGAGCCGACCAGGGACAAAACTATTCTGGATTTAGTGTTATGTAATGAACAGGATTTGATAAGCGATCTCGCAGTAAAGGAGCCATTAGGAGGTAGTGATCACAATATGATAAGCTTTTATCTGCAATTTGAGAAGGATAAGGGCAGCTTGGAGGTGTCAGTGTTGCAGATGAACAGGGGAAACTATGGAGCCATGAGGGTGGAGCTGGCCAAAGTTGACTGGACAGATAGCCTAGCAGAAAAGACAGTGGAACAGCAATGGCAGGTATTCTTGGGAATAATGCACAAGGTGCAAAATCAGTTCATCCCCCAGAGAAGGAAGGATTCAAAGGGGGGAAAGGGGCCTCAGTGGTTGACAAAGGAAGTCAGAGACTGCATAGCATTAAAAAAAAAAGGAAATATGACAGAGCTAAGGTGAGTGGGAGGACAGATGATTGGGAAGTTTTTAAGGAACAACAGAACTTAACTAAAAAGACAATACGGGGAGAAAAAATGAGGTACGAACGCAAGCTAGCCAGGAATATAAAGGAAGATAGCAACAGCTTTTTTAGGTATGTGAAGAGAAAGAAGATAGTTAAGAACAATGTTGGGCCCTTGAAGAATGAATTGGGTGAAATTGTTATGGGAAACAGAGAAATGGCAGAAGAATTTAATGAGTACTTTAGATCTGTTTTCACTAAGGAAGACACAAGCAATCTCCCAGATGTATGGATGGGCCAAGGACATAGGGTAACAGAGGAAATGAAACAGATTGACATTTGGAAGGAAACGGTGATGAGAAGACTGATGGGACTGAAGGCTGACAAATCCCCAGGTCCAGATGGTCTGCACCCTAGGGTACTAAAGGAGGTGGCCCTGGAAATTGCGGATGCATTGGTAATCATTTTCCAATGTTCCTTAGATTCAGGATCAGTTCCTGAGGATTGGAGAATGGTTAATGTTATCCCACTTTTTAAGAAAGGAGGGAGGGAGGGAGAAAACAGAGAACTATCGACCTGTCAGCCTGACATCGGTGGTGGGAAAGATTCTAGAGTCCATTATTAAGGATGAAATAGTGGTGTATCTAGATAGCAGTGATAGGATTGGGCCGAGCCAGCATGGATTGACCAAGGGTAAATCATGCTTGACTAATCTGTTGGAGTTTTTCGAGGATGTAACCAGGAAGTTAGACGGGGGAGATCCAGTGGATGTAGTGTACCTCGATTTTCAGAAGGCATTTGATAAGGTCCCACATAGAAGATTGGTGGGTAAAATCAAAGTTCAGGGCATCGGGGGGAAGGCATTGACATGGATAGAAAACTGGTTGGCAGATAGAAAGCAAAGGGTAGCGGTGAATGGGTGTTTCTCGGAATGGCAGGTGGTGACTAGTGGGGTGCCACAGGGCTCGGTATTGGGATCACAGCTGTTTACCATTTACGTTAACGATTTGGATGAAGGCATAGAAAATAACATCAGCAAATTTGCTGATGATACTAAGCTGGGTGGCAGTGTGACATGTGATGAGGATGTTAGGAGAATTCAGGGTGACTTGGATAGGCTGGGTGAGTGGGCAGATACTTGGCAGATGGTGTTTAATGTGAATAAGTGTGAGGTTATCCACTTTGGGAGTAAGAACAGGAAGGCAGATTATTATCTGAACGGTGTAGAGTTAGGTAAGGGAGAAATACAAAGAGATCTAGGAGTCCTTGTTCATCAGTCACTGAAGGTGAATGAGCAAGTGCAGCAGGCAGTGAAGAAGGCTAATGGAATGTTGGCCTTTATTACAAAGGGAATTGAGTACAAGAGCAAGGAAATCCTCTTGCATTTGTACAGAGCCCTGGTGAGACCACACCTGGAGTATTGTGTACAGTTTTGGTCTCCAGGGTTAAGGAAGGACATCCTGGCTGTAGAGGAAGTGCAGCGTAGATTCATGAGGTTAATTCCTGGGATGTCTGGACTGTCTTACGCAGAGAGGTTAGAGAGACTGGGCTTGTACACGCTGGAATTAAGGAGATTGAGAGGGGATCTGATTGAAACATATAAGATTATTAAGGGATTGGACAAGATAGAGGCAGGAAATATGTTCCAGATGCTGGGAGAGTCCAGTACCAGAGGGCATGGTTTGAGAATAAGGGGTAGGTCATTTAGGACAGAGTTAAGGAAAAACTTTTTCTCCCAGAGAGTTGTGGGGGTCTGGAATGCACTGCCTCGGAAGGTAGTGGAGGCCAATTCTCTGGATGCTTTCAAGAAGGAGCTAGATAGGTATCCTATGGATAGAGGAATCAAGGGATATAGGGACAAGGCAGGAACCGGGTATTGATAGTAGATGATCAGCCATGATCTCAAAATGGCGGTGCAGGCTCGAAGGGCCAAATGGTCTACTTCTGCACCTATTGTCTATTGTTAAGCTTTTTTTAAATCTAAATTTTAGATTTTTTTTTAAATCAAAGTTTGAAGTACAGTATCATCATGTAAAATGATAGTGCTTCAGAATATTCCTTGGCCTTGTGTCAAACAAGTACAGTGTATTTTTTTTCATGCGTTAGAGGTACAAATATTACTTGTAAAGCAGATAGCTGTATCTTGAAATGACAGCTGTATTATAATTCATACATTAAGGCCTAGAACCTGCTGTCAGCAGCTCACACACCAGTGACTCATCATTTCAGACACTCCTTTTCCTGATCTACTTAAGTCAATTTGCAAACCTGATTGAAATTAGCACTGCCCCAGGCAGAATCTTGCCTGATGTGGTGCCATCATGTAAATGGCCCAGTACGAACCCAGTGACAAAACGAATGAAACAAACTTTTGACAGCCTGTTTAGTCGTATCCCAAGAGCTAGTATTTAAACCTGTGTAGGATTTTAAATGTTTGTGAGTACCTCTGACATTCAGAAATATACAGTGCAGAACAGGCCCTTCCAGCCTTTTGAGCCTTGCCGCCCAGCAATCCTCTGCTTCAATCTGATACTAATCAGGGAACAATTTATAATGACCAGTTAACCTATTGACTGATATGTCTTTGGACTGTGGGAGGAAAACAGAATACGTGGAAGAAACTGAACTATTGAAAGTTAATGATATAAGTAAAAAAAAAACAAAATATAAAGATAAATAATTTTAAAACAAATTTCTATAATGTTTAAAGCAGCTGACTAATTCAGAATAATTTAAATTACTTTATAAATACCCTAGTGCCCTGTAGTCATTCCTTTCCCTTCATGTGTGTAGACTTGGCACAGTGTCCTTGGTGTAAATGTCCAAGGAATCCTTAAGGCACCAGCACTGGGGGTAAACAGGATACTTGCCTTCATTGGCTCAGTCACAGCTGGAGAGCTTTTTGCCTGTCTTATAAGGAAGGATGCAATTGCATTGAAACATAGAAACAGAGAAAGCATACAACACAATACAGGCCCTTCGGCCCACAAAGCTGTGCCAAACATGTCCGTACCTTAGAACTACCCATCGCCCTCTATTTTTCTAAGCTCCATGTAACCATCCAGGAGTCTTTTAAAAGACCCTATTGTTTCCACCTCCACCACTGCCACCGGCAGCCCATTCCACACACTCACCACTCCGCGTTTAAAAAAAAAACTTACCCCTGACATCTCCTCTGTACCTACTTCCAAGCACCTTAAAACTATGCCCTCTCTTGCTAGCCATTTCAGCCCCGGGGAAAAGCCTCTGACTATCCACACGATCAATGCCTCTCATTATCCTGTACACCTCTATCAGGTCACCTCTCATCCTCCATCGCTCCAAGGAGAAAAGGCCGAATTCACTCAACCTATTCTCATAAGACATGCTCCCCAATCCAGGCAACATCCTTGTAAATCTCCTCTGCACCCTCTCTATGGCTTCCACATCCTTCCTGTAGTGAGGCGACCAGAATTGAGCACAGTACTCCAAGTGGGGTCTGACCAGGGTCCTATATAGCTACAACATTACCTTTCGGCTCTTAAACTTAATCCCACAATTAATGAAGGCCAATGCACCGTATGCCTTCTTAACCACAGAGTCAACCTGCATAACAGCTTTGAGCGTCCTATGGACTCGGACCCCAAGATCCCTCGGATTCTCCAGAGGGAATACAAGAGGCTATGAGAAGAAATTGGAAAGGCTGGTGGTTGGTTTCCTTTGGAACAGAGAAGGCTGAAGGAATCTGATTGAGGAACATAAAATTTTGAAGGGGTTGAATAAGTTAGAAATGTTTTCCCTCAATGTAGGTATTGTTAGCGAGAGGGAATTTAAAGATAACTGCATCAGATTTTCACAGGACTGGTCTAAATTTAACACAATGTATAGCAAGTGTTTAGCTTTCTTCAAAAGTGATTCAAACCTTTTAAGTAACACTTAAAGATCACAAGGATAATGCATGGTCTCTGAACTATTAATATTCTTTTATTTAAAATGCATATTGGGGTTAATTTTAGTATTTCTGTTTTTTATAGAAAAATGAATTAAGGGATTTTGCAGGATAAAAGAGGAGACAGATAGCTAACATCTGTTTCCTCTTTGGTTTGACATGATCTTCTGAAGTGTTTCCCACATGTTCTGTTTCTGTCATCAGATTTTACTTGCCAACACCTTTTGCTCGGAGGCCCATTTCCAGAATAACTATCAAATGGCGAAACTACAGAAAAGTACGTACTTAACAAGAATTCATGAAAAGTAAATGGTGTTAAGAAGTGCATAAAAGGGTTGACATTTTCATTAAAAACTGAAGGTGCTGTTGTCTGTAGCAATGTGCATTGGAAAGGGCAGTTATCAACAGAAAACTTAATGTCCAAAAGGATGGATAGTGGAAGTAGAGAATACTGAAAATGCAAGCAGGTCGGTTAGCATCTCTAGAGAAAAAAACAATTAATTTTGCAGGCCAATTATCTTGCATAATTTTGACCTTTTAACAAAAAAAAAGACTGCACTATACTAATGGTTTGAAATCATTTTTAATTGCACTGTGAAATATTTAGTGTAATTCTACTGGACTACATTGTTTCAGAGAATTGGTATAAATGGGTGTTTCTCCGGTTGGCAGTCGGTGATGAGTGGGGTGCAGCAGGGGTTGGTGCTGGGCCCGCAGCTGTTTACCATTTACATGATGATTTGGAAGAGGGGACTGAGTGTAGCTTAGCAAAATTTGCTGATGACACTAAAATGAGTGGAAAAGCAAATTGTACAGAGGATGTGGCGAGTTTGCAGAAGGATATAGATAGGTTAAGTGAGTGGGCCAAGGTCTGGCAAATGGAATACAGCGTTGGTAAATGCGAGATCATCCACTTTGGAAGGAATAATAGAAAAGCAGATTATTATTTAAATGGTGAAAGATTGCAGCATGCTGTTGTGCAGAGGGACTTGGGAGTGCTTGTGCATGAATCGCAAGAAGTTTGCTTGCAGGTGCAACAGGTTATTAAGACAAATGGAATGTTGGCCTTCATTGCTAGAGGGATTGAATTCAAGAGCAGGGAGTTCTTGCTGCACTATACAGGGCACTGGTGGAGTCTCCATACTTGAGGAAGGATATACTGGCTTTGGAGGCAGTGCAGAGGAGGTTCACCGGGTTGATTCCAGGGATGAAGGGGTTAACCTATGAGGAGAGATTGAGTCGCCTGGGACTATACTCTCTGGAATTCAGAAGAAAGAATGAGAGGGGATCTTACAGAAACATACAAAATTTTGAAAGGGATAGATAAGATAGAAATAGGAAAGTTGTTTCCATTGGTAGGTTAGAGTAGAACTATGGGACATTGCATCAAGATTCAGGGGAGAAGATTTAGGATGGAGATGAGGAGAAACTGTTTTTTCCAGAGAGTGGTGAATCTGTGGAATTCTCTGCCCAGGGAAGCAGTTGAGGCTTCTTCACTAAATATATTCAGATACAGTTCGATAGGTTTTACATAGTAGGGGAATTAAGGGTTATGGGGAAAAGGCAGGTAGATGGAGCTGAGTTTATGCACAGATCAACCAATGGCAGGGCAGGCTCAATGGGCCGGATGGCCAACTCCTGCTCCTATTTCTTATGTTCAACTCATGAAGCCCATGCCAGCTCCCCAGAGGAGTTACCTGCCTTTCTTGTTTTCTGCAAATAAGTTAAAAGTACTGGGTTAAATTGGCATGACTTTTTTATTTCTGAGAAATTTAGCATTCCCTGAACACTTTAAATGTTTATACATGTACTTTTGAAACAGTTTTAGAGCTATGCACTCTTTTTGTCAGGGATATTTGCAGACCAGAGTGATAATGTATTGAAAAGCTATGAGCACCCACTGTAGTGTCAGAAAGCTAACGAGCAAGCTGAGCTATATAGCCTTAAAAAGTTGTTAATCTAAATTCATATGCTAAGATAAACTTTGGATGGAGGACAAACAGAGCTAATTTGGTTGATCTGTGGAGGTTCTACATATGGAATAGATTTCTGGATGTGGTAATTGTGATGGGGAAGAACCAACTGTTGCTATGGTGAGATGATTCTTGCAAGATAGCCACATCTATCTTTACTTATCTTGCAATGCCTGATCCTTGTCAGATTGATCATTAGTGTACTTGATTCTAAATGTTATAAATATTTTAAGTATAACATGATCAAAGTTACACGTTTATAGCTTTATAATGAGTGAGTTTAATATGTAGAGTTGGGCTTTGAGAATTTGTTATTTTTATGGATTAGTGAAACCTTTTTGTAGATTATCCTTTGACTTGTGTAACAGATGAATAAGATTGGTATTTTAAAAAATCTCTTCTGTGCACAGGGATAATCTTTTAATGCAAAATTGCAAACGTTAATCGTTACACTGTAATGGGGATACTTGTGCATTTTTGAATCTATCCTTGGCTCTTCCTCAGAATCCAGAAGTAAATATTAATATTTATCTTGTACTGGATGCTATTGCAGCACAGTGCCATTACTTGATCTGTAAATGCTGGTCTACCAAGTTACTCGATAGTAAATGAAAAACTTGATTGTGATACTGTCAGCAAGACGGGAGAGTAGAAGGGAAATTAAATATGTTAAGTTTAAATCAAAGTCCTTTGCCAAAAGACTAGGTCGTAATGTTCTGTTCACTGAGATTTTAAAATGGCCACATTTTGAGAGAAGAGCACAGCAAATCAGTTCTCAGATATGAATGATAAATCTCTATCAGGTCACCATCGATCTTCTACTTCCAGGGGAACAAAGTTGTAGTCTATGCAGCCTCTCTTTGTAACTCGGGCCCCTAAGCTCAGACAGCATCCTCAGATCTTTTCTGCACTCTTTCTAGTTTAATGCCAATATTGCCAGTTTTATCTATATCACTTTTCTTGACTTTATCAGGTGCTGATCAACGATATTGCTCCCTAATGCTTTTTTCTTATTTATTAGATTCTCCTGAAAATCTTGATGACAGCATTAAGAAAATAGCACAGCAAGTGCTGCATAAGAGAGCATATACTTGCTCACACCCACTTGATCGAACTTTCTAAGAAATATTTCATCGTGGTTATGGTCAAGTTGCAAATAAACCCAGATGTAACTACCTGACAATAAAACATATGTAAGCATCTGTGATAAAAAGTATGTTTTGATTAATTGTACAATATAATTTAAAAGTTTTGTTGAGTAACAGATTAAAGCAATTTATTTATGATCGAAATAACCAAGCCACTTAAATATGGTCTACATTAGTTTGAACAAAAATTACAAATATTGTCAAGCGATGAATCAGTTAACTGGGCATACATTATCTTAGAATGATTATATTGTTCTCTTGAGAATGATGAGTCTTTAGCATATCCTTATTTGGCTTTCAGGCATTGATGATGTGACTACTTCAGTACATGCTGAGAAAAAAATGCACAAAAATAGTTTAAATTTGAGATCAAAACTAACCTATGATATTGTTTCCATTATAGGTTTTAGAATGATTAAAGTCCTGGGATTGGAAAGGTAGCCATTTGTACAATCACATCATGAAGTTTAATATAGCACACTGAACCAATTCTTAAAACTACAGAACATTTGTGAAAGAATATTGTCACCATTAGTTTGTTGCACATTTATGGCAGGATAAATGGTTAGCTTCAGGGAATTTTTAATGATTATTCAATTAAGTGCCTAGAGGTGTCACATCAGAATTCATTTGGTCCTAAATCAGAACAGATGAATATTCTTCCATAGAAGATAACTGTGTGCAGATAGTTGGACAGAACCTCTCCCAGTTAAGAGTGCAATGGAGCTGGTTGAGCTAGAGTTGTAAGCAGCCATTAGAGAAATTGGATTAGTTCACATTTATTAAGTGGTTCATGGTTGAATCAATAATTCATTTGATATCTAATCAATTCTGCTAAAGTACCAATAATCTAGATAAAAGAAAATGATTAAGAAAGTCATGACTGAGGTTGGCAATTTACTTGTGTTCTATGCTGTAGCAAGGAGTTGTATTAGATGCATTTTCCATTTATGCTTATCACTTAAACCTGATGCATCTGCTTAACCTATCAATCTGGAGATCTGTATATCAAGAATACCAACAATTATGTGTGATTAGCTTTAAAATTAGATTAATTTTGAGTAAAATGAGGCCCTCTTGGTAGCACGTTTTAGTAAGATATACCCAGTGCTGTTTTATATAATGGTTGTTAATGTCTTCTCTTGGTTTCTCCAATTTATTGGAGATATTTTAACTTCTGTCTCAGGCATTTTGGAATCTTAATCAAAAGCATTTGATGCCAGCTGAAAGTGGTGAAGTTGAAGGTAAAATGGATGGACTGACTGGGCATGACACTGAACTCTGCATACAGAGGTCATAAAAATGAGATTCTTTGTGGGTTGGAGATAGTTGTCATTATTGGATAGAATATAGAGCAGAGGAGTTTTAGATAGGCTATAGTTAGAGGAATATGAAAGCCCTACTATGAAATTCAATGGCAAAAAAAAAAATGGAGTAGGTGGCCAAAGCACATGTAAAAGCAAACAATGTTATGGGAATGGCAACACTTTTTTGGGTGAGAATATTGAAGTTATATTTATCTCAAAGGCTGTTTCTGACTGTGAACAAATTAATACTGATAACTGAACAGTGTGGCAAATCTTTTGGTAGAAAGAAAGATGTAAAGGCGTATCCATTGTAGCTCTAGTTATGCATGGGCTTTTTAAGATTAATAAGGTCTCCAACAGATTATGGTTTACAATTTCGGAAGGCCAAAAGCCTTCCGGAAATAGTTCGGAATCTCCAGAAGCGACTTGGCAAAGTTATGCAATAAGATTAAACCAAAGTTCAAAACAAGATTCATGGTTAAATCCTGCAAATAAATAAAATTGGCTGAAGAGCAGAAAACAGCAATTATTCTTATTAAGAGTTCTATATTGTGAATAATTGTGTATCTTTGGCACTGGAAAAGCAGAATAATGGCTAATGGAAAGTCAATATGATACTCATCAAAAATAAGCATGGATATAGGATAATGTGAATCATCCTACCAAACTAACTTTGGGCTTAAGGTAATCCTCGGTATCCAAGAAAGAAAGTCACACATCTATTCATCAGAACAAAACAAGTGAGCAGTATGGTGGCCCAGGTTTCAGAAACTGACCGGATTGAAAGAGGTGTAAAATACTAAGCACTGAGAAATTTTGTTCTGGCTGACTTTTTCTCAATTAGACTAAGATATACAAGTTCTATAAAATAAATAAAAACCAGTCTATAAAATTAAAAACCAATGAATGAAATAAAATCTCAGGGTACAGTGATAAAGTTTGGAATTATTTTTAAATAAGAATACAATATCTTAAGTGACAGTTTGAGATTGGAACACAACAGATAAGATCAGGCAAGGATACTGGGAGAATGCCACCCTTTAAGAATTACTATTAAACGTACTTGCATCTAGACTTCTGGTTTATCATATCCTGAACAAGGTACCTCGAATAACACATGTATCAAACTACTTCAAGAGTAGAGCCAGATTCTGCAACTTGATTAGTCTGGATTGATGTAACAAAAATTCAAAATGAATACAGCAGTTGAAACAGCCTTAAGCTGTTTGAGAAAATTTAAATAGAATTGTAAAAAATTTACTAGAGGTCAATTTCGGGAATTCACTTGATGGTAGTTATTGCTAAAACCACTTGACTACCAATGACTGCATTCTTTAATTTCAAAGATAACTTGTATTAAATTATGGAAAAACAAGTTCTATGTATGTATTCACTTTTGAATAAATTATTGATTTTTGTGAAATACAGTGTCAAGCATTATGTTCAGTGAAATATTAGACCATGGTTAGAATACTTTTTTCAGAATTCACTAGCCCTAATTTACCAAGGTCAGGATTTTTTGTGCATGTCTTTGTAGTGATCTTAGCACTTAAAAGAATATCGCAGGTTAATCAAGGGTTTATTACTGAGAACTGGCTGTAAGAGTCATAGGAAAGTACAGCACAGAAACTGGCCTTGTCTGCTAACCCATTTTAACTGGCCTAGTCCCATTGACCTGCACCCACATAGCTATCCAGATATCTCTCAAACATTGAAATTGAGCTCACATGCACCACTTCTACTGGCAGCTCATTCCACACTCTCACCACCCACAGAGTAAAGAAGTTTTCTCTCATGTTCCCTTTAAACTTTTTACCTTTTGCCCTTGACCCATGACCTCTAGTTGTACTCCCACCCAAACTCAGTGGAAAAAGTCTGCTTGCAAGCTTCCCTTATAACTGAGGTCCTCGAGTCCTGGCAACATCCTTGTAAATTTTCTCTGTACTCTTTCAACCTTGTTTACATCCTTCCTGTAGGTAGGTGACCAAAACTGCACCCATTACTCCAAATTAGGCCTCACGAATGTCTTTTACAGCTTCAACATAACATCCCATTTCCTGTACTCAATACTTTGAAAGCCAATGTGCTTAAAGCTTTCTTACCTGTTTAAAGCCTTTGACTCCATCAATCTGTGATGCCATTTTCAATGAATTATGGACCTGGATTCCCAGATTCCTTTGTTCTACCACACTCCTTAGTGTTCTACCATTCACTGTGGAAGATCTACCTGGTTGGTCCTACCAGAGGGCAACACCTCACACTTGACTGCATTAAATTCCTTTTTCCAGCTGGTTCAGATCCCACTGCAAGCCGTGATAAGTCTTCCTCGCTGTACCAGTACATCCCCAATCCCAAATTGTCATCTGCAAATTTGCTGATCAAGCTAACCACCTTATTTTCCAGATCATTGATATAGATGACAAACAACAAAGAACCCAGCACCAATCCCTGCAGCACTCCACTAGTCAGAGGCCTCCAGTCAGAGAAGCTAGTACCCACAAATCCAATGTCTAATCCAATTTACTACTTCGTCTTGAATGCCAACCAACTGAACCTTCTTGACTAATCTCTCGTGCAGGACCTTGTCAAATCCCTTATAAAAATCCATGTAGATAGCATCCACTGCCTTGCCTTCATTATCTTTCCTGGTAAATTCCTTGAAAAACTGGCTAGACATGACTTTCCATATAAGATTAAATAAATTGCTGTACGTTTTGTACATCTGCTATAATTCTTTCGTTTCACTAATTGCCCCCTAACTAAACCTAAATATAAACTGTATCTAGTCATTAATGAATCCCACGATTTTTTAAATCTCTACTAGCTTGAAAAATGATTCAAAATTATGGGAGAACTTGCATAAAGTCAGATTTCTGAAAGGTAAATCTGTAACCCTGGGAGCCTTGGTATTTCAGAACAAACAGCAGATGAGAGAAAGAATGGGGGAGGGAAGCATTTTCTGTGCAGACCCATCAGAAAACAAGTTCTGTAAAATATGTGGGACAGTACCTTTTGAAAAATTGCTGGCTTGAGACAGACCGTCACACAATTGTCTAACTCCAACTTAGCTTCTAGTCTGGTTGATGGTAACATGGGGTTTGTAGTGTCTCTGTAAGGTTTAAGCTTTTTATGCCAGTTCTCATAATCTTTGTGAATGCTTTCAAGCTGTTCAGCTCTTAAAGTATCACCTAAAATTAAAAAATATATAGTATTTTATAGTTAAAACAAAAATGTCACAATTATACAAAATATAGCACTCAATATCAGCAAGACCAAGGAAATGTTTATGGACTTTAGGAAAGGAATGTCCGGAAAACACACATCTGCCCTCCCTGAGGGGTCACATTCTTCGGTTTCAACATCTCAAAAGTTCTACCATTGGCCCAACAATTTGATGCAGTCACGGTGAAATCATGCCAGCTACTCTGTTTGGAGTTTGAGAAGATTTGGCACATCTTACAAATTTCAAGTGATGTGAGGTGGAGAACATTCTGACTGGTACAGAGGCTGTAGTGCCCAACCTGGAGTCCATGGACCCTTTTCTTAATTGCATTGGTCCGTGGCATAAAGAAAGGTTGGGAACCCTTGCTATAGCGGGTTGTAGATTCAGCCAACCCTATCACAGGCACAACCCTCCCTACATCAGACACATCTTCAACAGACCGCCATCCATTGCCCAAGACACTCACAATCCTGGACGTACTGTCTTCTCATCAGGGAGGAGATACAGGATTCAAAATAATTTAGCAACAGCTTCTTCCCCTCCAGCATCAGATTTCTGAACAGTCCACAAACACTACCTTGCTTATTTTAGAATTTTTGGTAATTTTTATCTTTGCACTGTACTGCTGTCACAAAACAACAATTTTCACAGACACTATTACAGTACTACATAATAGTGAAGACCAGTTGGCTCAGCCTCCCACACGAGAGTGTGCTGCCTTTCTGAGCACAACTGAGCACTCTACCAATCTGGCATTCAAACAAAATTATGGAAAGGATGTAAAATAAACTTCCATGAAATGTGAAAATAAAGCAGATATACATCCCCTGTATTTTACCACATAATGGATTGAGACAGAGTGTTACTATGTGGCAGGGAACATGCCATAGGGAGAATTAGGATTTTACTGACCCAAAACCAAAAATAACTACTACTTTTATTTGTTTAATGCAAATCACAATGACTTAAAAAGTGATTTGTATTAAAAATGCTAAAATATTTAGATTTGCATATTTACAAACACTTAAAGACTTTAACTAATAAAACAATTTTCCCCTAAGTACGTGATTTTCATCCAAATTCAACACACTTTGTTGTCATTCATCTGTAAACAAGTAACTGACAAATGAAATGTTAGCATTCATTTCTAGACATACAGTGGCATGCAAAAGTTTGGGCACCCCTGCTCAAAATTTCTGTTACTGTGAATAGTTAAGTGAGTAGAAGATGAACTGATCTCCAAAAGTCAAAAAGTTAAAGATGAAACATTCTTTTAAACATTTTAAGCAAGATTGGTGTATTATTTTTGTTTTGTACAATTTTAGAGTGAAAAAAAAGGAAAAGAGCACCATGCAAAAGTTAGGGCATCCCAAAAGATTTGAGCTCTCAGATAATTTTTACCAAGGTCTCAGACCTTAATTAGCTTGTTAGGGCTATGACTTGTTCACAGTCATCATCAGGAAAGGCAAGGTGATGCAAATTTCAAAGCTTTATAAATACCCTGACTCCTCAAACCTTGTCCCAACAATCAGTAGTCATGGGCTGCTCTAAGCAGCTGCCTAGCACTCTGAAAATTAAAATAAATGATGCACACAAAGCAGGAAAAGGCTATAAGAAGATAGCAACGTGTTTTCAATTAGCCATTTCCTCAGTTTATAATGTAATTAAGAAACGGCAGTTAACAGGAATGGTGGAAGTCAAGTTGAGGTCTGGAAGACCAAGAAAACTTTCCAAGAGAACTGCTCTTAGGATTGCTAGAAAGGCAAATCAAAACTTCCGTTTGACTGCAAAAGACCTTCAAGGAAGATTTAGCAGACTCTGGAGTGGTGGTGCACTGTTCTACTACACAACGACACCTGCACAAATATGACCTTCACGGAAGAGTCATCAGAAGAAAACCTTTCCTGTGTCCTCACCACAAAATTCAGCATCAGAAGTTTGCAAAGGAACATCTAAACAAGCCTGATGCATTTTGGAAACAAGTCCTGTGGACTGATGAAGTTAAAATAGAACTTTTTGGCTGCAATGAGCAAAGGTATGTTTGGAGAAAAAAGGGTGCAGAATTTCATGAAAAGAACACCTCTCCAACTGTTAAGCACGGTGGTGGATCTATCATGCTTTGGGCTTGTGTTGCAGCCAGTGGCACGGGAAACATTTCACTGGTAGAGGGAAGAATGAATTCAATTAAATACCAGCAAATTCTGGAAGCAAACATCACACCATCTGTAAAAAAGCTGACGATGAAAAGAGGATGGTTTCTAAAACAGGATAATGATCCTAAATACACCTCAAAATCCACAATGGACTACCTCAAGAGGCGCAAGCTGAAGGTTTTGCCATGGCCCTCACAGTCCCCCCGACCTAAACATCATCAAAAATCTGTGGATAGACCTCAAAAGAGCAGTGCATGCAATACGGCCAAGAATCTCATAGAACTAGAAGCCTTTTGCATGGAAGAATGGGCGAAAATCCCCCAAACAAGAATTGAAAGACTCTTAGCTGGCTACAAGCTGTAATACTTGCCAAAGGGGGTGTTACTAAGTACTGACCATGCAGGGTGCCCAAACTTTTGCTTTGGACCTTTTTCCTTTTTTTTGTTATTTTGAAACTGTAAAAGATGGAAATAAAAAAGTAATCTTCCTTAAAATATTAAAGAAAGGTGTCATCTTTAACTTTATGCCTTTTGGAAATCAGGTAATCTTTTACCTGCTTAGCTATTCACAGTAACAGAAATTTTGACCAGGATGCCCAAACTTCTGCATGCCACTGTATACAGTGTAAGAGCAGGAATGTGCTGTTGAGGCTCTAATATGCACTCATGAGACCACACTTGGAGTATCAAGTTTTGGGCTTCTTATTTTAGAAATGATACACTGACATTGGAGAGGGTTCGGAGAAGATCCATTTACAATAGAGATGTGGAGAAATTACTTTAGTCAGAGGGTGGTAAATCTGTGGAATTTTGTTGCCTGTGGATGCCAAGTTATTGGGTGTATTTAAGGCAGAGATAAATAGGTTCTTGATTAGCCAGGGCATCAAAGGGTATGGGGAGAAAGCGGGGGAGTGGGGATGACTAGAAGAATAGGATGAGCCCATGATTGAATGGCGGAGCTGACTCAATGGGCCAAATGGCCTACTTCTGCTCCTATACCTTATGAAATAATGTTCCTCCAAACCAAGGTGGACAAGTCAGTACAGATAACTCTCACACATAACACAACGTAATATTACCACAAGTAAATTAACAAATAATAAGATGCATTCACCACACAAATTAAAAAGTATAATGCTACTGGCGCTTCAAGTGTGATGAGACCTGGCTGGTGGCAGGGAGTTCAGTAGTCTTATGGCCTGGGGGAAGAAGCTGTTTCTTATTCTAACAGTTCTTGTCCTAATGCTACGGCACCTCCTGCAAGATTGGAGATAGGGGATCAAAGGGATTGTTGGACGGATAGGAGGGATCATTGACAATGCTAAGGATCCTGTGTACGCAGTGTTCCTGATGAATATCTCTGATGGGTGGAAGAGAGACCATGATGATCCACACATCAGTCCTCATAATCCTTTGCAGGGTCTTGCGATCGGATGCCTTGCAATTCCTGTACCAGACAGTTGGCAGCTGGTCAGGAGCCTTTCAGTGGTGCTTCTTTAAAAACTGGTTAGAATGGGGGGGGGGGGAATGCCTCACCCACCTCAATCTCCTCAAGAAGTGAAGATGCTGCTGTGCTTTCTTGGACAAAGAGCTGGGGTTGAGAGACCAGGTGAGATCATCCACTGGGTAGTCCCAGAAGCTTGGTGCTCCTAAATCTCTTCACAGAAAAGCCATGAACTTCCTGAGTTTCCTGAACTTGCTTGAAGACCAAAATCATCTCTTTGTTCTTGCCCACATTGAGACTCAAGTTGCTGTGCTTGCCCCATTCTACCAGCGTCGTTGCTGATGAGGCCAGCCACTGTTGTGTCATCAGCGAACTTGATGAGTCGGTTTGAGCTGGATCTAGCAGTGCAGTGATGTGTTGGCGGAGCAGCATGAACAGCAGTGGGCTGAACTTGGGGAGCACCGGTGCTCAGCGTGATGGAGCTAGAGAAGTTTCTGCCAACACGGACTGGCTGTGGCCTTTAGTCAAGAAGTCCAGTTATAGAGAGGTGTTCAGACCCAAGGAAGACAATTTATCTACCAGCCTTTAAAGGATGATCGCATTAAACACTGAGCTGAAGTCGATGAACTACATCCTGGCATATGAGGCACAATTTACCAGATGGGACAGGACAGATTGGAGTACAGAGAGTGTGGCATCTTCAGAGGACTGAACTGAGCGATAAGTAAGGGATCCAATGTAAGCAGAAAGATGGGATTTAATGCAATCCATAACCAGTCATTCAAAGCATTTTATTACTGAGGAATGTGCCATTGTACAGTAGGCATTGTGGCCGGTTAATATCACCCTCTTGGGCACCAGGATAATGACTGGCTGCCTTGAAGCCTGAGGGGGCAGTGGACTATTCCAGAGAGATGTTGAAGATGTCTGTTAGATGTCACATCTGCTATGTCCTCCCTTCATTTTTCAGATAATTGCAAGTTTTCTGTGTAAATTTGATTACATTTTGATTGATTTTTCAATCTGTTACCATTACTTCTGGTCCTAAAGCACAGAACCATTCTAGTGAAGTTTGGTCCACTGTTTAAGATGCCCTGGTGGACTAGTGGTTAGCGCAATGTGACTGCAGCTCGGGGCATTATCTATAAGGAGCTTGTACACCCTCACCATGATTATGTGTGTTTCCTCCCACAGTCCAAAGGCGTACTGGTTAGTAGGTTAATTGGTCACTGTAAATTGTCCTGTGATTAGGGTAGGGTTAAATAGGTGGATTGCTACGTGGTACGGCTTGTAGAGCTGGAAGGGTTGTTTCGCACTGTATCTATAAGTAAATATTGGCTAGATAGATCAAAGTAAGGGATGAGTTCATAAAGTTTCCTCTTCTGTGCTTACCCTTGCACATCCCTCCAATTCAAAGGTGGTGATTTTTTGCTAATGCAGGGTTTAATTTCAGGCACTGAAGCTCAAGATTCCCCATCCAGACCATCCACTGTTCTCAATCTCTCTGTACCCCTTATGCTGAAGCAAGTTCAAATTAGTTATCTTCATATTAGTTTCTTCACCAGATCTAATGAGGCACACAAACGTGGTGTGCTGTCGTGCGGCCAGTATTTAGTTCCCAGCATCCAGACTTCAGTTAAAAACAGAAATTAGCCAGCACTCCTGAGCGAAAACATAGAAACATAGAAAATAGGTGCAGGAGCAGGCCATTCGGCCCTTCGAGCTTACACCGCCATTCAGTGTGATCATGGCTGATCGTCCAACTCAGAACCCTGTACCTACTTTCTCTCCATACCCCCTGATCCCTTTAGCCACAAGGGCCATATCTAACTTCCTCTTAAATATAGCCAATGAACCGGCCTCAACTGTTTCCTGTGGCAGAGAATTCCACAGATGCACCACTCTCTGTGTGAAGAAGTTTTTCCTCATCTTGGTCCTAAAAGGCATCCCCTTTATCCTTAAACTGTGACCTCTCGTTCTGGACTTCCCCAACATCGGAAACAATCTTCCTGCATCTAGCCTGTCCAATCCCTTTAGCATTTTATACGTTTCAATAAGATCCCCCCTCAATCTTCTAAATTCCAGTGAGTATAAGCCTAGTCGATCCAGTCTTTCTTCATATGAAAGTCCTGCCATCCCAGGAATCAATCTGGTGAACCTTCTCTGTACTCCCTCTATGGCAAGAATGTCTTTCCTCAGATTAGGGGACCAAAACTGCACACAATATTCTAGGTGCGGTCTCACCAAGGCCTTGTACAAACTGCAGTAGAACCTCCCTGCTCCTGTACTCAAATCCTTTTGCTATGAATGCCAACATAGCATTTGCCTTTTTCACCGCCTGCTGTACCTGCATGCCCACCTTCAATGACTGGTGTACAATGACACCCAGGTCTCGTTGCATCTCCCCTTTTCCTAATCGGCCACTGTTCAGATAATAATCTGTTTTCCTGTTCTTGCAACCAAAGTGGATAACCTCACATTTATCCACATTAAATTGCATCTGCCATGAATTTGCCCACTCACCTAACCTATCCAAGTCACCCTGCATCCTCTTAGCATCCTCCTCACAGCTAACACCGCCGCCCAGCTTTGTGTCATCTGCAAACTTGGAGATGCTGCATTTAATTCCCTCGTCTAAATCATTAATATATATTGTAAACAACTGGGGTCCCAGCACTGAGCCTTGCAGTACCCCACTAGTCACTGCCTGCCATTCTGAAAAGGTCCCGTTTACTCCCGCTCTTTGCTTCCTGTCTGCCAACCAATTCTCTATCCACATCAATACCATACCCCCAATACCATGTGCTTTAAGTTTGCACACTAATCTCCTGTGTGGGACCTTGTCAAAAGCCTTTTGAAAATCTAAATATACCACATCCACTGGCTTTCCCCTATCCACTCTACTAGTCACATCTTCAAAAAATTCTATAAGATTTGTCAGACATGATTTTCCTTTCACAAATCCATGCTGACTTTGTCCGATGATCTCACCTCTTTCCAAATGTGCTGTTATCACATCTTTGATAACCGACTCTAGCATTTTCCCCACCACCGATGTCAGACTAACTGGTCTATAATTCCCCGGTTTCTCTCTCCCTCCTTTTTTTAAAAAGTGGGGTTACATTAGCCACCCTCCAATCCTCAGGAACTAATCCAGAATCTAAGGAGTTTTGAAAAATGATCACTAATGCATCCACTATTTCTTGGGCTACTTCCTTAAGCACTCTGGGATGTAGACCATCTGGCCCTGGGGATTTATCTGCCTTGAATCCCTTCAATTTACCTAACACCAGTTCCCTACTAACATGTATTTCCCTCAGTTCCTCCATCTCACTAGACCCTCGGTCCCTTACTATTTCCGGAAGATTATTTATGTCCTCCTTAGTGAAGACAGAACCAAAGTCTTCCATGTCTTTGTTCCCTATGATCAATTCACCTGTTTCTGACTGTAAAGGACCTACATTTGTCTTGACCAATCTTTTTCTTTTCACATATCTATAAAAGCTTTTACAGTCAGTTTTTATGTTCCCTGCCAGCTTTCTCTCATAATATTTTTTCCCTTTCCTAATTAAGCCCTTTGTCCTCCTCTGCTAGTCTCTGAATTTCTCCCAGTCCTCAGGTGTGTCACTTTTTTTTGCTAATTTATATGTTTCTTCTTTGGTCTTGATACTATCCCTAATTTCCCTTGTCAGCCACAGGTGCACTACCTTCCCTGGTTTATTCTTTTGCCAAAATGGGATGAACAATTGTTGTAGTTCATCCATGCGATCTTTAAATGCTTGCCATTGCATATCCACCGTCAACCCTTTAAGTATCATTTGCCAGTCTATCTTAGCTAATTCACGTCTCATAGATTTAAAGTTACCCTTCTTTAAGTTCAGAACCTTTGTTTCTGAATTAACTATGTCACTCTCCATCTTAATGAAGAATTCCACCATATTATGGTCACTCTGACCCAAGGGGCCTCGCACGACAAGATTGCTAACTAGCCCTTCCTCATTGCTCAATACCCAATCTAGAATGGCCTGCTCTCTAGTTGGACCCTCGACATGTTGGTTCAGAAAACCATCCCGCATACATTCCAAGAAATCCTCTTCCTCAGCACCCTTACCAATTTGGTTTACTCAATCTATATGTAGATTGAAGTCACCCATTATAACTACTGTTCCTTTATTGCACGCATTTCTAATTTCCTGTTTAATGCCATCCCCAACCTCACTACTACTGTTAGGTGCTCATCTTTGATTGAGCATCAACTTCACGGGGACATCTATCACCTGGGGCCATGGAGCTCACATCTAATCTCTTACTCTGCATCCACCAACATGGTTACTGTACCTCCTCCCTGACGGTAGTAGTGAGAAGAGGACATGCCCTGGATGGTGAGGGTACCCAGTGATCGAAGCCACCTTCTTGAAACTGCATGGTTAGCAGCACACGAGGGTGTACACAGCCTGGATTAAACACAATCCAATACAATGAATAGATTGCTTATGATCTCATTGTAGAGCAGATAAAGGGCGTTCTCGTGCTGTCATAATCAATGGGAAATGCAGCTCTTTTTGTTATCCAAGTGCTGATCTCCAATGCCATTGTTATGACTGAGCAGCCCACTGAAAACAAGGCTGTAAACTTTCATTTATACGGCACACCTAATGACCTCTCACCTTCCCAAAGTGCCTTACACCCAATGAACTGAGTGAATTGCGTTCACATGCCTGTCCAATATCCTCCATCTACAAATTTAGCAGCAGCAACACATTTTAATAAATGGATCAGTAACTCCACCAGAGGGTCGTGTTTCATTCAAGTTATACCCTCAGACTATTTCAAGCTATTAAAGGTTATTTTTGCTATTATGTTTATAAGAGAAATCATACACAAGTCTTATAGTTTAAAAGGTACATGAGCTCTTCAAGAGTTTGCAAGTATTTAGCAGGGGATAAACACTCTGTGGCCACTTTATTAAGTATCTCCTGTGTCTAATAAAGTGGCCACTGAGTGCATGTTCGTGGTATCTGCTGCTGTAGCCCATCTGCTTCAAGCTTTGATGTGTGGTGCATTCAGTAGTGCTCTTCTACACACCACTATTGCAACACCTGCTATTTGAGTTAGTCGCCTTCCTGTCAGCTTGAAGCAGTCTGGCCATTCTTCTCTGATTTCTCTCGTTAACATGGCATTTTTTGTCCACAGAAATGCCTCTCATTTGATTTCTTTTTTATTGCACCATTCCTGTAAACTCTAGAGACTGTTGTGATTGAAAATCTCAGGAGATGAACAGTTTCCGAGATATTCAAACCACCCTGTCTGGCACCAACAATTACTTCACGGTCTATGTCACTTAGATCGTACTTCATCCCCATTCTGAAGTTTGGTCTGAACAACAAATGAACCTCTTGACCATGGCTGCATGCTTTTATGCATTGAATAGCTGCCGCATGATTGGCTGATAAGGCATTTTCATTAACGAGTAGGTGCATGCATACACTGGTCACAGTGTGTAGAAACTGGTCATCTTGATAAATAGTTCAGGATAAAAGTACAACTTTCAATCAGAACCTGTTTTAGAAGAATTGGTGTGCAGCTGTGCAAGAACTATAACATGAAACATTCCTTTAACTTCCATTGTTTGATAGATATCCTGTTTTGAACTTGCAAGGTCTTCAGTAATAACCAAACACATACCCGCCAAGTGAATGCTGACTGGCGCTGGAGCAGCTTGTACTTTCTTGTACAGTTCAAAATCCTTATGCCTTTCATTCCATTTCCATCTCTCTCGATACTTGAGCATTGCATTTAGGTTCTCATTAAGAACATTTTCCTTCCAAGGCTGAAAGAGAAATTGGAGAGTTTGCATAATGTCCTTCAAAAAGTCATCTGTGAAAGAACCTATGAACAAATCAACTCCACAGGCCTTGTCCTACATCTCTACCTGAACCGAAGGACAATCTGGATCTTTTGCCAGATTGGAAGCCCAAGGCCTGTGCTAAATATGTCCTCATTAATACACAGTAAAATCAGCGAACTACTGGCTGCTCCAATTCAATTCGTTCAGAGTTCCATTGCTTCAGACACCACAGCCAGAGCATACAGGATGAATTTAAGAGCAATATTATTGGAGGGGAAGGAGGGTATTCCTGGATCAGTGTAAGGACACAATCAGTAATCCTCACAACAGATCTGTCGGCCTCTTCTGCTGCAGAATCTGAAAAGCCAGCATGAGTTGCAAAGCCTAATATTGAAATGAGGGCCAACTCAAACAGAAGCCACCTTCAATAAAAACGTGCACTGTTGATTCAACAGCAGTCCAAATGCCCGTTAAATTCCACAGGACAGTTAGTGTTGAGCACATTCATTCAATACCCATAATAAACATCAGTTTATGTCAGTTAACGTGATAACTGCAGTTAATGAGAGACATGTATACTGACTCAGCCGCATCCACAGACTCTTTTCTGATCACTGATTACTGAAATAAAGGAATGCAGGTGACCTGTTGAGGAAATTAAGTTCTGTTTTTCCTAAAATCGCCACGATAGCACTGAGGTCAGTGTGTCGCTATTACAGGTCAGGGCATCAGAGTCCGAAGATCAATTTCGACATCGTCTGTAAGGGGTCTGCATGTCCTCCCCGTGGAATGAGTGCTCAAGTTTCTTCCCGCAGTCCAAAGATATCCCAGTTGGTAGGTTAATTGGTCATTGTAAATTGCCCTGTGATTAAGCTAGGGTTAAATCGGAGGTTGCTGGGCAGTGTGGCTCTAGCAGGGCCTATTCCACACTTACAACAAGTGTTATAAGTGTTAAAATCCCTTGTGGTGAACAATCTAATTGCTGTTGTCATGATATAATGTATTATAATAATGCTCATCCTTTCTGACATTGGTAATATTCCCACATGATTTACAGCCAGCATATGATGGCAGAAAATACGTACATGATGCTGGAAGAATTCAGCAGGTCAGACAGCATCCGTGAGAAAAGAGTAGCCAACGTTTCAGGTCGAGACCCTTCATCAGGAATGGGGGGGGAAGAGAGGGCCGAATCCCAGTAATAGAGATAGGGGAGGGGGAAGGGCTAGAGGCGCCAGGTGGAGAACCAATCAGAGGAAGGATAAAGGGGGGAGGGGATAAGCATGAAAGAACTGTAGAGATAAAGGAGCAGAAAGTTGAAAGAGGAGAGAGGCAGAGAGGGACCTAGGATGGGGGGAGGGGGAGGGAATTACCGGAAATTGGAGAATTCAGTGTTCATACCACCAGGCTGGAGGCTACCCAGACGGTAGATGAGGTGTTGCTCCTCCAACCTGAGTTTGGCCTCATCATGGCAGTAGAGGAGGCCATGTATGGACATATCTAGATGGGAATGAGAGGCAGAGTTGAAGTGGGTGGTAACTGGGAGGTCCTGTCTATTGTGATGAACGGAGCGGAGGTGCTTGACGAAGCGGTTCCCCAATCTGCGTTGGGTCTCGCCGATGTAGAGGAGGCCGCACCAGGAGCACCGGATGCAATAGACAACTCCAGCAGACTCGCAGGTGAAGTGTTGTCTCACCTGGAAGGACTGTCTGGGGCCCGGAATGGTGGTAAGGGGGGGTAGGTGTGGGGACAGGTGTAGCATTTGCGCTTACAGGGATAAGTGCCAGGTGGGGGTTCTGTGAGGAGGGACATGTGGACCAGGTAGTCACGGAGGGAACGATCCCTGCGAAAGGCTGAGAGGAGTAGGGAGGGAAAGATGTGCTGGGTGGTGGGGTCCTGTTGAAGGTGGCGGAAGTTGCGGCAGATAATGTATTGGATCCGGAGGCTGGTGGGGTGGTAGGTGAGGACAAGGGGAACCCTGTCCCATTGTGGTGACGGGAGGATGGGTTAAGGGCTGAAGCATATGATGGCAACAAGGTAGCTTTAAATTAGGGTTACCAAATGATTAAAGTGTTGTTTTTGGAGACCATGTGGCCTTTTGTACCACTCCTGGCTTCCAACTACAGCTATCACTAATGTCTGGTCATCAGTATTTTCCCATTTCTTTGTAATTTACTTTGACTGACTTATATATAACCAGCAAGTTATCCAAAATGCTGTACTTTCATAAGCTTGTTTGAAAAATGTCTTCCAGCTCACTCACTTCTCTGACACTAATACTGACCTATTCACAGTTAGCCATTTACCAATCAAGAGAACATTTCCAAGAACTTATCCTCTCAAATGTATTTACAATGTTGAGTATTTCTTAGAACTCTCAGAAATGCTGAATGCATTTATATTTTATAATCTTATAATTGTGGTTTCACTTTCACATCCCTGGTGTCACAGAAATTAGGTTGAATCTATCTCATGATTTAAACATGACAGCATATTGATTGAGCTTCATTGCATCTATGTCATGTTAATACCATTTACCCTTTTCCCCTAGAAGCACAGAACCTGCAGCAAGCAAGGAGACCGTTTACACATCTGCTGATTCTGTCAGCTCTTTGAAAATGTTCTCCAAATTACCCATACCCCTGTGGTTTCCCCCTCCTGCAGAATTTTACTTTTCAATTATACACCAATCTCCTCTTGAAGGTAATTGCTGAATCTGGATCCTTGCTTTTAAAAATCTGTTTACCGACAATATTCCTTTGTTCCATTGAGAAAAAAGACTGAAAGAGTTTTATTCTCTGATCCATCTCCCAGTTGCACTCTACACTTACCACTCATCATTAAAAGCCCTTAGCAGAAAACAATGTGTGCAATGTAATTAATTACATTGCATAAACAAGTAGTAAAGCTGGAATGAATACAACCTGGCTGACTTTTCTGATAAATTTAATTAAATACCTTTTGAAATTTGTGAGTAGAAATTAATTGTATCTCACGGATCTCTACCTATCTGCCAAACCTTTCATTTCGAAAAAAATCCCCGTAAATTTTGCACAATTCCCCTATGGCCTTTAATTTCATATTGTTGCTGAAATTTAATTACACAAACTATTTGTGCATAGTTGGTGCGATTCCAGCAAGAATTAATACAACATATCACTAAATTTATTTTCCTATACTGGGTAAAATGAAATCACTCCTACTCTTTTCAAAATATATTTCACATCACAATAACTTTTGCAGGTGGCTAAATGCTCTTCAATAATTCTTTTAAAGAAGTTGCATTGTCAATGGGGAAATAACTACAAACTTGATAAATTTCAAAGGTTCCTTTCTAATTCAGTGAATGTTATTCTGTTTATGAAAACTATATGTTTAATAGATGATTTTACTTTTCTATGCACTTAATATCTAGGTAATTATCATCAATTTTGAGATGATGATGTACTGTATGTCTTATAAATGTCTTCAGCAAACCATTCAAGTTCTAAAAACCAAGTTACTGAAATATTCAAATATCAGTTTTACCTTTTTAAGTTCGTCTATCCGTGCTTCATCAGGTTTTTTTGGATGTTCATTTGCCTCCTGGCTACTTCTGAACCCCGAAAACCGGAATCCATCAAAGGTTAGCCAAGCTTCCTTCGATCTTTTCTTTATTCTCTTCTCCTCATTGACAATGTCCACAGGAGCCACTGTTCCCCATAAGAATGTCTGACTGTATGTGAATCTCTGCTTTGGCCTCTGCCAAGAAACAGCAAATAGAAACGTACCTTAAATAGTTAGCCATTTGCAATTTCAGAATCACCGGTATATGTCAGAATCTGAATTAGGTTTATTATCACCTGCATGTGTCGTGAAATTTAACTTAGCAGCAGCAGTTCAATGCCATATATAATATAGAAGAAAATAAATAAATAAATTGCAGTATACATATATTGAATAGATCAAAACTTGTGCAAAAACAGAAATAATATAATTAGAAATGTGAGGTAGTGTTCACAGGTTCAATATCTATTTACAACAATGAATAAGGGGGAGAAGCTGTTCCTGAATCGCCGAGTGTGTGCCTTCAGGCTTCTGTACCTCCTTCCTGACGGTAAGGTGCTGGAGGTCCTTAATAATGGACGCTGCCTTTCTGAGACAGCGCTCCTTGAAGGAGTCCTGGGTATTTTGTAGGCTAGTACCCAAGATGGAGCTGACTAGATTTACAACCCTCTGCAGCTTCTTTCGGTCCTGTGCAGTAGCCCCTCCATACCAGACAGTGATACAGCCTGTCAGAATGCTCTCCATGGTACACGGTATAAAATATGAGGTTAAATTGTATGGAACTTTTAAACACAACTTTGAACTGTGATTTAACATTTGGACTGGAATGTAAGTTTGCAAAATTAAGGGGTAAATGCAAATTCAGGAGCATAATTCTAACAACTAAATCTTGAGGGACATGCCCCCATCTCCTGTTACTTGTACACAGAAAATCAGGGCAATACTGTGACAAAAATCATCTCATTAGTCTCTTCTCATCCCATCAACTTCAATTTTGTCAATATTATTGATGTTGCTTCATCTGTCAGCAAAGTGGTGAGCATAATTATGAAGGATAATGAGCAGACAGGAAAATTGTATCTTTTGCATAAAATCTTCCAATGCCAGCCACGTTTGGTCCCAGGAAAACGCAGATGATTTGCTCAGCCCAAGCCCTGAAGCATTAACGTGGTTGACACTGATAATGCTCCTTCTCACCACAACAACATTAGGCTGAGGATTTCAGTGCATGCCTGGTGGAACATTTGCTGGCCGGTAGAGTAGTGGCATTCACACCAGACTTCGAGGCGAGTGGTCATGGGTTCGAATCCAGCTGGCTCCTTGCACGCCGTGCTGAGTTAGCAAGTCGGCCTCATTTTTTAAAAAAAACCAGACAAATTCTAAAGAAACAGCAAGATTGTTGCCTGAAGCAACACAAGGCATGGAGAAAAACAACATCTGGTGGAGCATGCCAATGCACAAGCTACTGTCAATGAATCACCGCTCCTCCACTGGTGCACTGTGGGGAAATATAGAAATCACAGGAAATCAGTGCAATTGTTGAGAACTTAAAGCATTTATAAATCAGATTTGCAGTCAAATGCGCTGAAAATGTTATTTATTTATTTAGAAATTCTGTGCGGAACAGGTCCTTGTTATGCTTTATTGCTTTGATTCTAAATGAGTATTTTTTGAGGTGTAATTAAATGTATAATGTATATAATATATATATAATAATGTATATATAATAGATAATTTCACTGGCCAAATAAAACTGAATTTATGTATTCACTTTTTTACCATGTGTTGCAACATGTTCAAAAGCTGATGTTTGATTATAAATATATTGATTATTTAGTATTTTTGCAAAAGATTTACTTATAACATCAATGCTTTTTCCAGAGGAAAATAAGTTGCCCTTGGTCCTTCCTGGTTGATGTATCTGTAATTAGATGCTTGAACTGACATAGGTTCAAGTTCAGTTATTGGCATTCAACTGTGTACACATGTATACCGCCAAATGAAACAAAATTCCTGCGTGCCAAGGTGCACAACACTGTAAAAATAACTCACACACATAACACAAAGTGATAGCACCACAAGTAATAAGGTGATACACACACACACACACAAAGTGCTAGAGGAACTCAGCAGGTCAGGCAGCATCTATGGAGGTGAATGCAGTCGACGTTTCGGGCCGAGACCCTTCATCAGGACTAAGGTGTCATAATAAGGTGCATTTACGACACAAGTTAAAAGGTAAATGGTACACTGATGCTTCATATGTGATGATATCTGAGCGGTGGCAGGGAGTTCCTAACAGCTCTTGTCCTAATGCTACTGTACTCCAGCCTGATGGTAGGAGATCAAAGAAATTGTTGGACAGATGGGAGGGATCACTGACGATGACTAAGGGCCCCGTGCATGCTGCGCTCCTGATAAGCATCTCTAATGGGTGGGAAAGAGACCCCAAAGATCCTCTCAGCAGTCCTTGGAATCTTTGTAGGCTCACGGTCAGATGCCTTGCAATTCCCATACTAGAATCAGGTTTTTTGTCATTGGCATATGACATGAAATTTGTTAACTTAGCGGCAAAGGTATAATGCAATACATGATAATATAGGAAATAAATTAATAAATTTAAATTTAACATAATGCAAAAACATAAATAACAAAAGTGAGGTAGTATTCACGGATTCAATGTCCATTTAGGAATTGCATGACAGAGGGGAAGAAACTTCCTGAACCATCACTGTACCAGACAGTGATGCAGCTAGTCAGGAGACTCTCGATGGTGCTCCTGTAAAAACTGGTTAGAATACGGGGTGGGAGGGGCTGACTTGCCTCAATCTCCTCTGGAAGTGAAGATGCTGCTGTGCTTTCTTAACCAAAGAGGTGGTGTTGAACAGCCAGCTGAGATCATCTGTTTTGTGCACTCCCAGAAACTTCAGCTGCAGTCCACATTTTCAAAATAGTCCCACAAACTGAGGTTGCTCCTTCCAGCCAGATCTTAATCCTGCTTTGAACTGGTTTGACTTGTGGTTCAGTTTACAGGAATTAGCAGAACAGATAAGGGGTCAAAGATTTCGAGGTGAGGGCGGGGAGCGGCAGGGATGGTGCTAGCTTACGATGCTCCCTCGGTTGACATCTTCCAGATCGCAAATGAAAATAGATTTTTTTTTATTTCAGTTACGCTTGTTTTTCCACCTTAATTGTGTTTCTGGCTCTGTTAGAGCCTGTGATTTACAGCTTGGAGATTGTTTGAGTGCTCCAGTGCTTTGCTAGCTCTGAGAAGATCAGAATCAGAATCAGGTTTCTTATCACCGGCACGTGATGTGAAATCTGTTAACTTAGCAGCAGCAGTTCAATGCAATGCATAATCTAGCAGACAGAAAAAAATAAATAAAATAAAACATAATAATAAACAAACAAGTAAATCAATTACATATATTGAATAGATTTAAAAGAATGTGCAAAATCAGAAATGCTGTATATTAAAAAAGTGAGTTAGTGTCCAAAGCTTCGGTCCATTTAGGAATCGGATGGCAGAGGGGAAGAAGCTGTTCCTGAGCCATTGAGTGTGTACCTTCAGGCTTCTGTACCTTCTACCTGATGGTAACAGTGAGAAAAGGGCATGTCCTGCATGCTGGAGGTCCTTAATAACAGATGCTGCCTTTCTGAGGCACCGCTCCCTAAATATGGCCCGGGTACTTTGTAGGCTAGTACCCAAGATGGAGCTGACTAGATTTACAACCCTCTGCAGCTTCCTGTGTATCCGGGAAGCCAGCACATACTTGGACGGCCTTGATGCAAAGAAACTTTGAGACGGGCGCAAACCAATGTACGACTCCGTTTCGCCATTTAAAGCGTCCATTAATTGCCGATTAAAGTGTCGAGCAATGCAGAAGGCGAGCAAGAGTTTCGGCGCCATCTGCCTGCCTTTTGATCACTGTGGGCAGCCTATCGCTGAGTGGCTTGCTGTGGCAGGCGGGTAGGCCTCCATGCCTCATGCGGTACCGGCCCCTCTCTTTTGATGAATGTCGGTGATATCGTGGTTCTGTGTTTATGGAGTGGACTACTGCGTTTATGGACTGTGGACATTTTCAGACTTATGGTTTTTATATTCTGTAGTTTTTTAATCACCCATTCCTTTTCTGTTTTGTTGTGTGGGGGGAGGGGTTTGGGGGTTTTAATGCAGGGGGAGGGGTATTTTTGGGAATCGATGTTCCTGTTTTGAGTGGAGAGAGGCGGTTTGGAGGGGGATTTGATGATCGGGTGCCATTCCTCTTGTATGGGTGGGAGCGTTGAGTTTGATGTTTCTCTCTAAATGTCTTTTATGTTCTTTCTTTATTTCGTGGCTACCTGGAGAAAATGAATTTCAGAGTGGTACATGGATACATGCTTCAAAAATAAATAAATAAGTGAAATTAAATATTGTTCTCACCTATGGCCAACATACTGATAGAATTTAGGCAGGACTGTTTTTACGTTAGCATAACTGAAGTCGCCAGCAACAATAAAGAACCCATTGGGGTGTGTGGTTTGCAGATCACTGATTGCACCGTAGAACTCTTGCAGCATTAGTGAAGTGGGGAGGGGTGATCTATACAGCCACAACCACAATAGCAGTGAACTCCCTCGGTAAATAGAAGGACCTGCGCTTCACCGTTAAGAACTCTACTAGAGGCAAACAATGGGTCCTCACTACCAAAGCGTTCACACACCAGCTCTTATTAATGTAGATACACACACCTCCACCGCGGGTCTTGCCAGAGATTGCGGGAATTCTGTAGGCCGAAAAGAGATGAAACTATCTAGCTGGATGGACCCTTCAGGGGCGGTGCCCTGGAGCAACTTTTCCATCAGGATGAGCGTGCATAAACACGAGGAAGTCTGCCGACGCTGGAAATCCAAAGCAACACACACAAAACGCCGGAGAAACTCGGCAGGTCAGGCAGCATCTGTGGAAATGAATGGATAGTCGACGTATTGGGCTGAGAAATTCCCGCTCATTCAGTCTCTGATGCAGATAATCTAGTTTATTTTCCAGCAATTGAACGTTGGAAAGCACAATCAACAGGAGAGCTGGTCTACAGGGGCCCGCCTTTAGTCTTGCATGAATACCAGCGCACTTTCCGTGCTCTCGCTTCCTTGTGCGTCGTCCCTGGGTGACCGCAGCAGGCGACAACATGATCTGCAATAAGCCAATGCTGCGGAGCTTAGCAACTATTCAGCAGCTCGTTAGTGAGGTAGACGTGAAGTACTCGGTGCTTTTAAATATCCAGCAGTGTCTTGTGATCATAAAGGACAAACAATGACATCATTAGCTGGAGCCATTGCCACCATTTCCCAACCAGAAATATTGTCAGATAAAATGCAAGTCCACGTTGCATTGGATCTTTCAACTTCAGGTTCAAAAGGGGAGGCACAGTCTTAATTATTTAGTCATTCACACAATGTCGATAACAGCAGTTACTTATTCCTGAATCTTGAACCAACATCCTCTACAAATCAGACTGGGTAAAGTAGTAGGAAATTAGTGAACTCCTTAAGAGTTTGTAACAAAAAGTGCTTTCAAGGTTAAATGTACAGACACTAACCTTTGGAAAAAAAAAGTTAGACATAACTGTTAGAATTGGAAATGACCACCACCTGCGGCACGGTAGCGTAGTGGTAAGCATAGTGATAGCATAGCACTTAACAGTGCTAGCAACCTGGGTTCAATTCCCATCACTGCCTGTAAGCAGTTTGTACGTTCTCCCCATGACCACAAGGGGTTCCTCCGGGTGATCCAGTTTCCTCCCACAGTATAAAGACGTACTGATTAAATAGCCATTGTAAATTGTCCTGTGATTAGGCTAGGATTAAATCAGGGGTTGCAGAGTGGCGCAGATCAAAGGGCTGGAAGGGCCTATTCCATGCCATATCTCAATAAATTAAATATTCACAGTTGATCCAGGTGATCGCAAAGTATGGGCAAATTCTCCAGCATAGTAATATGTTCCAGGATCATTTGTTTATTATCAAAAACACTTGTGCAATTCAGGATGATAACATTAAATACAACACTACTTTCCCAAAACACCTTACCACACAGGAGGCCACTTCATTCCTTCAAATTTATACCAGTTTGCAGACCAATCCCGTCCCCACACTAATTTCCCCAAAATCTAGTCTTACCACGGTCCCATCACTTACCTACACTGGGGGCGGGTGGGGGGGGGGGCAATTTACAGCGGTCAATTAACCTATCAATCCATTCATTTTGGGATGACAGGAAACCAGAGCACCCCAGGGAAACCCATGTGGTTCCGGAGCAAATGCGCAAACTCTACACACAACGCTGGAGATTAGGATTGAATTTGGGTTGCTGGAACTGTGTGGCAGTAGCTCACTTACCCAAGTCACCGGTCTGTTCCAGATGTTATATTTCTCAAATAACTGATCACCTTATCGGAAATGAACTGTTATTTACTAATAGCTGCCTATCACATACATATATACGCCTTCGAGTCAATCGGTACCTTAGCTAATTCCTCCCGCAACAATTCCTTCGCCTGCTCGGTAGAGTTGAAGGTCTGAATGGAATAGTTATGCACCTTTGTCCCTTCAGAAGGCACAACTTTTAATGGCCTTGGTTTGATTTCTTTCAGCTTTTTGCTGGCTTCATGAATCGCATCAATATTACTCTGAAAGGAAGAAAACATCTGTGCTCGAAAAATTTAACAATGCTTTTAAAAGGCTTTAGACATCAAGCTAGATTATTTGCACTTCAAAACATATTACTTTCTTACGTTAAATTTATCACCTGTCTCAGAAAACTGAACTCTCAAACTTTTGCAGCCCCAAATCATCAGAATTCATCAGGGTTCACTGAATAACAGTCAGCTGCAGTAGTGAATAAGTCATTGAAAAGTGCATTATTCAATACCAGGTCCAAATATTTCAAACTAGTGACTTTTTAAAATGTGCTTCTTTTTGTCTTTGGTAGCCAGTTATTGCTTATAATGTACAGCTTTAGACCAGTCCATTATTTGCAAACAAGTGTGCTTGAAAAGTTAATGGTAGAAACACCTTGTGCTTTCGCCACCACATCGTCACAAAACATAGTGCAGATTTTTAGCCTGCAAAATTAAGACTGGACCAGAGGAGAAATATTAGAGAGTCATCAAACAGAAAGGATTCGCTATTTCTTTAAGCATACACAGTATTGTTCAAAAGTCTTGGGCACATTTTGTGTGTATATAGCTAGGGTGGCTAAAACTTTTGCACAGTACTGTAACATGATTTTTATATCATTTTCTGTGTGGGTTAATTTCGATTTGATTTGAAGCACATGATGGTAATACGCACATCTCCATCCTCTATTTGCCCTCAAACAGCAATATCTGTTAAGTTTTTGTTAATATTGATACACATTTAGTAGATACAGTACTATGCAAAAGTCTTAAGCAACCTAGTTACATATATGCGACTAAGATTTTTGCACAATGCTGTATATAGGATTTCATTTCCATTGATTAAACTAACATACCAAATAAGGAATTCAATTTTTAATTTCTACATTTAGAATAGTCCTACTACGCCAAATTATTACCTGAATGTGATTTGAGTGGGTTATCTGATGTAGTTTGCTCTGTATGTATTTGGCATTGTAAATGTCCAGTTGACTATAAGGAGACCTTTTCAGTGGTGCGGCTTTTGAGATGTGTAAAGTCGGGATGGTTGCTGAATCCTTGATGTTATGTGGATCTGTTTCCGAGGCTGGAATTCCAAATTCCCGGCTCAGCACCATTATCATTGCCGCCGTTGGGAAGAGGTCGCCCTGTACAACTTCCCTCAACTTTTTAGCAGAGCAAATGCACTGAAGTCTGAGAAACAAAATGAGTCTCAATTGAAATTACACTGGGGAATAAGAGATTATGCTTCCTTAAAGTTTCAGTACTACAAAAGTCCATTATTAAAAAAACACACCAAAGCTAAAACAATAGATATTTGCAATAGATTAAAGCATGACAAGATTTTAGTAGTACCTAATTTGGAAATATAAAGATTTTACATGTTGAGATGGTTACCATATATTCCTGATTCCAATTCATTTGGAACTGGGCATACTCTATTTATTTCATTTATTTAGCGGAGGAGGTCCCTCCAGCCCTTTGAGCTGCACGACCTCAGCAATTCCACATCTCTGACTAACCCTAAACTAATCACAGGACAGTTTACAATGACCAACTAACCTTTGGACTGTGGGAGGAAACTGGAGCACCCAGGGAAAACACACACATTTCACGGGGAGAATGTACAGAGACATCTTACGGAACGGAGGAATTGAACTCTGAACTCCAGAACATCCCGAGCTGTAATTGAGTCACACTAACCACTATATTACAATAGTGCCCATTATACAGTATTTTATCATACAATAAACAAGTGCCACTTTATGGGCATACAATCAAGCTATCTTATGTACTTATATTTATTATTTTTTTATTGTGTTCTTTATCTTGTGTGTTTCTTTTGTGCTCAATTGGATCTCGAGTAAAAATATTTTGTTCTCCTTTTCCCTTGTGTGCAGGAAACAACATTAAACAATCTTGAACAAATCTGATATATTTCAAGATTCAAGATTGCTTAATGTCATTTCCTGTAATGCAGGAGGGTGTGTGCGGTCCTTTATGATGTTACTGGCCCTTTTCCATCACCATTCTGTATCAATGTCCTTGTTGGCAGGTAGGCTGTTGCTAGCGATGCGTTGGACAGTTTTGACTACCTGTTGTAGAGCCGTCCGCCACAGTGTAATTTCTGTACCAAGCACTGATGCAGCTTACTAGTATTCCCGTTACGCCACATCTGTAGAATGACATGAGTAAAGATATGCGAAGTTCAGCTCTCTTCAGCCCCCTCAGAGTAGAGGCGTAGGCGAACTTTCTGGACTATTAGGATGTGTTCTGGGACCAGCAGGGTTTACAGGCCCATGTGTTTGCAATCACTGTTGCTTGTACTTTGAAAAGTAATTAAACTGCTCACCCTAGTACCTCCGATGAGCTTGACCTTCCTAATACAGCTGTATGACATTAGGGCGTATCAGAAATTTGCTGTTGCTAATTTATGTAATCCAAATTTAAACTGAAAGTCACATCACTCAGCCCTGAGGCTGATGACCATTGTGTAGAAAAATCAGAGAATGCTTCGGGTAGGATTCTGTTTAGTAAAAGAGTACGATTGACCTGAGTCACATGAAGCACTGGTTTCTGTGTGCAATTTTTCAGTTGATTTAGGTTTTCAATGAACGTTCATCAGATTTTCCATGGAAGAATTGTTTCTAAAATTGTTTGAAGCATTTAAGTACTTCAGGACTCAAATTAATGTGTGGGTGCTTTTGAATAATTTCAGTGGTGAACCTATAATATTCCAGATGCAAATTCCTAATCACAACTGAATCATGAAAAAGAAACAAACATATCTGGGATCATCTTTTGAACACATCCTGATAAGTGGTTGGTGGAAGTTCTTTGCATTTCTTTCCAGCTATTCCTTGTTGAAATTTAAGGGAAAAATTGCTAAGCTAATGGCAAATTTAAAAAATAACTTCCGAGATCACTTTTAAGCAGAGATGTTGGCATGGCCATTTTATTTAAAAAGTATTTAAGCAGGGATGTCTTATTTTTACTATTTTTAATTGGACAATTTGGAAATAGGCTTTAGGCAACAGAATGAAAGACGTTGAATTTATGCTGTCTTCCATATATTGAGGATGACCCAAGCCATTGTACAGGATTTAGTAATGTGGAAAAAAGCACAGAAAGAACAGATAGCCTGTTTGATTATTGGTAAATCCTGGGAAGAACATATTGATTATCGGTAAATCTGGGAAAAGCGTACCTAATGCTCTTTTAACGGGTGTCTTGATAATTTTATATCCACCTGAAAGGCCAGAGTCACTGGTTAGAGAATTACACTTCTCGCAGTGCAGCACTCTCCCAGCACCAGACTGAAGTGTACTCCAGACCTGAGACTGGCACCTTCATATAAAATACACCTCTTAGAGGTTCGAGTGCTGCCACTGAGTAAGGCTAATATTCAACATCCCTTCACGTTGGATCAACTGTCAGATAAATATAACATCAAATATATCGGTGCATGGCTAAGTGGTTAAGGCGTTGGTCTAGTGATCTGAAGGTCACTAGTTCGAGCCTCAGCTAAGGCAGCGTGTTGTGTCCTTGAGCAAGGCACTTAACCACACATTGCTCTGCGACGACACCGGTGCCAAGCTGTATCGGCCCTTGCCCTTCCCTTGGACAACATCGGTGGCGTGGAGAGTGGAGACTTGCAGCTTGGGCAACTGCCGGTCTCCCATACAACCCTGTCCAGGCCTGCACCCTGGAAACCTTCCAAGGCACAAATCCATGGCCTCTCAAGACTAACGGATGCCTATCTATCTATCTAAATATAAGGGACCTGCCAAACGTTATGGGCTCTGTGTCAGTTAATTGGAATTTTTAATTAAATATCATACTTAACAATTTTTGACCGGGTAGTTCAATGCTATTCAGCTCAATCACAACCTTTAATATGAATATATGGATTGGATTATGATGAGCTGATTTGGTTCTCCAAATAACAGGATTTCCCATGGTTTTCTCCCAGAGTCCGGTAGGTCATTGTAAGTTGTCCCGTGATTAGGCTAGGGTTAAATCGGGAGTTGTTGGGCCAGAAGGGCCTATTTCATGCTGTATCTCAGTAAAATAAAGGTAAATGTATAAAATGCAGGTGCAGTTGCTTAGAAGATTCCTTCAAATATCTTATTAATTCATGATAGCTGCAAAGGAAGGCCTCACCTGTGTAATGCCTGAAAGCAGTCCTGAGGTGCCATATCCCTCACGTATAACAAAGGTTGCTTTATAATGTTACTCAAGGGCTCGTGGAGGTAGAGGTGATAAATGTAATCACCTAAGTTTGCATATAGCCGCTGATGAAAACTTAAGTCAGAATTGTACAGAACCTTTACCCCTTCTTCACCGGCCACAGATCTGAAAAATATAAGCAAAAGAAGGTCATTACTTAACAGCTGCATTTTCTGTGAAGGGGTACACTGATCACAAGAAACAGAACCTGGAGAAGGCCGTTCGGCACTGCTGCTCCACAGATTTGTAGCTGTTATTTTACCTCAACACTATTCTCCTCTTTTATTCTCATGTCCCTGAGTTCATTTAATATCCAGAGCTGTTGTCTGTGTCCTGAACGTGATGAATGATCATACCTCCACTGGGACAGAGAATTCCAAAGATTCTTCTCTTCACCTTGTGTCCTATACGGCCTTCTCTACTTTTGAGGCTCAAATGCTCAGTACTATTCTCCTTGCATCAGCCCTGTTAAGTCCTCTTGTTCAATTGAGATCAATCTAATTCTTGGAAAACTTGCTTGGAAGTAGGTACAGAGGAGATATCAGGGGTAAGTTTTTTTTAATGCAGAGAGTGGCGAGTGCGTGGAATGGGCTGCCGGCAACAGTGGTGGGGGCGGATACAATAGGGTCTTTTAAGAGACTCCTGGATAGGTACATGGAGCTTAGAAAAATGGAGGGCTATGGGTAACCCGAGGTAATTTCTAAGGTAAGGACATGGGCCGAAGGGCCTGTATTGTGCTGTAGGGTTTGTATGTTTCTATAGTGAACAGCGGCCTGACCTGCTTAAACTCTCTTCATTAGATAAACCTACCATCCAAGGAAGGAGCCTAGTGGATCTTTCCTGCACTCTCTCTATTGTATGTACATTTGTTGCTGGGCAAGGACACTGAACAGAACATAAGAAATAGGAGCAGGAGTCGGCCTTCTGACCCGTTCAGCCTGCTCCACCATTCAATAAGATCATGGCTGACTCACCTCTACCTACCTGCCTTCTCCCCATAACCCTTAATTCCCCTACTATACAAATATCTATCCAACCTTGTCTTAAATATATTTACTGAGGGAGCCTCCACTGCTTCATTGGGCAGAGAATTCCACAGATTCACCACTCTCAGAGAAAAGCTGTTCTTCGTCATTTCCGCCCTAAATCTACTCCCCTGAATCTTGAGGCTATGTCCCCTAGTTCTAGTCTCACCTACCAGTGGATACAACTTTCCTGCCTCTATCTTATCTATCCCTTTCTTAATTTTATAAATTTCTATAAGATTTTCTCTCATTCTTTTAACTCTCGCGAGTACAGTCCCCAAGTGACTCAATCTCTCCTCATAGTCAAACCCCCTCATCTCTGGAATCAACCTGATGAACCTCCTCTGCACTGCCTCCAAAGCCAGTATATCCTTCAAGTAAGGAGACCAGGTGTGGCCTCACCAGTACCCTGTACACTTGCAGGATAACCTCCTGCTCTTAAATTCAACCCCTCTAGCAATGAATGCCAATATTCCATTTGCCTTTTTGATAGCCTGCTGAACCTGCAAACCAACCCTTTGTGATTCATGCACAAGTACTCACGAGTCCCTCTGCACACAGCATGCTGCAATTTTTTACCATTTATATGATAATCTGCTCTTCCATTTTTTTTTCCAAAATGGATGACCTGGCATTTACCAACGTTGTACTCCATCTGCCTGACCCTCGACCACTCACTTAACCTATCTATATCTCTGCAGACTCGCTGTGTCTTCTGCACAATTTGCTTTTCTACTCAATTTAGTATCATCAGCAAACTTAGATAAACTACACTCGGTCCCCTCTTCCAGATCGTTAATGTATATCGTGAACAGTTGCGGGCCCAGCACCGACCCCTGCGGCACTTCTCTCACCACTGATTGCCAACCAGAGTAACTCCCATGTATCCCAACGCTTTGCTTTCTATTAGTTATCCACTCCTCTATCCATGCTAATACATCACCCCCAACTCTACGTATCCTTATCTTGCATGTGACATCTTACCAAATACCTTCTGGAAATCCAAGTAACTAACATCCAGCTGTTCCCCTCTATCCACTACGCTCATTACATCCTCAAAGAACTCCAGTAAGTTTGTCAAACCGGACCTGGCTTTGCTGAATCCATGCTGCATCTGCCTGATGGATCCATTTCTTTCCGGATGCCTCGCTATTTCTTCTTTAATGATAGCTTCAAATAATTTCCCAACTACAGATGTTGAACTAACTGGCCTATAGTTACCTGCCTTTTGCCTACAACCTTTTTGGAACAGTGGTGTGATATTCACCATCTTCCAATCCGCAGGGACCTGACCAGAGTCCAGAGAATTTTGGTAAATCATCACCAAAGCCTCAGCTATAACTTCTGCCATTTCTTTCAGTACCCTGGGATGCATTCCATCAGGACCAGGGGACTTATCTATCTTCAGGCCCACAAGTTTGCTCATGATAGCTATTGTATTGAGGTCCTCACCTCCCATCGCATCCATAACATCTCACTTTGTCATGTTAGATGTGTTCTCCACCCTGAACACCAACAAAATAGTCATTCAAAGCCTCGGCCATTTCCTCATTACCCAATATCAATTCCCCCTTCTCGTCCTCCAAGGGACCTACATTCACATTAGCCACACTTTTCCACTTTATACAATTATAAAAACTTCTATCGTCCATTTTTGTATTTTGTGCTAGTTTATTTTCATAATCTAGCTTCCCTTTCTTTATTGCTCACTTAGTGGTACTTCACTGATTTTTAGTTTTCCCAATCTTCCAGTTTCCCACTACTCTTGATGATTTTGCATGCACGAGCTTTGCAGTCTTTTATTTCCTTAGTTATCCAAGGCTGGCTCTTCCCACCCTTACTGTTCTTGCTTTTAATTGGAAAATATGTTTGTTGAGCATTGAGAAAAATTTCTTTGACAGTCTTCCACTGTTTCTCAACTGTCCCACCATATAGTATGTGTCCCCAGTCTACATTAGCCAAATCCTCCCTCATCCCATTGTAGTCTCCATTGTTTAGGCATAATACACTGATTTTACATTGAACTATTGCACCCTCCATTCGTATGAGAAATTCAATCATACTGTGATCACTCTTTCCGAGAGGATCCCAAACTACAAGATCTCTAATTTTACCTGTCTCATCGCACAGGACCAGAACTAAGATAGCACGTTCCCTTGTAGGTTCAGTAACATGCTGTTCAAGAAAGCAATCATGGATGCATTCTATGAAGACTGCCTCGATCAACTTGATTCACTCAATGTGTAAGTTAAAGTCCCCCATGATAACTGCTGTTCCATTCTTACATACCTCAGATATGTCTCTGATTATTGCCTGTGCCACAGTAATGTTATTATTCGGTGGCTGATAGACAACTCCCACCAGTGATTTTATCCCTTTACAATTCCTAATCTGATTCAACATTCTGCTCTTTAGATCTTATATTCTCTCACTATTGCCCTGATCTCATCTTTAAATAAGAACACTACCCCACCTCCCTTACCTTCCAACCTATCCTTCCGTATTACCTGATATCCTTGGATATTTAATTCCCAACCCTCTCCACCCCGCAACCACGTCTCTGTAATGGTCTCTAAATCATACCTCTTTATACTGATTTGAGCCACAAGCTCACTGACCTTGTTTCAGATACTATGGGCACTCATTGTGTTTTAAAATCTTGTAACCGTTTTCTCTTTTGGACTTGACTTTTCTTCACTCTTACTTTTATCATCTTTTGTTTTTTCTTTATACTTATCCACACTTTTCTTCTTTACTGTATCCATACTTCTCCAATCTGTTGAACCCTCCCCCCTACTATTTAGTTGAAAGCCCTATCCACAGCCATAGTTGTGCAATTCGCTAGGATCCAGGTCCCATCACAGTTCAGGTGGAGCAGGTCCCATTGGTACAGCGCCCTCCTTCCCCAGTACTGGTGCCAATTTCCCATGAATTCAAATCCACTTCTCCCACACCTTGGTTTGGACCCTTGGTTTGTTGGTGGTCTAGCTTTGGTTGTTCCACTTACTAATTCCTTTACTCTCCATAGTAAATTCTCATATCTCTACGTGTAAGGAACACACTTTTTCCCATTCTAGTCTCTCACATACACATCTACAGAAACTTCTACACTCTATCTTTTATTGTTCTTGCTATTTTACTCATGAGCTTTAATTCAAATTTATCATTTCTTGGTCACCCTTTGCTGAGTTCCAAAACACTTCCAAACCTTGGGTTTATTGCTTTTTTAAAATAGCAGTCCCAAGTTGTTTTCTTTAACTTTTCCTGTAATCCCTGGTTGGACTATTTTTTCTTGTTACTTTTCACAATTAGAAAGAAATGTATATTTGTTGCAAATCCTTTTTTTAAAATATATAAAATGCTTGCCATCGTCAGTCTAGTCAATGCAGTTTACCAACCCACCAGACAGTTTACCTTCAGATTTTTATAGCTTCTTTTTTTTTTCCACTGTGAAACCCCTGGTTTCAGATTAAATTCAAAAGTGATCATGTTAAATTCTTTTATATTACGGTCACTTTTTTTTCCTTGTGGTCTCTTTACAACAATAAGGTTATTAGCTAACTCTTTCTGACCACAAACAACTTATTCCCTCCTGTTCCCCAATGCACTAATTTAAAAAATCTATTTCATTTCAACTGCAGCAATTCATTCTCTATTGGTAATGTCATTTTGATTTTTCTAGTCCATATGTAGATTAAAGCCCCAATGGTTATTTTATAATACTGCTGCAGCTATTTCAATTTTCAAATTTATATAGTGCTTTATATAATTACTGCTTAGAGGCCTAAAACCAACTTCCACCTATGTTCTCTAACGTCACCCACACTGACTCTAACTATAATTCATGACAAGATCCTTTCTAACCACTGTAATAATGATGCATATTAATAATAACACCATTTCATTTTCCTTTTCAGGAGCCCTTAGTATTATTCAGGATCCCACCCATCCATCAAGCATCCTCTTTGACTTTCTACCATCAGGCAGGAGATTCCAAAGACAACAGCAGTCAGGATAGGAAACAGCTTCTTCCTTTAGGTAATTTGTATTTGAGCTGTTACCAGTTAACTTGTTCTGTACCCTACAATATTTAATTTGTGCTCTTTACGTTGTTTATTTATGTGTTATTCATCTGTAGATTTAACTCTTACTTTGCCAAGTTATAGTGTGTTATATGTGTGTCACGTATACTACTGTGCTTTATACCCCAGTCCAGAGAAACATCATCTTGTTCAACGGCATACATGTATATAGTTAAATGACAATAAACTTGACTTGAATTTTGCCTGTGCTTCCAAAATATTCCCTACTCTGGAATATTTAGTTCCCAGCTATGGCCACCCTGCCCCAAAGTAACCATTACACTTTCTGTAATGTCCATAAAGTCACCTCCATTTACAATTATTCACCATGGTCACTCCAGTTTCTGCTAGCTTACATTTCAGTCAATGGAACAATTGAAAAATTATGTTCTCTTTTTAACTCTGTGATTTCACTGCCATAAGATATAATAGGAAATCTGCTCATGGTAATTCATCATGCCAGAAGGTGAAACAATTATATCAACAAGGAAGTAATTTTCTGTAACAGGAAGTGTATGCATTTAATGTTAAAATAACAATGCATGTAAACAAGTACATCTGGCTTTGAATGACCCAGTGACTTTCCATTACTGGATTAGGAGCTACAGTATACACTGACCTAGAGATCCAAGTTTGAATTTCACTGTGGGAAATGTTAATTCATATAATCAGATAAATATGGAATGTTTTGAAACAAAAGCTGGTCTCAGTAAAATGCAACCACAGAACTATTGAATTCATGTAAAAGCCCATCTGTTTCACTGACATGCTCCAGGAAAGGAAATCTGCTGTCCTTGACTTGTTTGGCTTATGCGACTTCAAATCCACAACTACGGTGGGGTCCTGACACCTCCCAGGGGTAAGGAGAGATAGACAATAAATAGTGACATCTGCAGCCCCTGAAGAAAAACATTAATAATGGAATAGTAGAAATGAAACTGAACTTGGCACTCAAAGAAAGACCAAAATACTTGAAACAGGTTAGCTTGCAGGATTTGTTCAGAAAAATAACTATGAAAAGTGCAAGATGGAAGTCAACACTTGAAAATTCAGTGCCGTCAACTTCAGCTCAGATGTGTTCCCATCACCAGTTCTTGAAGACGTTGCACCAACTTCATCACCACCACCAGATCCTGAAGATTCAATGGTCTTTCCAGATGAAACGCAAGACAATCCTGATGACCCCCCACTTTCAGACAAGTAATTCTGCTTAATTGTACAATCCATCTCCTTACTCTGGAAGTGGCAGTTAACCAACCTTCTGATGTAAGTAAATACACATACCTTGCAAGATATTTTGCCCGCACTGTACTTCAATAAACTTCACTTGCTTTTCATTTGTCATTTCTTCTTTCTTTATTATTCAAGGGTGAGGCGTCACAACCACAGACTCGGCAGCGCATCAGATTTGGCAATTGTGCTCGTGAATATGCACGCGTCAGCTAATTATTGTTTCATTGTGATAGCATGCAACTCCATTCATTCTGTCGTAGTTTTTGTCGAGACTTGGACATGGACACAGCCACACTTAGCTTTCTGAATTCCGCCTTGCCTGAGAAATTGTACTGTTGACTCAACTGAATCTGAAGACTAGCGGTATTTGTTTAATTCTTAGTTGTTCATTTCAGCCACAGTGTCGGCTTCGTTTTCCATTTGGGAGTTTTAGTTAACAGCCCTGTTTGGCCCAGCGTTTATTGTTTTCTTTCCCTTAAAGTCTGTGAACTATCAACCCGCGTCAGTGTCCCTCACTCCGCACTTGGGCCACGTTCGCACCAGCGGACATGAGACGATCATCAAATGGGTTAGAGGTGTTCATTTATTTAATCCTAATCTAACCATCTGTGATTTGGCAAAATCGCTAATCCGATCACTTGGGTTTTGTCCCAATCGTTTCAGATTTGTGTTGGTCAACCTGTATGAATCTTGCTTCATATCAACATCTCATTTTTCATCATAGCAATTACTCATGGTGCAAAACCGAATTCAACACATGCATGTCAAGCTTCTGTTGATGAATGATCCTAGTCCCTATTTATCCAACAAATTAACATTTGTAAAATTAAAGTATTTATGTAAAATTTCAAAACTTGGGACCCTGTACATCTCTTTGTGACCTGATCCTCAGTTTCCTCATCAGGAGAGCATAGTTTGTGTGGATCTCCTCCTTGCTGACGATCAACACAGGCACCACCTCAAAGATGAATGCTTAGCCCACTGCACTGCTCTCTCCCTACACTTATGACTTGCGACTAAGCACAGTCAAATTCCATCTATAAATTTGCTGCTGTTGTAGGTAAAATCTCAGATGGTGGCAAAAGAAGTGCATAGGAGTGAGATAGACTGGTTGTTTGAGTGGTTTGCAACAGTAAACGTGCACGCAATGTTGACAAGACCATGGAATTTGATTATGGATTTCAGGAAAGGGACGTTGGGGGAACGTACACCAGTCCTTATTGAGGAGTCAGCAGTGGAAAGGGTGAGCAGCTTCAAGTGCTTGAGCATCAACATCTCGGAGGATCTATCCCGGGTCAACATATCGATGCAATCAAGAAGACTAGCAAAACTTTACAGATATACGGTGCAGAGCATTTTGACTGGTTACGTCAACTGCCCAGTGTGGAAGCTCCAATGTGCAGGATTGAAAGAAGCTGCAGATGGTTGTAGATCCAGTCAGCTTCATCACCGGCACTACCCAACGCACCATCGAGGACCTTCAAAAGGTGGTACCTCCAAAAGGACCATGTCCAGCATTAAGGACGCTCACCACCCGGAGCATGCCTCTTCTGGGGAGGACATGCAGGAGCTGGAAGACCAGCACGCTATGTTTTAGGAACATCTTCTTCCCTTCTGCCATCAGATTTCTGAACTGCCCATGTACCCTCAATATTCCTCTTTTGCACCATTTGTTTATTCATCTGTTGGAACTTGCAGTAACTTTTATGTTTTGCACTGTACTGCTCCCACGTAGCAACAAATTTCGCAATGTAGGTCAGTGATAATAAGTCTGACCCTGATACACCATGCCTTCTTACTCTGACTGTGATGATGTTTCTCATAACAGGGCAGTTCTTTGCCAAGGTTGCTTTATGTGTCAAATTTTTCTCCTGACTGGAAGAACAGTGAACTCAACAATGCATTCTTCAAATTAAAGATTGTACAGCTCTTTCTACCTGAGAAATTATCAACATGACACTTGAAAGAGAAGCTGTTCTGAGGAGAACACATACAAAACGCAGGAGGAACTCAGCAGGCCAGACAGCATCTATGGAAAAAAGTACTGTCGACATACTTTTTTCCACAGATGCTGCCTGGCCTGCTGAGCTCCTCCAGCATTTTGTGTGGGTTGCTCTGGATTTCCAGCATCTGCAGATTTTCTCTTGTTTGTTATAAGGGAACTACTTTTCACATTCCACCATGGAACATATCTCATTCCCCCGCAGCCTATTTCCATGGACCCTGAAGCAACTGCTAAGCAGGTTAGGATTGACCTCCTACAAAAACAATCACAGACAGTAACCTTTTAAAATGTGATGTTCTACTAAACACTCGTTATCTATTAACAATGAACTAAGAAGATTGGGAATATCTTTCTAGACACAATGCACTTTCTTCCACTCATGGTAAAACCTCCTGGATTCCATGACTTGATTTACTAAAAGACTATTTTTAAAGACAGCATCTTCACCCTTTTATTAAGTTATTACCGGTAATTGTCAGCAGTCTTTTGATATTTTGGATATGTATTTCAAAATTAACTGTTTAGAAATTTTGAGCAACATGCATAAAATGCTGGAGGAACTCAGCAGGTTAGGCAGCATCCATGGAAACAAACAAACTTGACGTTTTTGGCAAGACACTTCTTCATGACTGAAAAGAAAGGGGAAGATGTGAGAATAAAAAGGTAGGGGAAGGGAAGGAGGATCACTAGAAGGTGATAGATGAAGCCAGATGGGTGGGAAAGGTAAAGGCTAGAGAAGAAAGAATCTGATAGGAGAGGAGAGTGGACCATAGGAGAAAGGGAAGGAGGAGGGACACCAGGGGGAGATGAACAGAAGAAGAGGGGAATGGGAGGGGATTTTTTTTTTTAACTGGAAGGAGAAACTGATATTCATGCCATCAGGTTGGAGGCTACCCAGACTGAAAATAAGATATTGATCCTCCACCTGGAGGGATGCCTCATCAAGGCACAAGAGGAGGTCATGGACTGTCATGGCAGAATGGGGATGGGAACTGGAATTTAAATTTTGGCTATGGGGAAATTCAGCTTCTGGTGGATGGAGCAGAGGTGCTCAACAAAGCGGTCCCCCAATTTATGATGCGTCTCACCAATGATGAGGAGGCCACATCTGGAGAAACAAATACAATAGATGACCCCGGCAGATTCACAGGTGAAGTTTTGACTCAGCTGGAAGGTCTGTTTGTGGCTGTGGATGGAGGTGAATAGACAGATGTAGCACTTTGGCCACTTGCAGGCAGGAGGAGGATCAGTGGGGAGGGGCAGATGGACAAGAGAAACATGCAGAGAGCAATCCCTGAGGAAAGACCGGGGGTGGGGGGGTGGGGTGCGCGGTGGAGGTAGAGATTCTGTCTTTACAGTTTTATAAATTTAGCACGATGCGCTGAATCATCTCACCTGATAGGCAGCTTTTTCCACAATGCTCTGAGACCTTTGTTCTTCAGTCCCTCCAAAACAAAGAGGTGAATTATTCCATCCATTACATGGAAACCTGTCACCACATTCAAATTGGAAACGGAACCAGCATGCACATTATAAATTGAAACACTATCCAGATTGGAACTGGGGTTTGGTTCAGAATCTGGATGAAGTTCCGCATCCACCGATCCATCTTCACTTCCTTTTCCACTCGACTGTGAATCCAAGCAAAGAGCTAGCGAATTAATTGAACTAACTTGCTCAAGTAGACTGTGAAGAAAGGTCCTATTATTATAATCAAAAATGTATATTATCCGACCAAATTGGCACTCTTCGTTCAATGAGGACTCACCCCTTCGTGATAAAGGGTAAGCGAGTTGCACTCTCACATGAAGCATGGAGTTTGATTCCAAATAATGTCCTTTTGGTAATGGCTGGCCCTCGGGTCCATCAACCGCTCCTGCAACACCTAGGATACGTCCGCCCAATCCGTCCCTTTGATACCCTGTTGGATCTGGCAAACTGCTGTTCTGTATTGACAGAGCAAGGTTTAAGCATGTTTCACCATATACCAGTTCTGAAAAATTCAGCTTAGCAATGCCGTAAGGATCCCAAGCTTTATCGGCATCCACGAAGGGGTCATGAACAGTTCGCTTATTACTAACAAGGCTGATGTTGCTCAGTTTGCTATCTTCAGGTTCAGTACCAAACAATGCCGGCGGTTGGGCCTGGGCTTTTGGCTTCCTGTCACGGTCGTGGACCTCGATCACGAGTGGGGGCCCATGGAAATACTCTCTGAGTTTATCTGGATTGATGGTCCCAGTCAGAATCACATTTACATCCTTGAAGGACACGTCTGCCCCATGTTCTCTTCCTCTAGTCTGATGACAAGGCAAATCAAACAGCTGATACTGACAGTAAACAGGGCCGCATCTTTCCTTAGAAAGGAAACATTAAAGAAAATTATTATTAGAAACATAGAAAACCTACAGCACAATACAGGCCCTTCAGCCCACAAAGCTGTGCTTAACATGTTCTTACCTTAGAAATTACTAGGCTTACCTATAGCCCTCTACTTTTCTAAGCTCCATGTACCTGTCCAAAAGTCTCTTAAAAGACACCATCGTGTCTGCCTCCACCACCATTGCCAGCAGCCCATTTCATACACTCACCACTCTCTGAGTAAAAAACATCCCTGACATCTCCTCTGTATCTACTCACCTGCACCTTAAACCTGTGTCCTCTTGTGGCAACCATTTCAGCCCTGGGAAAAAGCCTCTGACTATCCACATGATCAATGCCTATCATCATCTTATACACCTCTATCAGGTCACCTCTCATCCTCTGTCTCTCCAAGGAGAAAAGGCCGAGTTCACTCAACCTATTCTCATAAGGCATGCTCCCCAATCCAGGCAACATCCTTGTAAATCTCCTCTGCACCCTTTCTATGGCTTCCACATCCTTCTTGTAGTGAGGCGACCAGAACTGAGCACAGTACTCCAAGTGGGATGTGACCAGCGTCCTATATAACTGCAACATTACCTCTCGGCTCCTAAATTCAATTCCACGATTGATGAAGGCCAATACACCGTAAGCTTTCTTAACCACAGAGTCAACCTGCGCAGCTGTTTTGAGCGTCCTATGGACTCGGACCCCAAGATCCCTCTGATCCTCCACACTGCCAAGAGTCTTACCATTAACACTATATTCTGCCATCACATTTGACCTACCAAAATGAACCACTTCACACTGTTCTTGAAGTATCGATAATTAAGACTTATAAAATATACACTTCAGTAATGGATATACAACCAGAGGTACTAGATTGAATAATCAAGTGTGTAAATAGATTGAATACAGTCTACTTTCCATTCTCCACTTAACTCACTGTTTTTCCCATATAATTATTAATTTGCCAAAAATCCTTGTTCAATGATGAGAAGCAATGTACATTTAAAATTAACTATATTATTTTGATCCAACAGATTATTAACCTGAATCTTAACTTTTCCTCTCTCCAAAGACACTATCTGACCAGCTGAGTATATCCAGCATTTTCCATTTTATTTCAGCCTCCGGCATCTGCAGCATTTAACCAGCTAGATTTTTGTCCATTCTTGTCAACAATGATACACTGGCATTGGCCTTCATAAATCAAAGTATTGAGTACAGGAAATGGGATGTTATGTTGAAGTTGTCTATTTGGAGTACTGTGTGCACTTTTGGTCACCTGCAGGAAAGTTGTAAACAAGGTTGAAAGAGTACAGAGAAGATTTACAAGGACATGGCTGGGTCTGGAGGACCTGAGTTATATGGAGAGATTGAATAGGTTGGGACTTTATTCCTTGAAAAGAAGAAGATTGAGAGGGGACTTGATAGAGGAATATAAAATTATAAAGGGGTATAGATCGGATAAACGCAAGCAGGCTTTTTCCACTGAGGTTGGGTGGTACTACAAATAGAAGTCATGGGTTAAGAGTGAAAGGTGAAAAGTTTAAGGGCAACATGAGGGGATACTTCTTCACTCAGAGGGTCATAAGAATGTGGAACGAGCTGCCAGCACAAGTGGTGACTGCAAGCTCAAATTCAACATTTAAGAGAAGTTTGGATAGGTACATGGATGGTAGGGGGTATGGAGGCCTATGCTCTAGATGCAGGCCGATGGGACTAGGCAGTTTCAAAGGTTCAGCACAGACTAGATGGGCTGAAGGGCCTGTTTCTGTGCTGTACTTTTCTATAACTCTATGAATCTATTTCTGGATCTGTTACACAGGTTTACCAATGCACTTCCATCACGGAATGGGAACAACTCCATCAAAGCTCACAGACTTCACTGGAATTTTAAGCAAAGAATTAACAGAGCATTGGGACTTTAAATAAAGTGGTGATGATAAGCCACAGAAAATGCAAAATAATTATAATCTACTTTCCTGATTGAAGAGTGTCCAGGAGTCTATATTTTCCAGTATTAATCGCGCTGGGGTAGGGGAGCAAGAGCTGCTGGAAAACTCGCCTCATTTGGTGCAAAGTTCTGTTTTTCAGCAGGCTATTTTAAAAAAAGCCAAAGTGTTCTTCCTGAAATGGAGCCACCAATCATGTTTGAATGTTTTATTGTGCCTTACACATTTTTCCATTTGCTTTGGACAGGATTTCACCAGCCACTTCCCTGTCTGTGGTTAAATGGTCCAAGGCCAATAGCTAATTTCCAGATTGTAACAGTTTATTTCCAGTGCCGGAACTTTATGGAATTTCCTTAAAGCGATTTTTTTTTCAGATTGATGTATTTCCCCAATTTTTCTAATTGTTTTTCCTTCTGAGTTGTACCTTTTAAAGGATGACTGGCCATGACTGGTGGAGCATCTCAGTGCCATACTAGTTCTGTGCTGTTTAAAATGAAACTTTTACAACAGCAAATTGATAACATTTAGAAGCATTTCCTACTTCAGTAGAATTTGCTGTATGAGAATGCAACCACAATCACACTGGAGGACAAATGACCATATCCTATTCTTGCACGTCTCGTTTCTCAAATGGAAATGAGACAATGAGGGGATAGTCAAACCTATGGTGAAACCACTGCATGGTTGTATATTGCACAAGGTAATGTGACAAGGGAAGAAAACTTTAGCATCAGGCAGACAATTATGTGAAGAGATGTTTGGATTGTGCTGGAAAGCAGTTACCCAGTTTGTAGCTGGTTCCTCCAGTGATTTCCCTTTAATCTTCCCTCTGCTAAAGGAGAAAAGTTCAGTTTCCTGGTCTCTCCGAGAAACGGATCTCTCATTCCTGGCAGCATTTTAGTAAATCTCTACTTTCACATTGACATCCTTCCTAAAGAGTGGCGGTCAGAACTGAAGTAATCAGACTCTCAATTTTAAAAAACCCTGCCTTGGAACTCTGTATCTCTATAAATCCCAGGATTTTAACAGGTTTTTCTCACTTTGTTTAAACCTGACAAAGGTTTGTCTACTGATTTCCTAACATCGGTAGCTGAGCGAAGGGCGCTGAGTAGGCTACGGTCAATTATGGAAAACTCTGAACATCCTCTACATAGCACCATCCAGAGACAGAGAAGCAGTTTCAGCGACAGGTTACTATCGATGCAATGCTCCTCAGACAGGATGAAGAGGTCAATACTCCCCAATGCCATTAGGCTTTACAATTCAACCGCCAGGACTTAAGAACTTTTTAAAAGCTATTATTAATGCTTTTTGAGATAGTGATTTAGATGCATATCATATTTTTTACTGAGTTAAGTATTGTATGTAATTAGTTTTGCTACAACAAGTGTATGGGACATTGGAAAAAAGTTGAATTTCCCCATGGGGATGAATAAAGTATCTATCTATCTATCTATCTATCCTTCTGCATTCTCCACCCCTTCAAATTGTAATATTCCACTGCTGCTACTTAAAATCATCTGTTTGAGGAAAACACTGATATATCCATTGTTTTTTTCTGAAAAATATTAGAAGGTGATACCATTACATGAAATTGTATTTATATAATATATTATGTTGCATACAGGAAATATCCCAAGCTATTTCTCTGTGAAAGGGCAGTGAATAGTGAACGGGAGTACTGTTATAAGGTGAATTTTGAACTGGTACTTTAAAATTGGGACAGATACCCAAGGCAAAGTGACATAGCATGACACCTCAAAAATATAGGCCCTACCGCTACTTGAATTTACAGCGATCATCTCTGCATTTCTACAGTTTTAGTTTGCATGGTATGTTAATGACTTTGAAGTGAGCCAGTGACAAAAGTGACACAACTCTATGGACAATAAACCGTGAAGTACTGTTTATAACAAGAGAGACGGGTAACTGGTGAAGAGCTTAAACAGACTGGACCAATTCAGTATCAACATAAATTTGTGAGGTTAGGCAAGCATAATAAGTTTTGTACAAAGTAATCTAAATAGTATTATAGGACCTGATGCAAGAAAGTGATTTGGGAGACTGGCGGACGGCCAACTCAAACCATCAGAACAATGTGCACAATCAACGACTATTTTGTTTTGGTCTTCACGGTGGAGGGCATGTCTAATATGCCAAAGAAGGACGTTATGTACGAAATGGGAGGTGTGGACCTCAATAAAATCACTGTCACTAAAGAGATAGTGATGAGCAAACTAGAGAGCCTGAAGGTAGATAAGTCCCCTGGTGCTGATGGGATGCATCCCAGGGTGCTGAAGGAATTGGTGGAGGTTATAGTAGATGCATTGGTAATCATTTATCAAAACTCTCTAGACTCTGGGCAGGTCTCACTGAATGGCGGAGCAGGCTCGATGGGCCGGATGGCCTACTCCTGCTCCTATTTCTTATGTTCTTAGGTAACAGAGAGAGGAGACTGGACTAGGCTGCAACTTCATAACTGACTTCAGCGCAGTTTCTGTCCAATTAAAACATCAACAATTATGTTAAGTTGGTTCCATTTCTAACTTCTACTTAGCAAATCGAAGAAAAACATCCACTGATGTCAGAAATTAGGAACCTGAGTTATGAGAGATGGCTGAATAAACGGAGATGAGAGGGCCTGCAGTCATTTCACTGCTAAGTTCCAACAGACCAGCATAATCTTTAAGAGGATTCCATGGTGTGACTGTGTGACATTATTAGACTGAAACTGCCATTCCTTTTCATCTCATGCAGAGTCCAGGAGAGCACTGTGGGACAGAGTATATCAGTTGTTTCAAATGATCACCAGATAAGTACCTGGTGGAAGAATGAATACAAGGAATCAAGCACAGCGGCTTCCTGTGCTAAGGTGGCCTGACTTAGAAATCTGATCTTGCCCAAGTTCAGTTTCAAAGCATTTTACAAGACAGTAATCATAATAATTATTATGTTTTGAGACTGAATACAGTACATATTTCAATCAGTTTAATTATGGGGCAGAGTTAGAATAAATGTCCAATGAAAAGGGAGAACCAGAGAAAGTGTATGTAGAGTGAAATGATATGAGTTGCCACAACAAAAATGGACTTACTAAATTACAGAGAAATCAGCTTACGTACAGTTCAGGGAACAGAACCTGGGGACTGTCTGTAATGGGTTAGTGTAATTATTAAATATTGGAATAGACTGCACTTGGACTAACCATATCTGTACATTCTTGTGCTTCCATAATCCAAATTGAAACATGTGCAAAACTGCAAAAGGGGCCAGATTTGACCTCTCCAAGACCCCCAGAAAAGGGTTTTTATCTTCTGTTTGTATACTTTGGAACCAGACAGGAGCATTCTTGATTTTGGATGCTTTCATCCTGTTCAATGTAAATCACATGGGATGTCCATGAAGCATTTTCCTTTCATCTCCCAACTGGACTGCTGCTTACTATATCTCCTGATTTCAGTGTACACGTTTACAGATTTTGTTAGTCGCTGAACAAGGAGGACAGTAGAAGGAGAGATGGGGGGGGGGTGGTATCTTGATCATATGTTTATGTATACACCAATAATCATTACAATGGTTTTAGTAAGTCAATACTACTTTGAGTTTTAAATTTATGGCTCTCTCTGGCTGACATTACAAACTTGATCAATCTCATGAACTGTATTTTCTGAGTCCTTGAATAAGTTACCACACACTTGTGCAGAACTGGAGTCACCAAACACCAGATGGAGAAAAGGAAGACATCGTGGAGGGATCATCGACTGAGTCTGTGTGCGTGGAAGTAAGAAACAGGATGGGAACAATCACTCTGTTGGGAGCATTCTGTAGACATCTCTGTCCCCACCTCCCCCAGTAACAACAAGGACACCGCGGAGCTAATCAGTAGGCAGACTATGGAAAGGTGCAAAGATAACAGGGCTGTTGTCATGGGGAACTTAAACTTCCCTAATTTAGATTGGTACATCCTTAGTGCAAAAGGTTTAGATTGGCAGAATTTGTTAGGAGTATCCTGGAAGGAACCTTGACACAATATGTGGACAAGCCAACTAGAGAGACCATACTGGATACAGTACAAAGAATGTACCTGGTTAGGTGACAGATCCCTCTGTGGGTGAGCATTTCAGAGACAATGACCACAACTCCCTGACCTTTAACATATGCTTTGGACAAGGATATGTGCA